>NC_082611.1:14915000-15221430 GCF_030936135.1 Gavia stellata | reverse complement strand
ATAAAGATATTTTTGTCTAAATAGTATGAAATTGATTTTTTTCTACTACATTTCTTTGGGTCCTGTTTTTGTTTAGTTTGATGATCCTATGAAGATAAGTTTTCTCAGGTATATCCAGTTATGTGTGAATTCAGATTGCTCATCAGCTAAAATATAATGAAACAAATGTACCACACAGTATACAGCTAAAATGACAAAAATACAGTTGAAACTCAGAGAAATTCAGAGACAGGGCAAAATATGAACCAATAAATCCTGTATGAAAGCATCAAAATACTTAATTTTACTTGCCTAAAGCTTTTGTTTTGCCATGAAAGATCAAAAATATATGGCACTTTTGTATGTCTAGAATATAAATAATCTGACAGCATCATTCTAAAGTTCATGCGTGTTTTTAAAATGATTCAGCGTTCTCCTGTACTTCTCAATTTTATCCAGATGCCTTATTCAGTCACACCAAAAGCACATGACTGAACATTTTATTTATCATTGTATAAGTCTTAATTCACTTGTAAGTTAGAACTGTACTGTTTTCAGTTGAGCTGCATAGCACACCTGTTTGGAAAAAGATAAAGATTGAGGTGTTTTTGTGTTTCAGTCTAAGATTTCTGAGGATGTTTTTTCTTGACAAGACAAAACAGAGTAGTAGGCTTCTGGCACAAATCCTACACGCTACATGCAATTAATGATTAATTCTTCCTTTTTCAACTGGATTACTGATATTAGCATGTACACTGCTCTGATCTATTGATATCAAGGGAATTTACTTCCAAATTTTCTTCATTTAAATCAAATCTGAAAATAACCCCCAAAGTTGTAATGAATTTGTAATTTCTGTGTAGAGGGGTCAGTTATCTTGCTTTGGACAACCTCTTTCTCATCACTGGGTGTGCATGGGATAGAGGAATTGAAGGAATGAAGGAAGGTTTTCCTTCAAAATTTACTTTCCTTAACCTGAGGAATTCTTTCAAGAATTCAGTAGGTGGGACACTTCTATGCAAATAGATGGTGTGACAGAGAGTTGAGTGTGTGGGTACTGGGTTGTGGAGAATGCTACAAGTTTCTAATTAGTTTCTGTCTTACAATGTTTTCTTAGAGGTAATTATCCCCAGTAAACATGGTCAAGGTCCTGCTTGCATAATTAAAGTATTTTCTTCATAACTATTCGTTTGAAATAGGATTTTTTTTTTCATAATTTCAGAGCTTATGACTAATTATTGTTTTAGGTTTTGAAATTGCAAGGGGCCAGCATTTCAGTGAAGAAGAAATTATCTCTGAGTGTATTTTCTAATGTGTTAAAACCTTGCAGTGCTTTAAGATGAAAGCAAGGGTAAGATTACATATTTAATTTAAGCATATCACATTTTTGAGATAATTTGTAACTGGACATAACTGCCATTTTTTACTTATGATTTCCTTGCACAATGATTAAAAGCTGTCATTGACAAACAGATCTATTTCTTTCTAGTGAATCTGAATGCAAGTATCAGTAACACAGCTGTTCCACCAGCAGAAGATGCTATTATGTTATCACCATTGAATGAACTTTTAGTACTGTATACACTTGAGATACGGCCAGGTGACTATTCACTTGTTGCTATCAGTTGGGCTCAAGTGGACTTGCCTGTTACTCTATATCCCTTCAGGTACCTGCCTGAAAAGGAAATGAAGTGATATTTTTGTAATTCCTCTATAATGAGTTGCTTAAAACCAAATTTTAGGCAGGTTATAAATGATGGATTTTGTACGCTCTCCAGCTCCTTGTGTCCCTCCAGATTCACAGTAAATTAGGTAGCTTAAAAAATGTGACTTCTATGTGTGATTATTTTGAGTTGGTATCTCATGTCTTTATTTTCATTCGGAGTATAGTATTTACCATTTGGAGTATAGTATTTTAGAGATTCAGCAGGTTTTTGTAGTGTCTTTTCCAACCTCTTATGTATTAATATCAAACCAAATCTTAGTCCACGTAACTTGCTGCTGTATTGTTTAACTGAATGTCATTTCATACCCTCTGCAAGATTTTTTAAAATTTTAACACTTCCCCAATAAGGATCTATTGATGAAAGGTGACCATTTTAGATTTGGTGTACAAAATCAACTCAAGCTGCGAGCACTGACATGTTATTCAGCTTGAATCTTTTATTATTTTTTTTCTTCAGTCTTTTTGTATGTCAAGGAAAAAAATTGCTGGAGCATGTTACGAAGTTCTGTGCCACATGCACATAAAAATATATCATAGTTGGCATATCTGTAATTTAGCTGTAAGTATGAAATTCCTATTAGGAATCTATATATCATATTAGCAAAACAGTATCCATCCTGTACTATATTATTTTGGTAGCGTGATAGCTAGATTTGAAATGGAATCCAAAGGTCATAGCTGGCATCATATTGAGAATTACTTAATCACATTTTCCTTCCTGTCACTGACCTCATCTCTCTCCAGACCTAACTACAACTGTTTACTTTGCAGCAGGTGTGGAAACCCTCTTAATATGTTTGTGCAATTTCATTTTTTTAAACCTACGGTGAAGGAAGTAGTTTTCAGACTGCATATCAGTTTTTTTTGTGGGGATGGCATTAAAATAATCAAGTATTTGATTATTTGAGATCAGTAAATCCACTATATTAAATGTATTTGTAATTTTTATTTTTCAGATTGTGTCTCACAGTTACTGAAATTATATTAGCAAATACTAAATTTGCAATAACAACAACAGATAATGACAACAATAAATGATAGTGTTCATCCCCCACAAAAGCCCGTTATTCCCTCCATCACACTTCCTCACTGCCAGTAGCAAACTTGGGCGTGTAAACTTACTTTGAGTAAGTTACATAACCATGTTCTATTTAACAATAAAGCAAAACGGAAATATATGTAAGGTTCAGGACTGTTGAGCATTTGAATCTTTCTTGTGCTGAAACCCAGAAATTCCCAAACTTAAACTGAACTACTGCTTTTCTCCAAGCATCTGATTTGAACTTCTTACTGGAGTAAAAGTTAAAATTACATGAGACATAACTCAAGTAAAGTTGGGTTTAGTCTGACAAATGCCATGCATAAACCAAAATTGATTTATGGTAGTGATAGCAGACAAAAAATACTGTGTAACTAAGTAAGCATTGGCACAGTATACTCGGGATATTTGTGAGTGCTGAAGGGAAAAGTTATTGATTTTTTTGTTTCAAAACAAAGGAACGTAAAAATTTTCTGATTAGAAGTTATGTGTGTGATGTAAGAAATACAATCAGAATGATGCTTTTGAATGTCTTTGAGGTTTTGTGTAGTTTTCTTAAGGAGCAAACATCCCTTGATAGAATATAAACTCGTCAGAAAAACAGTGTAGAGAGTTAAGTTCAAGCACAGAGAGTAAGAATGACATTGTGAGATGTACATTCTGGTCATATCATGTAGTTTAAGGAAGAATGCCTCCTCCAATAAAACTTAAAAAAAAAAAAAAAGTTTTTCAGATACTGCAGATCTGAAGAATAATTTATTTTAGAAAGGTTCCCAGTTCTTATCAAGAAATGTCTTGCTGCTGATATTTCTAATATCTAATAGTAAGCTTAACTGATAATTTCATGAGCCCTTCGTGGGTAATTTCAGCAATTTTTAGAAGATTCTAAGTTACAGAATTTTATTCATGAAATAAAATATTTAAAATTTTATTTAGTAAAATGCACAGTCTGCTGAGTTGTGTAAGATTAAGTGTTAGTGAATTTATTTTTACTTTGTTAAGTTTTATAAATGTGATATATTTATAACAATGCATTTGTTATGTTAATCTAAATATATACATATTAGCAATAAAATTTAATGTGTCATCTTTCATGACAACATCTTGTTACATTTTGCCTAATATAAACTTTCATTTAGAGAAATAAATTTCTGTTTACTACTGTTATTCCTGTCTTCCTCTGTGGGCCAGCACCACCACCACCCCCCCCACCCCCCACCCCCCATTTTTTTCCACTGTAATATGAAGCTTAACAGAGTTTTCTGTCAAAATTTTAATACTATTGTGGGGAATGAGAACTTGTTTGCATGTAAGTTGGTACTTGGTATTTAGTTTTGTTCCCTGCTGCTCCTTTTTGAGTTCCTTTTTCCTAGTTGTGTTCTCAGTTTGGAATGGCAGCTTTGATCTGAACTTCAGCCATCCTTCTGTTGTGCCTTAGAGCAACAAGAGCATCATCAAGAGATAGGGAAGCGCAAACCTGGGACTATCACTCACCTTTTATAATTATTACCAGTTTTATAATCATTACCAGTTCAGGCTAACCCTTGATATGTGTAACAGATTTTAGAAGTACGTAAAACTTACTGGTAGAGAGGATACCTGAGAAAAGAAAGCAAACCACTCTGTTGCTCCAGATACATGGCCAGCCAACAGAGGCTCGTAATCTGAAGGTTTCTTATAGTCATTGCTAGCAAACTAAGAAAATAGAAGAGAATCACAGACTATATTGACAATACTGCATTATGTATCTTTTATGTAATGAATAATAATAGTATATCTATGTGTATGTATGTATCTCCCAGGATAATTTTTTTAATATATACAGTTATATTGTGTGTATGTATGTGTGTGTATATATATACACACACAAACACAAAAGTAATTGACAACTGGAATTTGATGGATTTCTAAATACTGTAAAGAGTGCCAGGGCTGTGTAACTTCTGGGAATAATAATAGAGAGGAAAATCACTTCAGATCACCTTTTGGTTCAGTGTCGTGTTTTAGAAATCACTAAGATTGTTTTTTGGTGCTGTGCAACAAGGGGTTACATGATGCTTTCCCTAGTCTATCTGGCATGGTACCAAATGTATGTCAGAAAAAAAATACTGAGATATTTTTTTAAAAAAAAAAGGTAAAAAAGGAATATAACAACTGATATTATAGAAACTGGGTATTAAGTTTCTTCTATGTGATCCTTTTGGTTGATCTCCATGTAAATAGAAATCTTGCATCATAAAGAAGAAAGTTCAAGGCTTCCTACTTGGCAGCAAGGATTGTCGCCAAGAAAGGCATTCATTATTACTAATGAAAAAACGTCATATCATTTTTCATCTTACCCAGGGAGGAAAAGGACAAAGAGACATCAACACATTAAACTGTGTAGCTAACCTGTTCTGTCCTCCCCAAGCCATAGTAATGAATGTGATATATGCAGGCAGAGACAACGTACACTGCCAAAACATGTATATTTGTCATGCAATACAGCTTTCCTTTTTGGTTATCCTAGTGAGAAGCAGTATTTGTTTAAACAGGAAAATGAATGTATTTTCCAGCTGTGAATTCTGTGTCAGGGCACCCATTTTCAATAAATTTTGTCTCAGTTCCCGGGTGTTTTCTTCATAATTACATAGATAATGTGTCATTTTTGTATTTGAGGTTAGTTAGATAATCTGACCTCAGAGTTCCTATACAGATTAGTTATTTCAGTCCAGGTTAAGTATCTGGGTTTGTAGGTAATGAATACAATTTGAATACCTCACGTCTGTTCTGAACTACAATAAGATTATATAAATACATAAATAGATTTTTTTGTAGAAGAAATTATTCTGATTAATATGTATACTAAAAAAGCATCAGGATGATTTTTCTTTTTTTGGTTTCTTGTTTTGGGTTTTTTTTAACTTAGCAGCTTTTGTTTAATTACGTGTAAATTATCCAAGAAGGTTCCCAAGTATATAGAGAATGTTTAGGGGGAACCATTATTACGCTTCCCAGAAACATTTCTAGGAGATAGAATCAAAAGCAAATATTGCAGACTCCAAAATATACATTCCAGATCTTTTGAAATTAAATAAATAAAAATACTTACAGTTCTGGAAGGCAACTAAATGCTATGTAGTTAACGTGTTCAAGAAAAAATAATTGTTATTTATGGTACGTTACCACTGTTGCTTCTATACAGAGTTTCTGAATGGATACAACCATCAATGTTTTCTAAAAAAAAGTTAACTGTTCTGAAGCAAAAAGCAAAACATTCTAGTGAAATTAAAATTGAAGAACAAGAATGAAATGTTCAACTAATAGTAAAAAAACAACCGTTAATACTCATTAATATTCAGCTTTTTAAATTCTGTAGGTAAGGATACATTACTCAAGAAACATTCAGTTCATACTCTGTCTTCATTTTGCACAATGTTCTAAGTACTTTTGATAAATGCATGCTATTTGCCTGTACAGGCAAAGAGAACATACACAGTTAGAATGACATTAAATGGGAGTGTATATCTTTACATGCAAAGTTCATTTAATGTAACTGTAACGATGAATGAGAAGCTGTTTGGAGTGTAGGTGAAGGACACGTCCCCTGTGGTGTCACAGAAGGGATAACAAGAATTATCAAGGGCTGAGTATAGATGCAGGACTGCTACTTCACTCTAGGTAAAGGTGTCTGCTACGTTTTTTTTGAAGCCTGAGGCCTGCCAATTCTTAACCTATTTCATATTGGTCCCTGCTTATGAGTAAGGGTCTATCAGCCTAACATCATATCTTTACCTCTGAGGAATGACCTTCCGTCATCCAGTCACAATGATTTATTGCCTGTTGGGACAAAAAACTCTTGCTACAAAGAAAGCTGATGACTTTTCTAGCGTTATTTTCTTCTGTTTGTATGTTATAAATGAGTAGTAGAGCCTTAAGTGCTGATGGTTCCTCTGACTCTCAAAACCAAGTGAGTCTCATGAAATCCACTGCATATTTTGACACAAGTGAGGCATGATAAACATTGGCAAGGGGGCAAGTAAGAGGCATCAGTCTTTGAGACCCATAGCTGGACAAAGCTGAGCTGGGGGTAGTCCAGCTGTTTCTTTTTCACACCAATCAAATGGTGAGGGGTTTGTAACAGTTGATTAGATTGTGTCCAGAAATGTGAAATTCATCCTCTAGATTAACTTGATAAATTTAAACTTTTTGGAATTAAATATTTGAGTTTATGTAGTTGCCCTATACTTTGTTCTTAAGAAGCATGAAGCTGTTGTTCAGTTATGTGAGAAAACAGCTGAAGAAATGCAATATTTGTGTTGTGTTAATAAAAAAAAGGAAAAGAATACCTAATAGAGTCTAGCAGTCTTTGATAGGTGGCCAGAGAAGGGTGGGACTTTCTACCTGAACATGACTTTGGCCCTTTAAAATCAGTCTGAATACATGCTCAAATTTGACTGAATAACAACTGTTAAATAACTCTTAGAAGTTAATGGTTAAAATATCGGGATTTTGCCTCTTCCGAGCATCTCACCCATCCTGATACAAATCAGGCTGTGTGTGCAAGTCCTGTAAGAACAGCTGACTGTTCTGCCCCTGGTTCACAGTTTCAAGGCATCTGACAGAACTGTATGCGGGCTGTCCCAGTGGATCTGACTATCTAAGTCCTCTGGCCTGCAAGCTTGTTTGTGTAAGGGATTTTGGGCCAGGCTGGAGCAGGGCACTGGAGCACAGAAGAGCCTGTTCTCTCTTTGGTTCCCTCCTGCTGACGTTCAAGCTTTGTAGAGGACAGAAGTGTCTGATTTTGTTGGAGCAGGGATGAATGCTAGACTAGAGAACAAAAAAGAATGAATGAAGACGAGGAACCAAGGGTTTCTTATTTTGTGATTCAGTCATTCCAGCGGCACATAGTATGTTATTTCAACTCCACATACTCTACATTGACTGAGAGAGGGTCAAGGTGTGTGCGCAAAAGATGTATGCAATAAAATAGTCAGGATATAGGAATTCACATTACACAGGTAAACTTAGTTCTGGTGTTTCATAGGCTTTGAGTATTTTAGTTCACAATCTTAGTATGTAATGTACTTCTGTTAGTATACTTTATGGGGGAAAATGTCAGTATAGAAAATCATTTAGGGGCCAGGTACATATGAAAAAAGTAAAAATAGTAAAAAATTAAAGTTTCTCCAGTAATTAGGACTAACCCTGTGTGTACAACTCCATTTTGTTCATCAGATTTTTGGTTTAGCTTGAATGGAATAAATGAGATCTAGAGAAATCTCAAAATAGAGCAAATACTTCTTTGCATGTAATATTTTTCAATGAAGGTAAATGCTAGGGAGAAACTCTTAACTCAGATCAGTTTTCCATGTAAAGTATTAGCATTTGCAGTTTGTTTATGATTTCAGGGGAGAGGTATAGGTTTTCTTTATATTGATATCATATGTGATTACAGAGGCCATAGGGTGAGTTTTGGTTTATTGTTTTATCTGTTAGTAATACAGCTCATAAATCCCTAACTAGCAATGATTTTTCTTAAGCATTCTTTAAAAGCATTTCTGTAGAGAACCTGATACTCATAAACAGAATTAAAATGGTTGATCAATTATGCAGCAAGGCTGTCTTGTTCCTTGACTAAGTCTATTTTATGGCAATGGAATTATTTTGGCAAGATTTAGGTAAATAAGATTGTTAAAGTTTGCTTTTTTCAAATGTGTTTCTTTCCATATTATTTCAGTCTTGAAAATCACGTTGGCTTTCCAGCAATAGGTTCTGAAATATTTAAGTAAGAATGATGAGTAAATGAAAGCATACCTTGACTTTGTGTCAAGACAAATTTTTTGAGGAGTGCTGGTGTGAATCAGGTGTAAATGATTATCCAGTCCTGGTATTGCCCCTTGTTTTAGTAATATTTTATTGCAGAAACTAATAAAATGAGATTTCTGTCATGTATTCTAACTTGAAATGGTTCACCAAATCCTTGAGAAAAATGTTGCTGCTAACTTATCTGCAGCACTGTGGGTATTTTGTGTTCAGAGAGCCCAGGACTGCATTCACTGAGTGTTCAGGCTTCTACTAGTTTCAGTGAGTTTGTCTCAGAATAAATGGAGGATGGAACAATACTACAGATTTTTTTACTATTTATTATTTGTGGTCTAGCTGCTGCTTTTGGTTAATCTTGCTTTTGTTTTTCTGCTGGTTTTTTATCTGTGAGATCTTGAAATTGCCGTGTCTGGAGATTACTCGTGAGTCCTTGCATCTGGTTTTGTTCTTACCTATTCTGTATTGACACAGTTCAAATATGTGATATTTTACCTTTTTATTGATATCTAAGAGTCTTAAACCCCAGCAATGTTTCTTATCAGAATTAGGGAATGCAATTTTGTACCAATAATAACGGCTTCTAGTAAAAATTCAAGGTCCAATGCTAAAACTGCATCTATTATACACATAATGTAGCTGATACAGTAAGATATGTGCTACATCTTAATAAGGGTTAAGATTGTCTCTGGAGCAGGGAGGTTAGTATGTACACAATGAAGTATGGTCTGTCTCTTTAGAGTTCACTTTCAGGTAACTGAATGGTGCTAAGCACTTGTAATTAGATGTGAAACCCTTTGTGTGTAGGTCACCTGGCTTATGTTGACTGAGACCTGATGTTAGCACCTGATGACTGTTTAGTGACCTGGATGAAATTCAGGGCTGGTCTCAATTAGTCTCCTGCAGCAGAGGTATCTTCATCACAATTGGCACCTGTGCTGGCAGGCTGAGGAGGGAGGCCAAAGGTTTGAACAAGCACGCAGAATGATCTAAGGAGTCATTCTGAGAGGCAGTCCTTACAGGTCAGAGCTGATGCAAATGCGTGGAAGCATTGGAACTTGCACTACGCTGTGTTTAGTTATAAGGAAAAACAGGTATGTTAGTATCTGATGTGAATAATTTGGCAATTTTAATTTAGTTAATCTTAAATTTTAACTTTAACTGTGTAATAATGCACAAGACATATACAGGATGGTGCTCTTTATTCAATGTATACACTTCTTGGATATAGTAACATAACTTAAAGAAGAAGTGAGTGAAGTCTTGACTTTGTATTTGTTTGAATGACCACTTCAAAAACATGTTAGTAGTATCTATGCTTGTCAGTCCCCCATCCATCCATTTAAATATGGTATTTGCTAATTGATAACGTTATCTGTTTGATGTATTCTTTTCTGGCTTGTCTGAGCAGAAATTGAGCATGTGTTTTGGAGAAGATCACTAATCTACTGTTTCCCAACTCTGTATGGAAACATGTCTATGCTCTATCAGCACCATTGAGAGGAAGGCACAAGGTTATCCATGCTAGCTTTAACTTAGGCCAGCTGCCTGGCCTAATAATAGTAATGTTTCTGCTCTTGGGACGTAGATGTAGAGGTCTTTCATAGCTGAGAAGTTTGGTTTGGTGGGTGAAACTAGAAAATGCTAGGTTGGAGATGTAAGTTAGGACAAAATGCCTTCTCTGTGTATATGAGCAATTAGGTACTATACTGGGAAGTACTACAAGCCATAAGACAATAGTTTGTATGCTTTCATATTGTTTTTGAGAATGCATTTAGTACCTATGTCAAGGGACTTCATTAACATGTGTTATCTGACCTCACCAATATATTCTCTAACTGTTTTAGAGCTTTTGAGGAGCTGAGTTTCATGTATCATTCAGGTTTGCAAATAAGAGTGTATTCAAATAGAAGCAGTTGTTCATAACCCCATTTTAGATCTTTTTCCTGTGTGGTGGGTTGGTTGTTTTTGGTGGTGGTGGGTTTTGGGTTTGGTTTTTTGGTGGTGGTTTTTTTTTTGGGGGGGGTTTGTGGTTTTTTTTTTTTTTTTGTGGTATTATTCTATGTAGTTTTAATGAAAAATATGTAATATAAATCATGCTCTGTTGTTATTATATTGTGATATGACAAAGCAAGGTATACTTACCTGACAAAAGATAGATAAAAGCTATGAGAGGATACATTCTTTAGCTTTTATATGGTTAGAATTCAGCCAAAAACTAATCTCTTTGATTAGTGTCTCTCAGATTTATGATTTAACCTGAGAGTCTTTGGAGGTACTGCATAAAAACAAGTTAGAAACTGTAAAACCAATCCGGAGCCACTAAAAATAAGTTAAATTTTAAGATTAATTTATTTTCATTTTTCTGTGACAGTTTCTTTAATTCAAATATTTGTAATAATTTTTTAAATTTTAATGTTAAAAAAATTCGATGTTGCTAGGTTTTATCTTGAAATTATTTCAAATTTCGTGGCCATATTGTAGAACTTAAGACACTGTGGGTGTATCTATTCCTTTAATTGTAGAACTGGTTTCAATAGGGCTAATATAATTCAAGAAAAGCAATGAGAAAGTGTTATTTATGTGCGTAAAAATATTTCAGAGATAATTTTGCTAAGAAGATATTTTTTTCTTCAAAGTGCATGGATATGAATGGGTTTGTAGGGAGGGGAATCTTCGTGAGTATCAAGTGAAAAGGAAAAACGTGAACTGGTCTCTGAGGTTTTGTTACTTGTAATTTGAAGCAAATACTCTCTCATTTAAAAGAAAAAACAAACACAAACTAGACCTTTTAAGACTGACATAAGCATAGTTAGAATGAACAAGCTTTAATGTATATGTTTTCTTTTTATTTGTAAGAATATTTGTGTCTATCATGACTGGAAGATTCTTGGGAGTAAGAGGGTGGTTGCAACAGCAAGTACTGCTTGTTATGCTTGTGGTCATGCTTAACAGCAGATGTAAAATACCTGTTTCTCTTAAGTGTGTCCAGTCTACTGCTGATACAAAATGTTGAGTGTAACATTTTGTACATTATATTGTGTACATACAACATGGCTTCTGTGTTTTGAGCTATCTTTCTTGGAAGTGTTCGTATTTCAAAGGATGTGAAGGTTCTATCCAAATTGAAAGGTTGTTTGATGCACGAGTAGAGCATAGGGGAGCCTGGTTGTAGGTGTGTGAGATAGAATATTGAGAGGGGTCCTAGAAAAAGTAACGAATGTCATGTAATCCGTGTGTAAATGTTCAACAGGAGTAGATTTTAATGCCAAGTCTTGAATGGTCTGAATCCTGGAGGATGAGAAACTTGAACTCTAGGCAGAAAGCAAAAGAAGTGGTGATAGTGCCAAGAAGCAGCAGAGGCAAAGACTGAATTCAGTGTTACCAGTGTGGATTTCATTGAATAAAAGAAGATCAGAGAGAAAGGAATTACAAGTAGGGGAGGTGAAGAATGGCCACCATAACAAGAGAGAGTTGATTAGTGTTGATGAAAGCAAACAACTTGTAGAGAATATTGTAGAGGAATTTGCAGACTCTAGTTATTAGCTGAGGAAAAGGAAGACTCATAGACGTTGAACATGACACTTTATCAATTGAAGTTGGAAAAGATTAAAAAATACCAATTAGAGAGTGAAAAGAGGAGAGGGAGCTGATGCTGGACTCATGAACAGTCCTGACAGAGGTTACACTAATGAAGTGGTTGGAAAGGTAGTATGGAGAGGACAGGATCCCCAAAGGATTCAGAGGAAAAAATGGTTAGAAAACAGCAACTGCTTCTTTCAAAACCAGCAGGTAGAATAAACTGGGGAAAAAAAGAAGAGACACAATATTGCCTCTGTATATAAAATTGAACTTACTTACACAGTACTTCTGTCCCTATTTCAAGGCTTAATGAGCAGGCCTATATAGGCAGCTTTGTATCAATTCTAAATGCAAAGCTGCCTTTATGCCACAGCATGTAATTCTGCAAGGGTGATATAGACCCAAAGTTCTTAAGTTAAAAAACCCCCGACCAAACAAACAAAAAAAACCACCCCACCACCAACCAACCCTTCTCCTCATAGATTCAGGTATAGGAGTGGGGTTGGGTCACGGGATCTGATGCCTTTCTGCTGGAATGTTTTTTTGGAGAGTGTATAGCAGGCTACTTTGGAAAGCCTTAGTAGCGCTTCAGTATAAACTGAAGCTCAAACCTACAAAAACCTCTGTTTTAATTCTCCTGAGCTGCAACTTTATCTCTTTGGATGAAGATGGGTATTTAACTAGAACCCTTTGGCCTTGGCCATAAGAATTTTAAGATGTTTTAGTTGAAAGTCAGATTGAAAGCCACAAGAAAGAATTAGAGATGAAGGGCTAGATTTTGAAGAGTCATTGAGCTAAAGGTAAAACTTAGTCCATCTTATGGGGTAGTGTCAAAATTATGAGGAATAGTTTGAGATTTACTGGGAGACGATGATAAATAAAGTCCTCGAGGGAGCTGTGGAGAAATTGTTCACATACTCATGGGGAGTGGTCAGGCTGTAAACTGTAAGCAAAGGACAGGGGAAGTGGAGACTTGGAGATTCAGCTGCAGTTAGTTAGTGGAGGATTTGTTGGTTTGATACATACAAGCATGTTAATATCTAGCTGTTATACATTAAAATGAGCTGCTGCATTGTGGACTAAGTGTGGTGGATTTAGAATCAGGCAGAATATATGAGAGATACTCAGCTGTGGACAGAATAATAAAAGAAGTGGTTTAATTGTATAAGTAAACTGTGCTGATGTCCAGTTAATTTAATTCCTACAGAGAAAAGATACAACCTTTACATAATAGTATAATTAATCTATCATTTATTCTCCTTCTGAGATTTGTCACTCTTTCAATTTTTTTGGTTAAGAGATTAATAATCTTTCACAAAACCCGAAAACTTCAGCAAGATGTGTTTATGCTGCCCTACTATGTATACTTAAAATTGCATTTGGTGTTTGGGGGGTTTTTTTAACTTTTATTACTATCACATAAAAACAAGCTCTAAATTCATGTGCTCCTGCTGCTTATTTCACACTCCAAGTTAAATTATTTCCTTGTGATGTCATAACAGCAGCAAAGTGTGAGATGTGGTGGTGCAAAAAAATTGGGGCAAACTTTTTTTGATTAATGAATTTGTGTGAAAATTTTAGTTTAAAATAAGTGTATTTGATGCGAACAAAATTTGTAGTACTGCAAGCGACTTGTGTCTATATAAAATAAGAAAACAGAATTTTGTATAAAAAAAATTTGGGTGAAATAGATACTGTATGCCCTTACTGTTCAAATGCTTTCTCTTTCTTCTCTGATACTTAACAAACAGCCCACAGTGGCAGCAGGCAAAGGTAGGCTTCATCACTTTAGATAAAACTGTAGACTTTTTTTTTTCCTGAGTAGTTTGTAGCCCTCCCATCCTATATACTGAAGCTTTAAGCTACTTAACAAGTTGTATGCAATTTCTGCAATTAATACTGATTAGTTTTGTATATTTTATTATTTTAAAAATTCCAAGTTTTTAATTTAATTCTGAGTTCATTTTCTAAGGGTCATATTGATATGTCTTTTCATCTGGAATTCCGTAAAGAATATTATAGGGCAACACTACACGTGACACACTGATGTCATCTTGCTAACATTAGAATGTTAAAAATAACCTAAATGGTAATTATTATAGCTGGACACTTCTGTCAAGTGGTTCTTTTGTGAAGCAGGCTTGTACCACTGTGTCAGATTTAAAGAAACTCTGTGTATGTCTGTTGGAAAAAGTTTATTTGGTGGCGTGACAGTAGCGGATGGTGGGTGAGAGCACCCTGTGCTTCTGAAAATGAAACGTTGAAGTGTCCATACTACCTTTGTGTTAGGTGAGGCGGGAGGGAGATTGACAAAAGATTTTGCTGCCCTGATTTCTATTTCACCTTCTTGGTTCTGTCTGTCTGTTTCCCTGCTGCTTGAGTCTGTACTCCGAAGGTAACAGTTTGGATAAAGCTTCTTTTTCTTTTTTTTTTTTTTTTTCTAAACATTGTAATTGCACAACATCCTCAATCAGGGCTGCTGCACTCATTGCTTCCCGCTCTGCATAGCGCAGTCCTTCCTTTGTTCTGGCGATGATGCTTGTGCCATTGGGTGACGAGTGCTTTTGCTACTTCAGTTATCAGCCATACTGTCTTTCCAGTTGTCTGGCAACCGAGTCATTTGTGCCAATGCTAACATAAAAAGTGGATGGGAACACGTAGACAGAAGAGAGCAAGGGCAATGGTGCTCCCGAAGTTATTTAAGGTGCTTTGGAACTTCACCCCGTGCCTTCAGTGCACTATTGTGGTTAGGCATAGGCGTATGTTTCTGAGACACAAGCCTCCTGATAAAATACTTTTTTCTACCCTTTATTTACTCCGCAAATTGCGTGGCGGATTCCGTGACACCATCAAAAATCGGGTACAGCTGACTGTGTTTGAGTAACCGGTGGAAGCTGAGGGTGACATAACCTGCGTCTCCACTAGATGGAGTTGCTGGTACAGCTGTCCACGGAGCGCCGGCACAGAGCACCCTCGGCGGGAGAGCGGCCCTCGCGCCTTCGGGGGAGGCCCAGGGCCCGTGGGCTTGGATGCTAACCTTGCTTCCGACAGTGAAAAACCTGCTGATTTTTGAAGAGATACACTGGTGTAAACTCGCATAAAATTGACTCGGGATCAGGCTGTTAGGCCTGTCTTCTTTCCATCCTTCCCCCCTGCCCCTTGCTTTCTACAGAGCACCTAGGCACTGCAGGCCAGGAAAATAACACCTGTCCAGGAACATACATCTTCTGTTTGGAAGTGACGCTAACTCTTTAAAGGCTGAACATAGTTAGTTAGTTAGTTACCCCCCCACACCCCACCCCAAACACATTGGTGGGAATAAGGGCTCTTGGCTGCTTATGTTGTGAAAAATCTAGATAGTTAATGTTCAATGCTTATGAAATATGTATTAAGTGGTGCTGAAGAGGTTAACTGTACTATAGAGTCTTTGTAGACATTGGGTATGAAATACTGGAGAAGTCAATGGATGTAACACAGTGCTTAATGGAAACAGAAAATTAGTGATTCTTATTTGCCTGAGGTAAGCACGAGCCTCTCTAATATCTTGATCTTTGTGCAAAGATCTAGTGAGAAAGAGCAATCTTAACAGAAACCTTAAATTAGAAATACATATTTTCATGACAAGAAAACATCACTGGAAGGATGAGATGTCGCCAGTTCATTGAAAAAAATAGAGGGAAAACATTTTATTTAGTCTTTTGGAGAAAACAAATTGTTTAAAAACATCAGTGTTATTTCCTAGTTTATTTTAGAACACCATAACACACACGCGCACACACACATATATAAGAAAATAGAATACTATGTAGAATAAAGGCCAAGATATTAATGATTGCTAGTAATTTGTCAAAATATGTTAAAGAAGCATTCTATTTTTAAGCTCACAATATGCTGCTTTTCCTGGTTTGAAGTCCTGGAAGCTATTTTTTTTCATTTGGCATTAGAAAAGGAGTGTTTAGAGAAAGGACTGCACTGCTATTATCTTCTATACCACTTGCCTGAGTTAATTTTATACCACATCAACCATTTTATAAAGATGAGAAGAAAATACATTCTTCACATGGATAATGTAATATGCAGTTGTATTTTTTTTTAAAATGCTTGACATCTGGAGGCATACAATCTTTATAATACTGTATGTGTAAACTTGTTAGCGTAGGCTAATGCTGAGACAAGTTTGAAGTGTAAAATGGTGTGTGGTCTTGCAGGTGATCTCTTTCAGATCTTTTTTCACTTGATGGAAAAGGTTTGGCTGATTAGGCAGCCTGCTGTGATAATTCTAAAGGCTAACTTTTAGGTTGAATGTTTGTAAATGTGAAATTTGAACTAAGTTTTGAGAAGTAGAAGTTGACTACCAGATCACGACAAATTGGGTGGATGACTTTAAATGGAACATGTTATGCTAAATAAACAAATACATTATAAATGAAAGAGTATTTTTGTATTTGTATGTCAGCCGTGTGAGAAATGTTGTTGGTTCTTTTTGCTTTGTTTCACAGGTTCTTTGTTTTCATGTTTTTATTTACATATTCAAGATTGATCAACACTTTGCTGTTGGTATTTTTTAAATGGCAGTCTCATTGGATGTGGGGAGAGGGTACGTATCTGCAAGTTCTCTGCCTGTGCTATATGCCATGACACTGACAATCCAAACAGGTTGGAAAAGGGACTGTAGCCTCTCATGGTGCTGTAGTAGGCATCGCACCTCAGATGGATCTGTCATCACTGTGGAAGAACTTTTTATTTCTACATTTCTAATTGAACTCCCACAGAGGCTGATTTGGGTTGTGTAGATTGGTAGCCTCCTTTTGTTTTGAAAAAGGTTTATAGTTGTTGTTAATTGGTATCTAATTGATAATATCAGCAACTGAGGGTGGGATAACTGAGTTCACTTACTGAACCAACAGAGCAGCACTGAGGCAACTGGAAGATGTCATATGCTGTAGGTAAAGTGGGCTTTGCAATTGCACACATAAATTTTTGTAGAATAAGGGAAGAATTAATTTGCAGATGAGATATTGATGGGGCATATGCTGTTCTGTAAAAATGCATAGTAGTTAGAGCAATACTGTCACTGTGCATGAGGATAGAAGGTCAGATTGTGTACAGTCGTGTACCTCTGGCAAATTTGTGGTGGTACTTACTGTATATATAGCCATAATTTGGAATGTGGTTGTGATTGATGGGTTGGGTTTGGTAGAAGAGTGTGTATAAACAAGGAAATGGCTTTAAAGAAGATACATTGATTTTTATTTTTATAGAAATAAAACACATTTTGTTACCTTTTTTCTTTTTAGACATAATGACAAGTTATCCTTGGAAGGGATGAAAATTGGTAATGACTTCTCCCTGCATCTCTTGAAGTAGCATGTATCAGGCTAAAGAATTCTGTTTCTTTTTTAGGTCTCTTACACTACTGAATGACGTATGTTTATCTGTTGTTTCTCTGTGTATAGATGATTTGGATAGTTAAAACATTGATGTTCTTGTTTTAATAATATGAATATACAAATGTAAGGTATTCATAGTATTTGTGGGTTATATTTTTCTTACTTAGAAATGTGTGAAAATTAAGGATAAAAGACCAATGAGAAATTTACTTTTACTATTAATATTAGCTACATTTACACTACTAAACTCTCTTGAAGTAATTGTTCAACACACTGCTTTTAAGAGTTTAATCTGTTTTATGGATCTTCTTTTAGCTGTAAAATAGTGCAATAGACAGAAGAAACTTTGCTTGACCACCACCATGTTCCAGAACTTCACTTTGGGAAATTGGATAGACTTACATAGTTCCAAACTCTTTGGCTAGCAAGCATGCTGCCTTTGTTTTTGACATAATGTGGAATGAGTTGATTATTTGCCTCCTTACATAACGTATTTGTTTTTCATTGAACATTCTGATAAGGTCTTATTAAAGTACCATGTATTATTTATGGTATTTCATATGAAAATGAGCTGAAGAGAAAATTCTATCTGCTTAGGGCATTTGCAGAATAACAGCCTTTCTGTGCTAGGAAAAAAAAAGAATGAAGAAAAGCATGACATACTCCTGTCAGAACAAGAGACTGCTTAAGGCAGACAGAAAGAATGAAAAAAGGAGAAAAGGCATAGAGTTCATTCATTTCTCCTTCTCGCTCTCTTTTGCTCTGTGACGTGGGGGGTTTTTGGTGGTAGTTTGGTTTTGGGGGTTTTTTTTGGTGTGGGTTTTTTTTTTTTTCCCCTTTGTGATAAAGTAATCTGGGCTGTTCTAGTAGATCAGTCCATGATAAACTGCAAAAGCATGGATGTTTCCTAAGCCAAAACCAATTCCTCTGTAGTAAGTTTGTGCATGATTGTTTCGGTGTTTATTGCTGAGTTCTAAATACATTGCTTTTGTTGCATTGACTGCTTTTGAGAAAGAAAATTACATAAATAACTGATTCTGCTGGAAAATTTTCAGTTTTGTATGAAGAAGACTTAGTGGATCTAAATCAGTCTCTGAAGCTTGTGTGGGTGCAGGTATGTGTGCGCACATGTAGAATGAAAAAGAATATTTTATTTTTTTAATACAGTGCCTGAGTTACAGTGACATGTTTTGTATCTGTTTCTAGTTAAGTGGGGACTATTATTTGTTTTTAAGGGTAGATCTTAATATAAAACCAGTTACGCTGTTGATGAAATAGACTTCTCTTGTATGTGGGTTATTTATTTATTTATTGCTGTTAAACTCTTGATATAAGATGTGTTTTTGTGGGAGTTGGATATCTTATAAAATAGGTAATTTTAAAGTCTTCTGCAGAGTCTTTTTGAAAGGAACCCCTCCATAACCTCAGGTGTTGCTTTCAGGTTTGACCGTCTTTCCTGAAGAATTAATATTTAATTCATTTGTCAAATTCTAATTAAAAATAGTAGTATCTTATACTTGAGTTGTATCTAAGAAAAAAAAGAGAGAACCGTAATATAGGACCTCAAGGACAAGCTCTAATGTAAATTATTTGATTCGCAGGTCACATCCTACTTTATTACGTAAAGACTAACTAGATCTACTAATGAATAATTATTACTCCATAAAATAAAGGGGGGAAAAAGAAAAAGCCTGTAAGAGTGGAATACTAATTTGAGGTATCACTCTCAAAGTAAAATGTAAACATTAAATTCTGAAAATTGCAAATGTAATTTTTCCATGTAACCTGATAGGACAGTCCTTTATAATAGATTGACTAGCTGTCAAATGAATTTGTAATTTTAGATGAGACGGGTTTTAGACCAATTTTAAGACACAGTCTTTATCCAAGCCGACTCCCCTCCCCCCAGTAAAGTACACACAGTGTGCCATAGAATTTTGTTTCATTCCTAGTGTTTCTGCTGCAGTGGTTAGATTGATATTTCACAGTTTTGCTGTAATGCTTTTATAGGCTTCTCTGGGAAATTAGATGGTGAATGAAACATAGATATAAAATTAAATTGTATTTTAAAAAAGCTCATTTACTGATAGCACTGTATATTTGCTGGAATCCTCTTGACTAGCCAAGATTCTTTCCCTTCCCCACTTTGTGCTTCATACTTTTGTTCGTAGAAGGGGAAAGCCCTTTTTATGTCAGGTGTGAGTCCTGGGAGGGGAGAAAGAAGTGTGTGTGTATGTGTGCATGCAGAATCGTAACAGGCATTCGGTCCCAGCTGGGCAATGACACTAATTGCCCAGATCTCATGGATGCCTGTGATGCAGCACGCTCACTTTCTCTCCTTCCCTATCCTCTCCAGGGATTTTTAAAATGCAGTATTTGAATTTTGGTGAGTGGTAAAGACCCTGCCCTAGGACCCATTTGACAAATGAGAAGCTGTGCAGCATCAGCACCAGCCGACTGAGCCTCACTGAGTCAATCTCTCTCTCTCTACTAGTCAGCAGCTACTGTTGTGAGACAAGCTTCAGCTCTCTCTGTCATTGAGGAAGTTCCATTTGCTCATCAATAGGCTGCAGGCTGTGTCTTCTTTTTTTCCTCTTTGTTAAAAATTCGTAGTTTAAATCTACCAAGTTGCCTTAGCTGACAAATGAATGTAGGGATCTAGCGCTGGGAAAAAGAAGGCATTCAAGAAATACTGTTTCTTACTTAAATAATCAAAAGGAAAAAAACGTAGCGACAAGATAGGGCAAACGTGCTTGCATGCAAGCCCCCTCACTTGTTCTACGTAGACTTCAGAGCAACACCATGCAGCATCCCCTTACGGGTGCAACCTGCGTGGCACTGCCGAATGTGGGCATGTGTCCCCAGCTCTCCTGTGCCTTGACTTTTATGTACTTACAGCAGGTAAGTTTGCTTAACTTTTCCTTTTCCTATAGTGCCTGCTTTGTCAGCATCGTTTGGGGGATTTGTAATCTTGGAGATATTTTTTGTGTGAATAGACTGTATAAATGTCTCCCACTGTGTGGAGTGAATGTTATGCCTGCACTTAAGAATGGTGAGAGTGAGTAGAAAATATGTTTTAACAGAGCATCAAGCCTTTATAATTTTTTTTGCAATGTCTTTATTGACGCTGTTTCTAGATATTTAACACAGTACTTTGACTGCATTTCTCGGGGATACTGTAGCAGAGTTTCAGCCATAAAGAACTGCTCTTTATTCACTTGCAGGCATAAATTATACTTCTAATGTAAATGTGCCCAATGGCAATTTTGTTTAAGCCTTCTTTGAAGCCAGGAATTTTAAGTCTGTGTTGAAACATGCTGCTGATTAAAATCAAGCTGATTTTTAAATAACAAAAAGAAAAAATAAAAAAAATTTATAAAGCTATATCTGTACAGAATTAATACTTCTATCACTGAAGTATATTGGAATGGGTTTTAAAAAAATGTTCTGAGATCAGAAAAACGATACCAATTTTGAGTGTATTTTTAAGATTTTTTTTTTTAATTAATTTAATTTAATTTTTGCTTCTAGGGGTTTTTTTAAATATTTCCACCCCTCTCCCTCCCCAAATTATTTACTAGCTGGTACCCTCTCTCAGTTATAACTGGGTAATAACATGTCATTTTTTAAACTAGTATTTTGGAATCATCATTGTATTCTACTTCTGTTTCATAACTGAGTCCACCGTTATAGAGAGTCATCTAGTAAGTATGTAGAGCCAAGACAGAAATATGTTATCGTGCAAAAATGATTAATCCTGCTTATTCTGTTACTTTCTGGTGAAACTTCAGGGGAAAAAAATTCTTGCGCCTGCTGTAACAAATAGGGGCATTTCTTCCAACTTCCACTACAATAGTTTATATGCATATTGACTTCCATGAAGCAGTCTCTAACTTTATTTCTGTATTTACAAGTGCTTGAAAGATGTTTTACAGTATTTCTTTTTGTTCCTAAAGATTAAATAAAATAGATTTAAAGCTTATTTTTGTTTCAGAATATTTGTTTTCTATTACTGCTGAAAGAACAGAACTCAAGTATTTTTAGGAGATAAACCCTTCTGTAGCTTTTTTTTTTCTTCAATAGTGTAGTATAAACCATTTCTGACTTACAGCATGGGAGTGCATAATAAAAGATTCTTGTATACGCCCTAGATTATACATGTATGTGGGAGGGATTCATGTGTCTGCAATTAAAATTTGCATCAGATAAATATGATGTATTTAATATTTAAATAAATTGCATGTCATAATTAAAATCTGTGTTCTTAGTAGTTCTGTGTTCTGGATACATTTTGGAAATTATATTTATAGATCAGCTTTAATGATCCAGTGTGACTTGTGCACTTACTGGCTGTACACAAAATGTATTCCTGTATTTTGTTGGATTTGTTCCTTTGAGTTTGCCAAACAACAATTTGTATGTTAAAGATCCAGCTTTTGAAAGGAAGAATGTGAATTAAGGTGAGAGGTCAACATGGCCACACAAGGAGCTGATAAAAGATAACATAAAGACGAGGTTAGGTGCTATAATAACCTTCCTGTGTGAGCTATTGCAGTATCATTATGCAAACGCATCTATAGTATGGCATTGCTTTAAGGTTTAAGAAACTGTGCAACCATAATGACTACTTTAAAATAGTGAATTCAATTCCATCTATTCCA
Organism: Gavia stellata; assembly: GCF_030936135.1. NCBI lineage: Eukaryota > Metazoa > Chordata > Aves > Gaviiformes > Gaviidae > Gavia > Gavia stellata. Next base: position 15,199,251 of record NC_082611.1, on the reverse strand, counting down.
TTTGAGAGAAAGATGAGAAGTGATTGCTAATGCACTTTACAAAGTGCTATATCTAGCGGATAATTTTTAACTCTTTAAGTGGATTAACTGCTACACTGAAAGTCTCTTTTTTTTTTTTTTTTGAAGTGTTGGCTTTCTCGTCTGGTTAATCCTATTGTCAGTTCAGAATCATTCTGCCAGTACTAATCACAATTATATATAAGTTAAAAAGTCATCTGAATTCCTGATGATAATTGTGTCAGGTTCAAAATTCTGTGCTTGTTGCTTCTTTAGATTGCTGGTTGGCATTTTAGTTATTCTGGATTCCTAGAGAGTCAGATAATTATCATCTTAATTCAGGTATGATTTATTTTTTTATGTATTTGGTTAAGTATTTCTTTAGAAACAGTGTTACTTTCTCTCAAAATTATTCGGGCAGAAAGATAGTACTGTGGTGACATTACCTACAAAGCTAATGTAATGGTTCTGGTTTAAAATAGAAAGGATAAGAAGTGTTTTATATTTTTGAAAAACATTAATAAACTTTTACCATTACAGTCTACTTGGCTTTTTTTCTCTTTTTCCCATATCTGATAATTTCTAGCAAAATACCTGTTTTGTATGTTTAGTGCAAATATCACTACTTCAGTGAAACTGTAAATGTTTTTCTCACGCTATAAAGTTGTCTATTGGTCTTAAATACTGGTAACCTAAAAGCCTTATCTGGCAACTTAATAACTAGTGATTCCCCCCTGCCTCTGGACCCTGTGACCAGCAGTATATAGACATTATGTGAACCTATAGAGTATTTTTTTCCTCTAAAAATTGCACTTCAGATATGTCTGCTTACTTGCACCTCAATTAAAATGAATTCAGACATCTCTATTACAACTGAGCTCTCTCTCAGTTGTTAAACTTTACTATTTAGAATCTATGAAAAAATTTATTGTCTATTTTTGTGTATATTTGCTAAATAAGCTAGTATTGCCACATTTAAATTTTAAAACTGGATATGTGTCTTTTCTGAAAGACTATAAAAGGTGTTACGCTCTTCTCAAGGTGGGCAAACCAGTCTTCTTGTCAATAAATATTTATGTAGCCATGAGGATGGTGGTTTTCTGTGGAGCTGTATTAATCATTTGGAAAATTCTGTGTTTTGATAGTAATTTAAAATTGGCCATTATTTATTTGCTAAACTAACACCGCTTGGTCAGTTTCTTTAGTATAAATGGTTAAATTGTTTTCCACATTGTACCCACAGAAGTGCTCTACTACTTTGTCCAGCGTTAAAACTTTAAGTATTTGCTCTGCTATCTTCCAGATTATGCATGTATATAACATTTTAAGAGCTAAGTGAGGAACTGAATTTTTTTAGAACAGTTTGTACATACAGGATGCTTTACCTAAAAACATTTAAAGCTTAACTGTTGAAAATAAAGTTGAAAATAAATTAAGTACAGAGGCCTAGTCTGAATTATGGATTAACTGTCAGTAAGACATTCACTTGAAAAAGCCAACAAAAACCGAAGGATGCTTCCGAGTTAGTTAAGCTATTTGAAATGTTCGGAAATTATTTGGATAACTTTTACTAGGATGCTTCTAACTTTAGAAATCCGGAAAGAGTTTTCAAACAACATTAAATCCAAAATGACTGTATCAGTGGCAGCAATGAACAGAAGGAGGATATATGGTTTTGATTTGGAAGTTTTTACCGTTTCATTATAAAGATAGGAACAATTGGGAAAAGCATAGATGCATTTGGGTTAGAGTTTTACATGGTGTCAATATTTAAAGATACAGGAAAAGGGAACTTGGATTTGTAGTGCACCTTATAATTTGGTAATATTTGATGGTGTTAGAAACAACTGAATACACCTGTTTTCTCCTTCTCCTTAATACGACTCATCAGTGCAAGAAATAATTTCTGATTGCAAGCTTACATCAATTGCTAGTGTGAAGTAATTTTTGCAGCAAAATTTTGACCACCTGTAAATTGGGATTTAGCATAAATTAATGGAGGCTTAGTTCTGTTAGCTGGTATTTCCCTATGATATATGTTTGCCTGGCCATAGGGTTATTTAGTTGGTATTTTCTGAGTAAAGTAACAAAATCTACTGTTGTTTTGAAACATCACATAATATTCCATGTCATAGTGTACAATGCTGCTGTCATTATTTTAAAATTGGTAAATTTTTTTTCTGTTTAATGATGATACATGTGCTTTGTTTTAAATAGTGAAGTGGTTTGTACAAAGGGTAATTCCTTTTAAATGGAGCAATTGCTCATAGTGGACATTCACAGATCGAAAACAATTGAACTGAAACTTCAATATCAACCTTTTCTGTCTTTAACAAGACAGTCGTTCATGGTACAGCTCTCCTATCGATGATGAAAAGAATCCACCATGAAAACAAAACAAAAACCAACAAACCCTCCATCTCTTCCCCAGCTATTCCATTAGTGGTTACATGGTAAATTAGTGTAATTTTATTTGGGCCTTAAGCATTATGACTATGGAGAAAAGCTGAATTCCCCACTCAGTTACTTATGTCATGCTTCTGGATCTGATGATTTATAGGAGTCTAAAAGACATTCTTTCTTCATGGCTTAATTCAATGTTGATTTATTTGGTAGCATTTTCAGTTGATGTAGTCAATAGTGTCAATAATGGAATAAGGATTAGAACAGATTATCTTTGTGCTAAAATTGTGTAAAGAATTAGAATGGATGAACAATTCCTGGATACAGTTTACCTTTTTTTATAGAGCACAGGCACATCAATTGCTGAATGCCACCATTGCAGTTACAGTTCTAAGTATGTCTTCTGCATTTTATACTTTAGTGAGTCTTCAAAGGATCAGCTGTTTTAGTGGAATTCAATAACTGATGTTTCATGATGACACTGTTTAAACCTATCATGAGAACACTGCCTTTCTTTACCTAGTCCATTTATAGTACTCCCTCACACTGTGGCTCTCCTGTAAAATCAGTTGATCTGACTTCAGCTCATGAAAATTTTAGGCATCTGTTAGCTTACAAATTGGAGTCTTTGCACAATTTTGTTCCTCAGTCTGCCATTTCATGGCAATTTTCATGTGAGTACATACAACCTCTGCTTATGACTGCATGAGTGAGAAGAAGTCCATGTTACTAATGCTCACTCACCATCTGTTTTTCTTACAGCTGGGCCTTGAATAATTGTCCAGTAGCTGATGGACTGAGGGTAGGCAATCTTGTCAGGGTTTTCTGATTCATTTAACCAGCTTCACTGCCCCAAGAGAAACATAGTGCTTGTTTATTCATATGGCTAGAGTAAAAAAACTGTACTTAGTCAGATAAATTATAGTACTCTGTTAAAACAAAAAAAGGAATTACCATGCTACAAACAGTATAATGTAGCTGTATTTGCCCCTCAGGGGGCAGTGTGGCAGTTGTAGGGAATTTTAGTATGTGAATGAAACAGACCTCAAAAGGTGGGAGCATAATTGTTGCATTAACAGTACTTCTGGATGCAGAAGTAAGGAATGATGTCTAGATGTGCTGTTTATCTTAATTAGGGTAAGTAAGATCATTTGGTATTCACCAATAAACTTCGAAGCTGGTATTTGAGATTCCACCTCTGATTCAAGACAAATTTAAGTGTTTACATAGCTTTTGTCTCACAAGAGCTGTTTTGTTTTTTTCCAGAGACTAATCAGAAGTGGCTTAGAGATCAAGTGCTATAGCAGCACTCATTCTGAATAAGAGTTAGTCTGGGGCGTTTAACTACAGCCTTGTTGAACAAGGTCAGTCTCTTCTCACAATAGCGAGAGGAGGTGCTTTAGTTAAGCACTCCCCCCTTTAAATACTAGAAGGAGGGAGGGGAAAAAAAAAAACCACAACAAAAAACCCAAACCAGCTCCAAACACAAAACCCCTCCAACCAAACAGAATCAGTTAAGGAGGTTACTTGCTGCTTTGGAATATAAGAGCAGGAGCAGTTGCAAAGGAGCTTCCATGTGGCAGAAGCAGGTGAATATTTTTGGCTTAGAATCATTGTTTTTATAACTGGATTCTTTGAACATTTTAAAAAAAGTTCAGCTGAAAAGTGATGGCTGGGTTTTCTGTTGTGAGCTATTGTAAGCTATTGTGAGCTATTGTAAGTTGTCACTATTCATTGATATTTGCTAAATATTTATATGAATGGTTATTTTCTGAAAAAATATGTCATGTGGTATTTTATGCCAAGGAAAGTGTGCACTGGTTATTTAAGCAGGGGTTTTTCTCAGGGCAAGTAGTAGATATTTCATTCAGTTTGTTTAGATTTCTTTGACCAGTAACCATGCCATACTAGACTATGAAGTTTTTTGTTTTTCAATGTGTGTATTTCTGGAGTGGTAAATAGATACTATGATTAATATCGATTCTGTTTAAAATACTTTTGAAGAATTTAGTAGATAGTATAAAGGAAAGCGATGAAAATTCTGACACTAGAATTTATCGCCTTGCTTTATAGAGTTAGAATAATGTTAGTGGAAAGGAGAAGTCAACACCCTCTAAGAATCCTTCAAGCTTTCCTGCCTTTTAAAGGTGTATGTGTAATTGATTTATCAGTTTTAAAGTGTGATGTGTAGTACAAGAGCTCTCCTGAGGAACTCCTGTCATTTCTTTGCTAGCATTGCTCATTTACCTCTGAGGTGCCTAGTGCAGTGCCATTAACTTCTTTTACATTTTGCTTCCCCTCCTATTCTGTCAGTGCAGCAGCCCAGTGAATTTAATTAGAGAAAATAGCATATCTAATGCCTATAGTATCCCGACTAGTTGAAGTTGGGCCTTTGGTCTTTTGCGCTACAGCAGGTTCCAGCTGTGGAGAGATCTCGCTGTGTTTTGATCCTGCTCTTTCTCATTGTGTTGAACACATGCAGAATCAAAATTAGATACCGTAGTAAGAACTGAAGCATTCAGTGAATTATTTTTTTGTTCACACTGAGTCACTGATTTTTATTTTTTTTCCTCAGATATGGAAAGAAAGTGTGTGGTACTTCAGAATTGAAATACTTAAGATGTTCAGATGTTCATGAGTAAGAATGCAAGTGCTTTCATCTTAGACCATTTTTTAAATTTACCTTTTGACCCTTTATATCAAAATACACCAAAAATTATTGGTCTTCCTATCTGTAACATCTTGAATATATCTTTTTTGTAACTGCATAAATGTAATTGTATCATCTCATACGTTTGTGAGGTGTGTGTATATACTTATGATATGCCTTGCCTCAATTCCTTACTGACTTGCACTGACATTTATTATTATTATTATTATTATTATTAAGTTTTGAAGACTGCTTCTTTGGTTTTGCTTCTCATAGCCTCTACTTTTATAGCTATCTTCATTACCTCTACTGTGGCCAGTAAGCCTTCTATAAATTAAATAGTTAATTACAGGTGTTGATTATGGGTATGAGACTTTCTTCATAAAGAGTGATAAGAAGTTTTAAAATATAAGCTTATGTTTTCATAATGGCCCTGTCTTCATAAGACAGTGTGAATTTAAAGTATTTGTTTGAAATAAGTTTCAATAAGCGTTATGAAGTGAGAAAAAAAAACCTGTTAAAAGTTCTCCCAGAGAATAAGATCTTGTCAAAACAGAGCTAGTGTGAAAATTTGGGGGTGAAGAGTCAGGCAGCCTGTATATTCAATGAATGTCTCCTCCTTTCTTGAGCTTTTTTCCTTGTCATGTATTAGTCCTATCTCTGGGATGTTACATGGCTGCATAGCTCAATTAATGCTCTATGGCAGGAGGAGGAAAAAAATGTCTCTCTCTTGTCAGAAGCGAAGTTATTTACTTTCAAAAGCTGACAGAATAGCACTGCAGGGGCTTCATTTATTTCCGTTCAGAATGTCATTATTGTGTAATGCAGAGGGACTTCTGCATGCATTGCAGGCTTATTCTTGTAATCTTTAGTCTGCTGGATGGCTGCATAAGTGTAAAATGGCACACTGGCATGTTTCCCTATTCTGACTTTAGTTCGTTCACTTTTGCAAAACTGCATTATAAGTGTCTTAAATATTTTACTGTTTAGATGGTGATAAATTCGTTTGTCAGTGGTGCTCGTGCTTGATACACTTGGAATCATGCTCTGGCCTAGCTGAAAGACTGATTGTATCCTTAGTTACCTTTATAATGCGTATCATCTTTCTTGATGGGTAGCATATGGTTTGAGACTGCTTTTTCAGCATTACTCTCTCTCTGTCATACTCTCTAGTTTTTCTAAGTCTAGCCCCAAAAGGAATATTTAGTGCAGAATGTTTTATAAGGACTACTTGCTATTTCATTTCAAAGTTTGAAAAAACATTAAACTTTGTTGTTGTTGTATTGCATGTACTTCAGAGGCAAGATAAGGAGTTTTGATGTTCCCTATCCAAGCTCAGTTTGTGTCACTGCAAAAATCACAGGAGTGTTCAGAAATTGCAATTCCAAGAGTTTTGTTTTGTTTGTTTTTTTTTTTTCCTGTTGCTACCATATTTTCCAGCTCCACTTAGAATACCACGCTTAGCACGTGCCCATGAAGTTGCCTGTTGCTCTGTGGAAAGATTTTTGGTACGCCTTAAGTAGAAACACTGATACAGCTAACTTCAGGAGTTCCCTGTGCCCAGACATTGCCCTTCTTTCTGCCTGCTCTTAAATAATAAAAAAAAAAATGCTCCAATGGAAAATTACCTCATTTGGAGAGGAGTCACCTTTTCAGTGATAGCTGGTTTTTTGGTTTTTGTTTTTTGTTTTTTGTTTTTTTTTGTCGTTAAGACTAATCCCAATTTCAGTAGGTTTTTTCAGTTTCTTTTTCAGTATCAACTGGTAAACTAAACATTTTAAAAATTCAAAATTCACACATTGGTAGTAGATTTTATTTGAACACCACCTGTCTTTAAATGAAGGGAAAAGGATTCGACTTCTAAATGGGCTTGCTTGCTTCTTTCCTTCTTTTCTCTTCATTTGCAGACATAAAATCCAATAAATTTCTATTGCAGTTGCTGGGCTTGGGGGAGAAAAAGGAAAGGAAAAGTACAAAGCTATTGGGAAGCGTCAAACACGGAGAATGATGAAGTACATTTCATAGCAGCCAATTCCAACCCCAAAATCCCTGTTGTGCAGGAAGGCTTTCCAGCTCACACAGGAAATTCAGCCATTGCACAACATAGTACTAATGATTTATACACACCACACCATTGCTTTTGTTCACTAGCAGAGCCAGGTTGTGTTAATAAAGGAATTTCAGGGAAAGGGGTCCCGGCACGCTGAGTTGTTTTGCTCAGTGCGGTGGATGCTGCCATCATAAATCAAAGGAATTTAGTGCTTTACAACCTTTCAGAGCTGCTGAGGGTGGGGTTTTTTCCTTTTTTTAAATCTGATTCACCTAGGAATATTTTCATTTCTTTTCTATAAAGAATGAATGAACTAGTGGATGAGACCTATCTCAGCTGTTTTAGGGTTGATTGGTTTGCTTCACAGTGGCATTATACTTCCATTTCTTTTCCATTTGGTATTTATGCTTTATGGTGTTGTCTATGGAAAGAGGCTAGCATGGTTTTATTAACATAAAGAGCTGCAGATCACATTATATTCTGTCTTGTTTCTTGTAAAGGCAAAATATGTTTGCAGTAAAGAAAGCAATTTTGTATTCATCTAAAATAAAAAATCTAATAACGCTTATTAAAGCATTTATTTTAAAATCAGGTTAATTTTTTTATTAGCAAAAAGACGCTTTCATGTTCTTTTGCAATAAATGTGAGTGTTAATTTTCAAAGTTGCTTTTTCGTCTGGAAACTTTGTTTCCTAATAGCAACTGCAAGACTGGGTACTTAATTTTGTATTCATTCACATAATGATTCTTTTCAAATAGTGGATTGATACTGGTATTACTGAAGAAAATATGTATCTATGTTTGATTATAGAAATGAAGATAAAGAAGGATGGTTTTAGAAAAAGCTCTCAAATTCTGATGTGAAATAGAGTATTAAACAATGTTATGGGACACTCTCCTAGAAAATAAACATTTGGTTGGATACTTATGGAATCTAATCTTGCCTTTCCATTACTGTTTTATGAAAGGTGTGGGGGGATGTGTGTAGAAAATAATTACAGTGAACATGTTTTGCAGTTAAAGGGAATCTGGCTTTCCAGGGGAATCTTAAGACTTTGTATTATGCAGCAGGCGCAGTGTTGGTAGTCTATTTGGATGATTCAGTCATTGATTCACGTAGCTTTTGCTTACAGAAAGTGTGACTGCCCTGTCCTGGCTTTGTTACAACAGAAACATGGTTCCCTCTTAGCCTTAGGAAAGTCAACGATGTGGGAATTAGTATTGCAGAAATTAAAGCTACTTACTACTGAGAGGAGTTTTTTGTTTGTAATTTGTTCTGTAGTCTGAAGGCAGATAAATACCTTCTCTTCCATTTTCATCACTGGTTTAAATATCACAGATTAATATAAGACAGGTGCCCTGTAAATGAGGTTTATGTTTATAGAGTACCATTTTTGTATTTGTTTGTCCTCTATTATTTGGGTGCGTAAGTGTTTCATTGTATTTAATTATGTCTGTGAGGCACAAGACAACATCTGCTCTATTGTTTCCTTGGTTTACAGATAGCTTTGATGGGTTATTAAACAATCTATTTTTCAAACAGAAAACAGGGAAACAAGCTGCACCCATATTATGTAATTTTGTAAAGGTACTTTATGTAATTAGTTGTCTAGTATTTGCACAATGATCTTTTATTTTGGTTGAATAAATGCCACTCTTAAAAATGATGTGATGATCTCAGGCAGTTTTTATTTAATAGTGAATTTCTAGTTTATAATATATGGGTTAAATTGTTTTTGCCACTATGAAATTGATTTCAGTATACATTTTATATTTAAATAATGCTCTTGGGTTGTGAATGCTAAGACAAAAATTGGAAATGTGTATTAACTTTCATTTATTACTGAAGCAGCTACTGATGAACTCTTACTGATTACAGAAAAAGTATTAATTAACTTGAATTACTTTTGAGTAAGAGTTTACACTGTTGCCAGACCATCAGTTGGGGAAGGCAACGCTCAAAGTGCTTTTACTCTCACAGATCTCACTCAGGGCAGAACAACCCTCGGTACTCCCCTGCTGAGAGAAGTTGTACTGTACGAGCAGGGAGACAACACTGTAGAACCTGACTCTGCTACAAATGGATTTCCTGTTGGAAGAGTGCTTGTTTCATTATCTGTTTTGAATTTTTTTGTTTTGTTTTTAATGTACCTGTCAACTGTTGCAAGTTTCTTTTACGTAATGCTGATGTCCACTATACTCTCTCTGGATGGATTAAGGTAAATCACCAAAAAATTCCAACTGCACAGCACGTGATTGTTTTTTGCCTCAAAAATAAAATCTAAAAGAAAATTTTCCAGACACTAATGAGGAACAAATCCTAAAATTAGGCCTTCTGTAGCTTTTATCGTTGCAGAAAGGCACCTATTGAAAATGTTTAAGGAAGAACATGACTTTGTAGTATTTTCATGGCTATTGAACTGCTGCTGTATACCATTATAGAGCTACAGCTATCTATAGCTGTTTCTTACATTTGTATGTTCAAGGCCTTTGAAATGCTGTTAATGTAATGTGGTTGGTTTATGTACACAGGTTTTCCATTGAAATAAAGTTGTTCAATATCATTTTAACATGAACTAAACTACCCTTTGTATATACATAAAGAACTAAATTCAAAGGGAAAAAAAAGGTATATTAATCATAGTTACTCAGAAAAGGATGTAGTGTTAATTCATGGTAGGACTGATGTTCCAGGTCCTTGTTTAAATGTCATTTTGCAAAATGGCATTCAGTTTTTAGCATAGAATGAAAATACCACACTTTTTTGTGCAAGGGTTTGTTAGAAATACTTCTTAATGTCCCTCTCACCTACCCATGTGCATCAGCAGCAAAAGATGTGAATGTAAAACAGGGATTTCAAATCGGTTCCTTCAAGTGTCAGTAAATGCTCCTCAATAGATTTGGAGGATTACACTTGCAGTTTTGACTGTCCACAAGCCTGTGACAAATGGAAACTTTGTTTTCAAGGTGTTTCCAGAAACCCACTGTGGGGGACAGGGGGGAAGGAACTATGTTTTATCTTGTTTTGTTTTATTTTCGTATAATGTTTATTGCTAAATGGTTTGGCAGGGTGTGTCTCTTAGGAACTGCTAGTTATGAACAAACATATGTGTTTGTATAGAACCAAACAAACCATGCAGGTGTCTTCAAATGCATGTGTGGGAATGGAGCATTCAGGGGCTTTTTTCTGGTATGCAATGCAGAGATGGATTTTAATGGGAGAGAAAACCAGGGTGAGAATTTCTGCTGGGGTAGATCAACACAGTTTATTGGCTTCCACTAAGGCTGTTTTCTTTGGCTTTGCTGGAAGATTAATGCATTGTACAGTTCATGTGCTTTTTTCTCTCATCATCATACTCTTGTACGTTTTGCTTGAGAATAGTTTTAAGTGCTTAGTTGCACTAAAATTATACAAGTGGCGTGTGCCCACGTCTAGCGGAAAATGAACTTTGAAACTTGATTTATGGTAACTCTAAGGGAAAGTTATTTTCACAGATTTATGAAGGAAGCTGAGTTACAGCAGGCGACATCTGATCTGTGATAGTGGTGGACACTGGTAATTTCCATAGCTTCACAAGGAATTAGGGCTATGGAGCACAAAACTGTTCAGCATTTTGTTTGTATGACCTTAAAGAGTTAACCAGGGCTAAACAGTAGAGGATAAGAATTCAGGAAATTCTACTTTTACTCTTCTACTAGTACCACAAATTTCCAGATAGATCAGTAGATAACAACAAAGGTTGTTAACTTCCATTGCTTATGCAGTAGTACTAGGTTACACAAGCATCTAAGGAAGCAGTCTGTGAAGGGGACCTATCATTAGGAAAAAAATTGAGGGAATTATAAAAACCTTTGAAAATAATTTCTATAAGAATTCACTAGTCCAAATTGACTCATTAATTATCCTGAAATCTGACAGTTCTGTAGAAGCAGCTATGTAACACTTTTCTGTCATTGCAATACCAGAGAGATGTTCCAATAATAGCATTTATAATCCAGAAGTACAAAAGTTATGTCTGTGGGAACAACAGGATATGAACTTTCAGTGCAGTTCATGTTCGTCGAGCAACACAAGTCAAAACTTGTAGGGGAATATTACAGTTCTTATTTTCATTTGTTCCTGGTGTTCGGTAACATGCATTTTGCTGTTTTGCTTTTTTACTAAACAGTATCATGGCTTGCATTTCTTCTGGTTAGGGACAGATCACTATTGAAAAATCTTGAGAAAAGGTAAGATACTCGCAGTCAAAGAGTTTGAGTTAAATTTTTGGTGTCTGATCCTCCTATGTTGCACTGTAGGAGAATTGGGCACATCTCGGGTCTTAGAAGGAGACTCCTTACTCTTTGTCTTATTTCTTGCAGCAATAAAATCTTACTCGTATCCAACTGATAACCGTAATGTCAGCTAAAGTACTAATTTCAATAAAAATAGAAATGATCCTCTTCTGTTGTCCTTGTTCTCTGCACAAATTTACACTGGTCCTTTGCTGGTGTGCTCCAAGGGCACTGACAAAGGTCGATTTAAAACCTAAATGAAGGTGAGATTAAAAAGGCCATCCTTTCTTTATTCCCTTCTAATATGAAATGGAATTAACCAAAAGTAAAAAATTTGATAAGCTGATGACAGGAAAGGCTCTTACCATCTGGCATTGATACAGCAGTGTTATGGTTTTCTGTTCTTCAGTGCTTATTCTATTCTCTTCTGTTATTCTGATCAGTAGCATCATCCCCACAGGTTTACATTGTCCTGAGGAAGTTGTTGTGAGAGAGAACATTAGAAATCAAGTATTCACGTGAATTCAGTATCCACAGTGGTTGCTGAAGAAAATCACCTGTTTGGTAGAATAGTTATTTAGGACTGGAATGTATAATGAATAGGTAGGATATTGTCTAAGAGGTCTTCGGGGAGGGGAGGAAAGAAAACACTTGATGTGATTCTTTAAGGTGAGATCTATTTACTGTTTTACCAGGAAGTTTTGTGGAAGCTTAACCCAGGGAACTTCATTCTTTCAAAGTAGTTTTCCTGTGTACTAGCTGTGTACATGAAGGTGCCTGCAGAGAGTCCCAGAGCAATTCTACTCACATTGACCTGACCTCAGTCACAGACCCTCAGACTACGGGCAGAAGAGATCTGACCCATCTCAGGAAAAGGCAGGTACTCCTATGCTGCGTAATCTGTTGGCTGGATAGGCCATGCACAGCAGCTACCTGTAAGACATCGGAATGAGTTTAGGAGTGGTGCCTAAGTTGACTTCAGATATAAAGTAGCAATAAAGTTGAAAAAGCTTTCTTCACCTCGTATTATTCAGATTCAGAGGCAAACTTCATGTCAACTGTGCCTTCTAATGCTTTCAGCCAAATCCTGCCTGCCTCAGATGCTCCTAGCTTATAGTACTTGGCTAAACTTCAGTACTTATAAACTATTGCTGATATCTTGAATAGAGCTGAATTATAGCTTGCATTACATCTAATGCTTTCAAGTCTTGATATTTTGTCTCTGGAGAATATGAAACTTGTCAGTTCTAAACAGAAATTCCCTCTGATCCCTTTAAAGACCTGTAGGGTTTGTATTATTTTGGGGTTTGAATAGGTTATTTCTCCAAGGCACTCTGCTCACTTAGGTTATCTACCCTATGCTGGTTTCTGCAATCAAACCATTGCATTTGGCATAGTAGGGTGCTTGAATGATGTATTTATACAGGCAGGAGGCATGATATAATACCATCTCATGATTCACTATGCAGTCCTATTAATATGAACTTTACTCGGGGGAATGAGTAGCTGTTACTTGTCAGCAAATCCCATGTGTATTAAGGAGCTGAAGCTGTACTGAAAGATCCTCACAGTGATACTGTTCTGTTCCCAAGGGAAGCAAATGAAAACTGTACTTTGAATAATGAATGGGGCTAACTGGGGTCAAGAAGAAGTCATAGCTTCCTGTGATACAGTAGTCAGAGTAGCCTGACTACAGCAATAAAAAGAAGTCCATTTGACCAGATTTGGCAATAAAAATGTGTGGCTATCTACCATCTCCACACAACCAAGGCCTGATAGATGACAGTGACAGGCAGGTGGCTTGTCTGTTCTAGAACACACTGTTATATTCCTGAGATCCTGTTTTATGCATGTTGGTGTCGACAAGAAGATGGCCATGAACCGATACTGAGTGAGACTGGTTGCGTGCTCAAGTATTGGCAAAAATCCTGTGTGGAACAGATGATGATCTATCATGGCATTGCTTGGGTATATCAATAGGATTCATTAAGAGTGGATATTGATCAGAAGTCAGTCTGTTTCTGATTTGCAAGGAAAAAAATATTTTGTTGCTGCTGCTCTGTATTTGCAAATGAATGTACTCCAAGGGGAAGATTATAGCCTGCTCCTACGTCTTGGCAGAATACGTGCAAAAATACATATTTCTTGGGCATCTTATATCCAGCAAACAAAAGAGAAGAATAAATGAATGAGATTAAGGAAGATAATGTGAAAGTATGATAGTAATACATATTTTGTAAAATACATATATATAGCCTGACTTTTTTTTTTAAATAATGGTATATGTGATACTGCTTATCATTTATGCCACTGGAAGTTGTATGTCATTTTCAGTAGTTTGGCTGTGTAACTGCATGATGTAAAACAAGCATGAGATCTTGAAAGTGTCTGTTCTACATTTCATACAAAACTTTCAAAACTGCTTAACTTCACATAGATTGGAGGCTTATCTCAACTTTTTAAGAGATGGCAGATAAACTCAAGAGCAGAGTAGTGGAAGTAGCCTGGAGGTGGGAAAGAGTTTGTTCTCAAAGAAGCCAACAGTGAAAATACAACTGATTTGGTACACTATCCAGCTGATAGGAATTATATAATAAAAGCCAGTATGGAACTCTGTAAGAAAAGGAAAACAATGCAGTGCTCATTAAAACATAAGAAACGTAGTGAAGACCTTTGCAACACATCTTCGGTGTTGTGAATAAATAGTAAGGTACCCATGTCGAAATCAACTCTTGGTAGTTAAAGCAATAGTATTTTCCTCCAGTTTTGCAGCTAACTTTTCTGAGTGATCCAGGACAATAGGAGAAAAACAGAGAAACCCCCGTCACAAATAGAATTGTACAGGGCCACGGAGTGGTTCATTGAAGGAGCTGCCCTACAAATGGCTTGCATCACCATGTGTGCTGCACCACTTTTGTAGCTTTAGAAGGTGATTTTCTGTGTGACTTCTTGCATAGTCTAATGTTATCTTTCTTCCTGGTTCAGTGCCCAGCACGTTAAATAACTGAAGTTCTCAGATTTATCCTGCTTTAATTTTGATGCGAATGCTTGCACAAAAAGACAAATCTCGTTGTGATTCAGAACCTTTCTAATTGATATGAAAGCACAGATAAGTCAAAAAGCGCCTATAGCTATTTGTTTTTTCAGGGAGTAGTGGTTCACAGATTGTTCTCCATTTTTGTGCTATGATATGTATGGATGATGACAGGTCCTTATGTTTCTGTGGTAGCCAAAGGGAAGTCCAGTCACAAAGGCATCCCTTAACTCTTTTTTTTTTAACCTGCTTCCTCTCTCTAGCATACATTTATCGCCTATGTAAGTGAATGTGTTTCGTGACTCACTGAAGGGTAAATCGCTCTGTCTGCTATCGGGAGACAATCTCTAGCAATCTAGTCTAAGTAGGAAGTGAGGGTTTCTAAGGATGTAGAAGAGGGCAAGCCTTTAATGTAAAAACCTCTGCCTTCACACATTCCTGAAAAAGTGAAGCTAAGTAGATGTATACCTTTTGAGTGTGTGTGCTCTTTCATATTAATGTCATAGGTGATGATCATCTTCTACCAGACACAGTTCTCTTCAGAAGGAATTTACAGTCTAAGATGGATACAAATGTATAGCTGACTTGCAGAGGAACAGAGATATTGGTCGTCATGCTGCTCAGCAGTCAGTTCATCCCCCAGTCAACGTTTTTGTGTGGCGTTCTGACAAGAGGAGGTTTTATGGGCTGAAAGAGAACATTCATAGATCTTTACAGGAAGTTCTTACCTGGTATCAAGGAATGATAGGAGAAAGCATCGATGCCATTTTGAGTGGGGTTAGGAGGTGAAGGAGTGTAATATTCAAGGCAATATGAAGAAGAAATTAACCTTTCAGTTGTTCACATTAGTAGCTAGGGTAGGAATGGGCTGAAGTGAGCCCTTGAAGGTGATGACAAGTACCCTATCGTTGCCGAGGTAGTAAAAGGATGTGTTGTGGGGCAATGCAAGGAGGGAAAGGAGAAGCAATCTTTGTGGGAGCATTCCAAAAGAAACGCAAAATAAACAGGCCGTTCTTTAGCCAGTGAGATACTAGAGCAGCAGGTGAATCAGTACGCAGTACTGACAACAAAGAAGAGTTTGGAATTACTCAAACCAAAGAAAAAGGATTGGCCATGTACTTGGAGACCAACATTTGCTGAGCTACTGCACTTAAAATAATGTAAGACCAATTGGCCTATAATACGAAAGCCTTGATTTTTCTAGGGCTACAAATTTTTTCCCAAATATGCTTCCAAAGTTTTTGCATGAGGTGATTCTGTCTGAAGCTCTCATAGTCAGCAGAACTGTAATTATTTATCTTTATTTGTCTTTGAAATGTCTACATTTGGCACCATTGTATATTTAAAAGAAAAAGGCTAGAAAGTTGAATTTCAGTGGAACTGAAGCATTGCTGGTTTCTGATTGAAAGAATCAGCTAGGTTCATCTTGAACTGCAGCTAGTTTTTAATTTGCTCCTAAGAGCTAATGTGATTTTTTCAAATAGAAACTTTAAGCACGGAAGAAAAATGTGTTATTATCAAATGTGCTGTATCCCACCAGTGTTCCACATATTTGAAAAAGGTGGGCTCTCCCAATTATAAACAGTTTCTATATCCTTGCCCTATACACTAGTGTAAACTGAGATGCTTAATACACTCAACAAACTCTAACAGCATCTGCCATACTTGTATCAGTATGACATCAGTAGAGATGGATGCGGCGGGGAACATTGTCACGAAGGATGAGGAAAAGGCTGAGGTACTTAATGCCTTCTTTGCCTCAGTCTTTAACAGCCACCCCAGGTATCCTCAGGGTATCCATCTCCCTGAGCTGGATGACAGGGATGGAGAGCAAAATAGGCTCCCCATGATCCAGGAGGAAGCAGTTAACGACCTGCTATGCCACCTGGACACTCATAAGTCTATGGGGCTTGAGGGCATCCACCCAAGGGTGCTGAGGGAGCTGGCGGAGGAGCTTGCCAAGCCGCTCTCCATCATTTATCAACAGTCCTGGTTAACGGGGGAGGTCCCGGACGACTGGAGGCTTGCCAATGTGACACCCATCTACAAGAAGGGTCGGAAGGAGGATCCGGGGAACTACAGGCCTGTCAGCCTGACCTCGGTGCCGGGAAAGGTTATGGAGAGGCTCATCTTGAGGGCGCTCACGGGACACGTGCAGGATAACCAAGGGATCAGGCCCAGCCAGCACGGATTCATGAAAGGCAGGTCCTGCTTGACCAACCTGACCTCCTTCTATGACCAGGTGACCCGCCTAGTGGATGAGGGGAAGGCTGTTGATGTTGTCTACCTGGACTTCAGCAAAGCCTTTGACACTGTTCCCCACAGTATTCTCCTGGAGAAGCTGGCGGCCCGTGGTTTAGACAGGTACACTCTTCACTGGGTAAAAAACTGGCTGGATGGCCGAGCCCAGAGAGTTGTGGTGAATGGGGTGAAATCCAGCTGGCGGCCGGTCACAAGCGGAGTCCCCCAGGGCTCAGTTTTGGGACCGGTCTTGTTTAATGTCTTTATTGATGATCTGGATGAGGGGATAGAGTGCACCCTCAGCAAGTTTGCAGATGACACCAAGTTGGGAGGGAGTGTTGATCTGCTTGAGGGTAGGAAGGCTCTGCAGAGGGATCTGGACAGGCTGGATGGACGGGCTGAGGCCAACCAGATGAAGTTCAATAAGGCCAAGTGCCGGGTTCTACACTTTGGCCACAACAACCCCATGGAATGCTACAGGCTTGGGGATGAGTGGCTGGAAAGCTGCCCCGCAGAAAAGGACCTGGGGGTGTTGATTGACAGCCGGCTGAATATGAGCCAGCAGTGTGCCCAGGTGGCCAAGAAGGCCGATGGCATCCTGGCTTGTATCAGAAATGGTGTGGCCAGCAGGAGCAGGGAGGTGATCACGCCTCTGTACTCGGCTCTGGTGAGGCCGCACCTCGAATGCTGTGTTCAGTTTTGGGCCCCTCACTACAAGAAAGACATTGAGGTGCTGGAGCGTGTCCAGAGAAGGGCGACGAAGCTGGTGAGGGGTCTGGAACACAAGTCTGATGAGGAGCGGCTGAGGGAGCTGGGGTTGTTCAGTCTGGAGAAGAGGAGGCTGAGGGGAGACCTTATCGCTCTCTACAACTACCTGAAAGGCAGTTGCAGAGAGGTGGGTGTTGGTCTCTTCTCCCAAGTGACGAGTGACAGGACAAGAGGAAATGGCCTCAAGTTGCGCCAGGGGAGGTTCAGGCTGGATATTAGGAAAAAGTTCTTTACTGAGAGAGTAGTGAAACATTGGAACAGGCTGCCCAGGGAGGTGGTAGAGTCACCCTCCCTGGAGGTATTCAAGGAGCGTGTGGATGTGGCATTGTGGGATGTGGCTTGATGGGCATAGTGCTGTGTGGTGTTGGGTGGGTTGGTTTTTGGTGTGTGTGTGTGGTGTTTTTTTGGTTTTTTTTGTTTTGTTTTTTTTAGGTTGGACTTGATGATCTTACAGGTCTTTTCCAACCTTAGTGATTCTGTGATTCTGTGATCTTGGATTTGTATATGTGATATTTTCTACTTTAAAAGTCACTAAAATATCCATGTTGTATTTTGGTTCTGCTGTTAAATATAATAGGAGCTGGCTGGGGAATTGATACTTGGCATGAACAGCTCCTACGTGTACTTCAAGCTTTGCTTAGAAGAGTGGAATAGAGTCAGCAGCTGAGGACAGAGATGAAGTCTGGATAGTGCTTCTGTTGTCCTTGAAGAGCCTTTGTTCCCAAATGGGTTTTGCAGAAAGGTGGAAATAGTCTTTGGAAGACAAGTGTAGTAGTTATAAAAGTGGCCTCAGTTGTGGTTGGGAAGGTGGGGAAAGACATGCAGGACAGCTTTTTCTATCTACTAATATTTCATTTAATGCCTGGGTCTACTTATCTCAGGCAATGCTAATCAATGGCAGCTCATCTTCTCTTTCGGAGCATGCGTAGTACTGATCTGGTAATACTTTTTTAGGGACAGTTGCTGTGGATGATGGAAACTACCAGGAGACTTGGAAACTACTTTCTCCTCTCAGTTCTAGGTTTTCCTTTACCAGAAAACCACTGAGAAATCTTAAAGAGAAAATGGAGAGCATTTGGAGAATAGGAAAGGTGGCCAGAAAACGGGAGGCTTGAAGAAGAGCTTAAAGGAATCAATTATGACATAGCATAAGCTATGAAGAGGGTGCCAAAGTGGTACTCAAATTATTTATGATCTGTGAGATGGGAAAGGTAGGCCAACGTTGGAAGGAAGTAGAAATTATTTGAAGTTCATTGGTGTTGTATAGCATTTGGAAGAACCATTGCTTGTGGTATTTTGAACTAGATACAGGCATTAAGAAGAATTAATTATTTGGCAGGAAGATGGTCTAAATAGATGACTTCTGTCAGGATCTGATTACAGCATACCTCACTGATTGACTGATGACTGCATTGCAGGGATCTACCTTTTCCAGGCAATGTTGCTCCAGGGAAGTTGCTATAGTCTTTTTTACCTTGAACCACAGCAAAACTAGGCATCTGCTTTTGCCTGGGGGAATATTTTGGTCATTGTCTAATGCGCCGTTTAGGTGTTATATGCAGGTGGGATCACATCCTTGGCCCTTCTTGCGTCACTTTCATTTTTCTTGTTCTGCCTGAACGTGTAGCTCAGTTTTCAGGTATACTTCTGGCTTTGTTTTCGCTGTGTGCATCCGTACTGTACAGCAGTCTCCATTTCCTTCCCATTTCAAATTACTTTTTAGCAAGTCCGCAGTGAAATCATTATTAGAGCACTCTGGTCAGTAGCTTCAATTCTGTGCTAAAACGTAAGGTTATGGCATTAGACTGCTGTGCCTGAAATACTGAAGTATTTTGTGACCTTCTACTGCTAACTTAGCTTGCTTAACCTATGCTGTTCGCCTTTAAAACCAGCTTCTTTCTAGGAGGCAAGTTCATAACAGGACTACTCTGTCAAATTTTGGAAGTTTGATCATTCAGTCAATTTCAGTGTAGAATAATTATAGTCTCTTACATTAATCAGTTCAAATAATGCGTTGTATTATTGATGCAAACATAGTCTTTAATTAACGAGTTTAAAAAGGGTGTGTATTGTATGAGCTTCTCAGCTATCATTCAGGTAGTATCACCTGGGATTTTTCAGTCCAATATGACTAAATTTTTATATTGCTGCTAATTTTTAAAACTGCACATTCATTTTCATAAATAATACCTGCCTTTTAGCAAAATTCTGCAGAGATTAAACAAATAAGATTGTATAATTTATTTGTGTATATCTATATTTTATATATAAAACTAGTGTTCATCTATTTACTTGTTCTTTTCTCGTGTCTTTCATTTCCAAAATCAGTTTTCAGTTTCAGAAAATCGTGGAAAAATTTTAATGAAAAAAAAAGGGTTTGGAAACAGCTGAAAGAAACATGCCCTCGATTAGCATACTGAAAATGGCTTAGCATGTCATTTTTTTTCTAACAGCATTTAATTTTCTAGAATGTAATGGAAGTGAAAGCTGTATAGGTGTTTAAAACAGACGATCTCCCCTTTTCCACACACATACCTAATTTTTTGCAGGGAGTAAGAATCCTGGAGTAGGCAGAAAGTAAGTACTGTCACCATCAGTGGCTTCAGACAGGTGATTGATGTGCATAGTACTGACCATTCTGGCTTTGTCCTAGCAAAAACATTTAGGCTCATGCTTAACCTTAATCGTGCTAGAGGTCCTGCTAAAGTGAAACAGAATTATTAGCATATGTAATGCTCTTCTGGCTCGTTCTCTGGGTCCTCAGCACTTTTTATGGTCAAATTTCATGTATTCAATATATTCTTGCAGAACAGGAGTGACCATTAATGCTAACTAATGGTGAACTGTAAAACTTACAACAAATTTCTTTTGTGTGGCTGGGAGGGAGAACAAGTATGTTGGTATAAACTGGTGAAGCTGATGTAGTTGCGTTGGCGTAAGTTCAGAACTTGGCACAGGGCGGAGATGTGAGTAAAGCTGTATTGTACTTCTGTGGTTTTGATTCACAGAGGTTTGTGCGAACTTAGGTAGCTGGTGCACACATGGGACATCATCAAAGAGCCCAACCAGAAAGTCAGAGCTTGGATTTGGAGTGCCATACAGCTATACATTTAGAAGCATGTTGTTATAGTGAGGCAAGCAAAGCATCCTTTCGTTAAAACAGGTAACTACAGTTTACTTTCAAAGTTTATTTTTGTATATTGCAATCTGGAATGTAGTAAATATAAATGCTTTTTAGACATTTGATATTTTCATTATTCTTGACTGTTTATACTGCTTGCAAAGGACTGGAAGGGTCCTCCTGTAAGTTGCTGAGTTCAGACTACCACTACCATTGGCATCATATAATTTTCTTTTATAAGCTATCTTTTTTTGTTACTGGGGATTTGGAAGGCTGTTCTAGACTCTCACTTATCCAACATCAAAATACTTTTAAAAAATAACTTTAAAAAATATTTTTAGCCTAAATTTATTCATAACTAGTTTTTCCTTGATTTTTAGTGTGTCAGGATTGTCCTTAGCTTAAACAGTCTCTTCCTCCTACTGTTTTCTTCTCTGTTCACAGATTGTTTTGCTAGGATAAAGAAATCAAACTTTCTTAGGTTCCTGTTACAACATAATTGCTCCATTCCCTTGAACAACACAAAAAGGACTTTCTCTACAGCTGTTGTAGTTGAATTTGATCTTTTTTTTTTAATGTGGAGGAAGAGAACTGTATGCTATTGGAAGTACCTCTAATTGAGAAATAAAATTAATTAGGAAATAATGGTAATTTGCCTTTTTATATTTGTATCACACTAGCAGCTCAAAGTCCTTAAACAGATGCAGTGAGGTTCTGGTTTTCTTCCTCCTGAGTTTAGAACTGAAGTTTCTGTTATTAGCAGAAGCATGACCTTAAATTTTGTGTTATTGAATTTCATCCCGTTTCTATTAATGCAGCCTGTAAGGTTGAGCAATTCTTTCTATGTAATATTCTTCTCAGTCTTGACAGTACCTTCCAACTTTGTCAACAGGAAATTTCATCAGCATGTTGTCTTGTGCCAAAATAATTAATGAAAATGTTAAGCAAAACCTGTCCCAAAACAGATCACAGAAAAGCTTCCCTTGAGCCTGTGCTTCCCTGTGCAAATCATCTTGTTTTTTAGGTTTCTCTAACGTCTTATCAAATACATACATGCTGAAACAAAAAAAAACAACTAGGTATTTTACAGAGCAATTTAACAATCCTTATTTATGTCAGTTGTCCCACTGGACTCATTTGAGTAAAGCTTGCAGAATCTATTTTATAATCTCCATTCCTAGGTGAAAGAAATCTTCTTTCTCTTCAAATGCAGCTCACTCTGTTAGACCAAACAAATAGGTAATAGTTAAAATGAACATTTTTTTAGAAATGAAATACTTTAAAATGAGTTGTAATGGCAACTCGCTTTTTCATATATACCTTTTGTTTATATATTTCTGTATGAAACTTAATAACTGGTTTTGTATTGTAATTTATGAAAATCTTCTGGCAGAACCCACAATGTGCCAGCCTACTGTACACTTAATAATTAAACTGCAGGGTTCTGTTGCTTAATAAGAAAAGAACAAGAAATATGATTAAAGCTAAGCATACTCGGATAACCAGTGTGAACAGCATTATCTCCAACAGAAAAGTGAAGCGATGCTGTAACAGGAGATGGAACTAGGTAAACGTCACTTTGTCATGTGACAATTGCTGTCCTCATTGGCAGTCTTTCAAAAGAGCATCATACAGGGTCACAATTCAACATCTAAAGTTAGAAATGGTATAAGGCTGATAGCAGCTGCCTGTTGGCCCTCGTTACTAAGGTAGATTTCTAAATCATGTAACACGGCTGCCTTGATACATGAGAGCCAATTACTGAAAACCTTTCACGATGGTCAAAATGTGACATTAAATAATGGAGTATCACGTCAAATCTTGTCTGCAATTAGTTACCTGGACAAGTAATTCTGCAAAAAAAAATCAAGTAGCTGAAACTAGTGATGTAAAGCACCCTGGTTATTCAAAGACTGTAGGAGAGGATTTTTTTTTTTTTTTGACTTGTAACATGAAGTTTTAAGCACCTAACTAAATCTTTATGGAATTAACAAAATCTTGCTCAATTGTAATTCTTGCCATTAGTCATATGTGCAACAGAAGATACATTGCACATGAAACAGGTGTTAATGACTAAGTTTGTTTTGTCTAAAGTAAAAATGATTAGCTGTGGAAGAGAATGTCTTGCAAGTAGTATGTTAAAAAGCAAATCTGTTTTGTTTAGGGGGGAAAACAGCCTAAATTTCACTCTTTTGTCTCTTACGCTGAGTGTAAGTTTAATTGGAGAACAGATATGAAATACTTCAAAGGTCAAATTAGTTCTTTTTAAAAAAGCTATGATAAATGTAACAACATAGACGTTGTGAAAGGTTAGAAAAGCCAATAAAATATAATTTATGCTAATAGAAGTAGTTATCTTGCATTAGTTAGCTCAAATATTCAAAATAAGCAAGAAAAATATAATTAATCAAAACAGAATATGTATCCAATGCAACAAACCTAAGTTTAAACTCTCGCATGAATATTGTTTAACAGCTTATAAATACAGGGAAACATTTATTTACTCAATCATGATAAACCTGATTATTTTTAAATGGCTTCTAATAGTAACTGTTGTCGTGTATATGCCAGAACTGATAGGAAAATTAATTCTAATTGGTAGATCTGTACAGAATTTGATCTGTATGTGTGTAGTACTTAAAAATCTAAACTGATAAAGAGTAGTTGGTTAGTCATGTTACTTAAGCTGGTCCCAAAATAGCACCTTCCTTTTTTGGTAGAGTTAGGTTTGCAGCTGTTGTCTCTATCTGTTGTCTCTGAAGAAAATTTTAACATTAAGAGTTGCTGACGTCAATTTTTTTCTTTTTTTTACAGCTGATGTGGGCTTTGCCCCTGACAGAAGTTATTTGGTTCTAGCTCTGAGTTTGGAAGAAGTTGGTATATAGATTTTCCCCTAACTTTCAATTGATGTGTTTAGCTTTAGTGGGAGTAATACTATCACTTAAACCATGTTGTCGTCTCAAGGAGTTTTGCTACATCCATATGGAGTGCCAATGATTCTGCCGGCAGCACCATACTTCGCTGGACTTGTTCAGGTAATGCAAGGCCGCTTCCAACAAGCAAGTTAACTCTAGTGCACTTAGAGTAATAATTGGAATTTTTATGGTTGAGAAAGCAAACACTTTTAATACAGGCAAAAGCTCTCATGTAGTCAGTGAAAAGACAGTAGGAAATCAAAAAGATGGATCACCCTAATCTGTGTATTGACATCTCTCATGGCTGAATAAATGGTGTAGTTGAGCTATATTTGCTTGTATTGATTTGTCTGCTGTTTAACATTCATGCCTTTGCTTCACGAGGTTGACCACAGGGCAGAGGATTTGCTATCCATTCTAGGTTTCTGAGGGAGTCAGCATTCCCACGGCAGGTCGTAAGACAAAGTAACTTACCATGATGTGTTTAGGTTAAGTGTTTTAGCGCAGCAAATATGAATAGTGTTTAATATGCATTAATTCATATGTTATGCGTCACACTGAATGAGAAAGGGGTTGTGGGTTTGTGTATATAGAAATATATTGCGTTCACAGAATGTTTATGCACATCATACTAATTATTTCGAGCCCTGAAAGTGTAAAATCTTGCTTCAGGGTGAGAGTTCTATATTTTAGAAGTCAACTGGCAATTACTAGGTTTTAGTTATTGTTGTTGTGTTGTCCTTGATTTGATTTTATTTTTTTCAAAAAATGGTACTACTGAATTTTCTGCTGTTAGACTTGGGATTTTGAATAGATCACGTAGACACTAATTAAGCAAAAAGTATTCTATTGTTTACAGTATTAGAAGGCATTACGAAAAAATTCAGGTGACATTTCCAAGCATTGACAAAATGAAAAAACCAGTGTACCCTATAAATGGCAGGGTCGAAAGAGACACAAGTGTATTACGGCATTTCTGTGTTATGCTAGTGATCAGTCAAATTAACTTTGGAGGAGAGGCAAATTTTCATTATGCTCCTTTACTACAATAGTTAGCTGGCGTAGAGGGGTAATCACAGCATGATACAGGTTTTTTTTCCATATAGGTCCATTCAGTAATCGAAGACTGTGAGTTGTGTTCTTCACTTTAGGCTTAATATCAGACACATATCTAAAATAGAAATATAGCATTGCACAGTGGCCATTATCAGGTATTGAAAAACTGTGTTGTCTGGGACATGCAAGCTGATGCTTTTTTTTTTTATGCAGTGAGACACGGTAGCACACTTGAACACATCAAGCAGGCCTTCATATCCATTAGAATTTGGGGGTGAAGGTCGGACGCTAGAGCTCAGTCAGACCCTGTGCCATCCTGTCCAATAAATAATTACAAGCAAATTGTGCCTTTCACTCTATGCTGATTGTTGTTGAAATTGCTTTTGAAAGTTCTCATAAGTTCCTGTTATAGATTAAGTGCCGGTGTAGGAAAAATAACTGCACCCAACTGAAATGGGTGAATGTAATCAGGTTTAATGGACTCAAGAGCTTGTTGGGAATTAAATAACTATTGATTTGTTGGAAAGTTGCTGTCATTACAAAATGCCACTCTGGACGCATTATCCAAGCAGGTAGATTAGAAGAAAACGCCCTTTGAAAATTCGGGATGCCTTATTTCAAATCTTTTTTCTTTTCTTTCTTTCCTTAGAAAGATATATCCAGGCCTATGCTACTCCATTAGCATAGGTCTAAAATAATCAAGCAATAAGAATTGTTCTACAAAAAAATAGGTATGTTTACAAGTACAGTTGAAAAATGTTCTTCATATGGATACTTCTCTAGTCCCTTCTCTCCCTCTCCCTAATGCCATATCTGAAAACTGCATTTTAGAAACAAAACAATTGTTTGAGTTATTGTCTTAGAGGGTGAACTAGAATATTAAATGGTTTAACCACTTTCTCACCCCAAGTTTTTATCTGCATTTGCAGTATCTGCAGTCAGGTTATGGTACTCGAATGCTTATTGTTTGTCTGTTAGAGTAAACCTAAGTATCCAAAATGAATAATGCACAGGACACTTGACAGGTATATCTATATCATCCTCTTCTAAGCAGTAATTACATAACGTTCAGAACTTTAATGGAAATTGTCTTCAAAAATACGCCTTGATAAACTCCTTATGCAAATGTTTTTATGGGGTTGCAGGTTGAGAGCCACAACCCTCAAGTATTTTCAAATATTATGCTGTTTTAACATTTTAGAGGCTTGTAAGATTGCAATTTATTTATTTGCACGGATTTCTACAGAAAGTAGATGTATTTCTGATTAGGGATTCCCCATGATTTCCAACTGGATTTACACCAAGAATGCGTATGAAAATAGTGTAGAGTATTGCACAGAGATTTGGGGGACTGTTTTGGTTTTTTTCATGTTTTGTGTTGCATGGTTGAGCAAGAGAGAGCTCAGGTCTCTGTGGAGGACTATTAGACTTCCGGGGTTCTGCACCTTCAAGTGCTGTATATTATTTTAGTTTATGCTGTGTATGTGCAGCCTTTTCCAGCCTCTTCTCCTAAATTGACTAGTAAGCTCTATCTTACATCATCTGCTTGTTTTTGTCACACCCTCTTGTTAACAGAGTACTGGAATGTGTGAAACTTAGGACAAACAAAAAAGGGCAGATACTGTGGATACATCTCTGGAAGCACTTCAAATAAACAGCCATGTATATTTTTCCAATTGTATGTTTTATTCTATTAAGATAATTTGTATTCCTCTTACTGAGATCATATGTTTAAGTGAGATGATTAAAAATGGAATGCATGTGTTTTTGGAGAGAGAGAGAAGGTAGTTGTTCAGAGTTACAGTTATGTCAAAAAGTAGCAAATTATGTTAAATATACTTGCAAACTTAGTTTTATCTTCCAATAAAAAATATACTTTTAAAAAACTTATTAGAATAATGGTATTAATATTATTATTGCCTAAGATTTAACACATTTTTAAATGAGAAAAATAAAGTCTCTTTTCCTCTCCCTTCTTTCTCCTGGGTGAAACTGTAGGAGGAGAAAATCACATGAAAGTGCAAATGATGCATAAATAGCATTATGCCTCATGTGGGTGGAGAGATGTTTTCTGACTTGGCACAAAAGATGCACTGGTGGCTTCACAGTGTGTCACAATTACACTGCCATGAGGACCAAAGCAGGTACTGCAATCCAGCAACTGCATATGCTGGGGGCAGAAAGGCCTACTTTGTGTCAAAACTATCATGCTGCTTCTCCTGGCAGGTGAGATTAAAAAAAGTGCCATAGAGGATTAAGTGACAATCTAGTAAAAGACTTCTTATCCTGCCCTTGGTTCATATCCCAGCTTTGTCATTTGATTCCCGTGGGGGAACCCTTGTGTCCAGATAAGCAGTGAAGGCAGTAGGGCGTCACTCGAAGAAGATGCATCTGCACTGGCTAGGGCATGGGACCATTGCCCTACTGTCAGGAAGTGTGGCTGGGTGCAGTATCAAAAAGACTATTTTGCAATTCATAGATGAGTAGTATGTTTTGTAGAATAATAAGTTAAACATCTCCATATTAGCTTCGTCTTTCATGGCTTTGTGTGTTTTAGGTATGTAAAGTCTTTGCAATTGCTCTGGATACCTGGTATGTTAGGACTGTGATAAAATATTTTAAAAACACAAGTGCAATATATGACATTTTAATGATGGATGCTATATTAATTATTATGTGGCTGGTTTACATGGCTCAATTTTCATTTAGCAGAGAAAGAGCAGTTCATATGCATTATTATAAAAATTACTAAAGTTGAAATTACTTAGACTTTTCAGTAAACTACTGGAAAAGTCTAAATAGAACTATTTAATACAGCATGCACTACTTAAATTTAAAAAGATGAAGTTTTTTCTGAATATGGTCAGTATTTTTTTAAAGTATGCTTTTATTTTAGCATGGTGACCAGAAAAGCTCTGAGGGTTTAAGCTTACGTTCATTGTTAAAGACTTCAGCCAGCTAAGCTAAACCCTTTTCTTCTGCTTTTATTTGCTTATTTATTTGTGCGGTGGTAAAGGGGATAGAAGAAAAGTAGGAAATAGGTGGCTGTTGATTAACTACTTTAATAAGCTGGGAATTACTGTAGTTTTAAGTACATCATTCTTAAGCTTATATTATTGTTAAGGTATTTTGATTATATCTGTGCATCTGATTTTTCCATAACTGGTTAACTGGTGTGTTTGCCTGACAACTGGAAAAGTGGTAATCTGGAGACAGTTCCATTTTATTTTAGAGGTGAGTGAGAGAATTGCCTAGAATATGCTGTGAAAAGTAGTGGTACAGACTTCTTCACAGTTCCATCTCTACCCGTCTGTAAAATCCGTGGTTTAGTGCTGTATTGGCAAGTGCTAGCAGTGAATATATTCAGAATACCTGTAGATGCTAGTGTGTTAGGCTACCTGAAAAATCACCCTCACTTTCTGGCAGTCCAGTTTTGAAAAGTGTTGTGGATATGTTGTGTTACCTTACATTAAAAAGACTTCTGGAATTCAGTAGTTTTTTATTTGAATAATGCATTTGAAATAGAAATGGTGAGAGGGTTTTAGTTCTTCCCATGTTGCCTGAAGTGGTGTATAGTTGTTTCAGCTGGTTTTAGATTACAATCTAGTGGAAGGCAGTGCATAATTTCTGTTTTCATGGGCTGAATTGCCTATTTGAAAAGCAGTAAGTAGATGATTTACCTTAGATGCAGATTTATTCTGGCTTGATCGTGTTGTTCTGTCTGTGCAAGTGATAAGGGTCTCCTATTACTCGTACTGTACTTCCAGCGCTTTGTGCGTGGAGGACTAACATGTTTTACTGTTGCAATCACTTTTCATCTGAGTGTGTATTTTGTTCTGTTTTTGAGAGAGTATATCTAAAATTTCTTCTCTCTTTCAGTCTAAGAGTTGCAAAGATTTTTTTCCCTTCTCTATCAAAACTGCTTTTAATAGGAGATGTAAGGTGGTGGTGATAGTGATGGATGTGGTCTGTATTACATTGTTTACAAAAATTTTCAGCTATCAGTGTTTAAACCTCTGAAAATACAACTTCAGGCTGTTGATGTTGTCTACCTGGACTTCAGCAAAGCCTTTGACACTGTTCCCCACAGTATTCTCCTGGAGAAGCTGGCGGCCCGTGGTTTAGACAGGTACACTCTTCACTGGGTAAAAAACTGGCTGGATGGCCGAGCCCAGAGAGTTGTGGTGAATGGGGTGAAATCCAGCTGGCGGCCGGTCACAAGCGGAGTCCCCCAGGGCTCAGTTTTGGGACCGGTCTTGTTTAATGTCTTTATTGATGATCTGGATGAGGGGATAGAGTGCACCCTCAGCAAGTTTGCAGATGACACCAAGTTGGGAGGGAGTGTTGATCTGCTTGAGGGTAGGAAGGCTCTGCAGAGGGATCTGGACAGGCTGGATGGATGGGCTGAGGCCAACCGGATGAAGTTCAATAAGGCCAAGTGCCGGGTTCTACACTTTGGCCACTACAACCCCAGGCAACGCTACAGGCTTGGGGATGAGTGGCTGGAAAGCTGCCCCGCAGAAAAGGACCTGGGGGTGTTGATTGACAGCCGGCTGAATATGAGCCAGCAGTGTGCCCAGGTGGCCAAGAAGGCCGATGGCATCCTGGCTTGTATCAGAAATGGTGTGGCCAGCAGGAGCAGGGAGGTGATCACGCCTCTGTACTCGGCGCTGGTGAGGCCGCACCTCGAATACTGTGTTCAGTTTTGGGCCCCTCACTACAAGAAAGACATTGAGGTGCTGGAGCGTGTCCAGAGAAGGGCGACGAAGCTGGTGAGGGGTCTGGAACACAAGTCTGATGAGGAGCGGCTGAGGGAGCTGGGGTTGTTCAGCCTGGAGAAGAGGAGGCTGAGGGGAGACCTCATCGCTCTCCACAACTGCCTGAAAGGGGGTTGCAGAGAGGTGGGTGTTGGTCTCTTCTCCCAAGTGACTAGTGACAGGACAAGAGGAAATGGCCTCAAGTTGCGCCAGGGGAGGTTCAGGCTGGATATTAGGAAAAAGTTCTTCACTGAGAGAGTGGTGAAACACTGGAACAGGCTGCCCAGGGAGGCGGTAGAGTCACCCTCCCTGGAGGTATTCAAGGAGCGTGTGGATGTGGCATTGTGGGATGTAGCTTGATGGGCATGGTGCTGTGTGGTGTTGGGTGGGTTGGTTTTTGGTGTGTTGTGGCTTGTTGTTGTGTGGTGGTTGGCTTTTTTTTTTTTTTCCCCAGGTTGGACTTGATGATCTTACAGGTCTTTTCCAACCTTAGTGATTCTGTGATTCTGTGATTTCTTTTCCTTCTGATACATGGATCAAGCAGTGTAGCCAACATGCATTCTCTGTGAAACCTGTCATTTGCTCAAGAGGCTACAGGCAGCTTTAAAGTATTTTGTTATTGCTGTTGCAAAAGTTTATTTTCTTTTAACCTGCCTTTGTTTCTTGCTAATAAGTGCAGATATCATAAAATACCTGGTGACTGAGTCTGTAGGGGGCAGAAGGAGGAGCAATGACACAGAATGTCTTTCTCATTGACCAAAAAGACTTTTTTAGTGAGAAAGGATAGCCTATCGAAATAGTTTTAGTTCGACTAAGAAACAAGTGGTTATTTTCTCCTCCTGTCTGCATGATTCTGTCTCGCTAGCCTTTATTTCAGAAATCAGTGGGTAACGTAATTTGAATGAGTCAGGCAATACTACATTACCTGCGATTCTGTCAGCTTGGTCAATGTTGTATAACAGTCAGGGCTTCTTTCTGAGCTCAGAAAAAAAGCAAAAGATTTAATCTGATACCAAACAGACACAGAATTTTTTCCTGTCTCACTTTTGCATGTAATATCAGCTTTAGTGAATTTTAGACATGATGATATACAATTACGGTCACTAGCTTGTGTGTTGGATAATACACTTCAATGGAGTGTTTTAATATGGCAAGAAACTGGATAATTCTGGGCCTTCATGGCTATAGCTTCTGCAGTGTTTTTTTAAGTGGAATAAACAAAAGGATATTTGCGTTTGTATGAACAGAATAGTTTCTATAGATAGAATAACTTTCATTAGGACAGGTTCTATTTATTTGTTCATCCCCTAAATAAGACAAAACTTTTAAGATTTGGATTCTCTGCAAAAGCAGATTATTTAATATGGCTTCCCTAACTAGAAGCCAGCAATCTGATACAGCTATTTCCAAGGATCAGGAATTTCAGCTGATTTTTTTATTTATTTTTTTTCTTGACTCATGCATAATCATCAGTAATAAAAATTCTGATGGACAGATTATGCCAGGAGATACAACTTTGAAGTTGTATTGCTTTCAGTAGAATGATACATAACTGATATCAAAATATGCTTGTGTATCTCAATATAGAACAATTATTTGTATCGAGTTGACTTGAATATTTTACCTATTCACCTTCTAATAAGTTATCTTGTGTTACATGAGCTGAAGTTAGAAACCCAGTTAAAATATGTCTTTTGTTTTATTTGGTCTGTTTGCTTGCTTGCTTTTTTTTTTTAACTTTTAAGTTTCTGGTACCTGGAAAGTGTTCTATATTAGAAAGCTGTCTATTTGGGTACAAGCTACAGAGCATGGTTTCGCTATTTGATCTCCATTCCAATGAACGCTACTTTAAGAACTGCAGCAATCTTTTCTACCTTGTTCTGAGATAGAACAAGGAGAACGAGCCATCTAGCATATGTTCTGTTGTGACAAGTCATGCAAGAGTCTGTTCTGAGATGAACGTGGAAAAGACAGCACAAGCTTTCCTTTCACTAAGGGAAATTAAGTGTAATTGGAGCACCCCCCTTCTGGAACACAGGAATAAATTACGCTTTTGCTTATTACTTTTTTTAAAATCTTGTGTCTAGACACAAAGCTGTACCTTTTTTTTTTTGTCTTTTTGGCCTTACAATGTCTAAAACCAGAATAAAGCAAACTTGAAATCTTGAAAATATCTAAACCTGTCTGTGACCAACTCATAAAATTAAAAATCTAGCTTCCATGTTATCTTTCTTTTCTCTTTCCATTTAAGACATAGGTATCCATGTCAATTTTTACTACCTAGATAGAATGCGGAGGATTATCACTAGTTGGATCTAGTAACAGAAGAGGATTTAAAGTTAGCTGGAACACAGCTAGCATTAGGCCCAGTTCTCCTTAAAAGACCAGCCAGTCTTTGTCAAATTGTTCTTCCTACTCGATTTTCCCCTATCAAATCAGTTCTTATGTTTGCCATTCATTTGAAAAAAAAGTCTGCAGTTGCAGAAATGTCTCTGTGTAGTTGTGTGTAAGGATTTACTTCTAAATACTTCTAAAGGTTACCTAAAATTGTTGATGATTCAAAGAAATTTTTCAAAACTAGTCATTCTGTAAAAAAAGAAATAGATGGATCGGTTTCATTACAGCGTTGGTCAATGTGTACTGGGAAACTGTCTTCACTGGCTCCTGCGGTGACTTATTTTGTAGACATAAGTTGTTAAAACGCACTCAAGCCTTTTGAACACTGCTATAATAGGAAATGAAATAAATCCATTGCAGGATTCTCGGAATACCATTTTTAACTGATGTACTGTGCTGGATTGACTGAAGTGAGTACATGGTCTTTTTACTGCAGAAGTGAAAGCTTTGATTTTTATGCCTTCCTCCATGAAGGAACAGTTAAAATCAGGCATAGGGAAACGTAACAGATGTTCATACACATTTCCCATCTGAAAATGCCTTCCACTGGCCAAGACGATTGTTAGGCACAATTAAGCCCAGTATATACATCCTGTACTGTAAGCCAAGTCTGCTGAATATGTTCCCAACAGGGAAGCGCAGATTTGGAAAGAAGGCAGTTTATATGAACTTTCATCTGCAGTATATTTTTGAGAGTCACTGTGTGAAAAACATAAGGACACCTGACTGACAGCTCTGAGTCTGTGCCCCAGTGCACTGCACTGTAAACTATACCTTTAAGAGAAATTTTCAATACGCAAGAAAATTTCATATGCATTTCAGGGATGACAACACTTGAAATCTGATTTCTGAGTGTCATTTGGTATTATGTTGCCAACTGACTTAAAAAGCTTGTGATATTATACCTTGTAATGTTCCACATTCAGTCCAATTGTCACTGTAATCAGCTTTATGATGGCAGCGGGGATATATTTTCCTCTTTTTTGCATATTATGTCTGAAATGTGGGTTACTTTTTGATTTCAGAGGCATACTGGTAGTGAAGGGAGGACGGCACTGTAGACCTGCAGACTTTTAAAATCATGTGTCACATGTTTATGCAGAGAGTGGCATTTGTCATTTCTAATGATATGATAGCATCTACTGTTGAAAAAGATGCTAAGAACCAAATACTGTTATATTTTGTTATGTATTGTTACTGAACACATTATAGTAGGCCATTTCAGAAAAGCATGCCTTCGTGGTATCTCAAAAAATTGCAGTGATTGACTATTTTTGTTGTATCAGAATATCATACAGATGCTATGAAAGTGTGTTGACCTAAAAATGTCAGTGGGTTTTTCATATCAGTCATCTTCTTTTGTATTTTTCTTTTTTTTTTTTTTGGGGTGGGGGGCAGGGACACAACAAAAATGCAAGACAGACATTGCTTTTCTGTTGTGTAATGCTTGTGTTTTAATAATGTAAAAAGGTCTGTGCCAGGTCTGTAAAAAGAATCTCTGAGTTGCTGGGCAGTCAGTAAGTCTTTTCACTGAAATATGCAAAAGAACTCTAAAACCTGTCTGCTATTCTAGCCTTATTTTTCTGTAATAAGACACAAATCTGCAAATACTGATTCCCTATTTTTCTCTGGCCTTAGTTCTCCATATAATGTCTTTGTTCGATTCCTCTTCAGATGGATATAAGTAGGGTTTAGTATCTCATGTTCTCTTTACTCATGGCAGAAATGGGGAGAAAGCTGGCCTGTAGTCCCATGTGCAGGTGATGATATACAGTCACCTGTATTTCATAAAAGGAAGAAAGTGAGACTTTTCTGGTTTTCTGAAAAATATGCTTTGTTCCTAAGAGAGAAAATGTCTTAAGTATCTTTTTTTTTTTGGTCCTCTGGAACTGGTGGACTTCTGAGGAGTACCTAGAGCATTGCTGGGCAGCATATGGCCTTTACATGTGCCTAAAAATGATTCCATGCATGTTAACTCATGTGGTGGCTATGTGTTTAGTTCTGGTACTTGTCCACAAGAAGCATTGTCTTGCCTAAGTGTGTGAAATGTACTGTTTATATGCTGTTCTGTGGTCACCTTGAGGTCAGCATGTTCCTGGTGGAAGGTTTCTGACTGCAAATTTGTCTTTTGCATTATTATTAGTTGATTCTTACAGAACTGCACAAAATTTTTAATAAAATCTTTCCTCTAGCAGAGTAATAGTAAAATGCTGAGAAAGGTATTTTTATTCTCTTGATTTCAATAAGAAATGGGGTTTCAATAAGAAACGGGAGATCAAGAAGGGAAGAGGTAGTCCAGTGATTCTTTGGTGAATCTTATTTAGCATGGGAGAGACTATTTCAAAATTTTAATAAATGTGTAGTATTGTGCTTCTGGAGAGATAGGATGACATTTTCTGTTTTACATTTTCAGTTTGTTAGTTTAATTCATTGTAGAGATTTTCCTCCCCTGAGTTCCAGAAGTTAAGATCAAGTACCCGACATACTTAAAAGTAGTTCTGGGTCAGAGCCAGACTACATAATTATTTAAGCCGATATTTCATAGTTTGGGGTTGGTTTTTTTTTATTTTTGAGCACTACTGCTTTTCTGACACAGCCAATAATCTGTCCAGTGCTTCATTTTCTTCATACCATTCTATAAGACTGTTTTTGTACTATTACAGTCTTTACCCCATGTTTCTCACTTTCTGTATTCTATATGCCTCTGTTATTTCTCTCACCGTGTTGCTTTAATAGTGTTTTCTTTTTAATGTAACTTGGAACACTTCTCTGTTGCTAGAATGGCATAACTTTTTTTGCATTTTATTATTTAAAATTATCTTCTGAGCACCATTCTTCAGTTCCATTGCAAAAAAAATGATATGGCATTCACAGCATAAAAATAGATTGTGAGCTGGGAGTCAGACACCTTCAGAAACGGATCCAAGACACATTTTTAGGGAACACTGTATACTAGCAAGCATTTAAAGTATTTGTGGAAGTATTTCTTGAGAATTATGCCTGCGAGATCATGCGGTCATTCTCAAATGTACTATCTAAAATGCCATTCATTTTACTACTAGGTCCCTAACCTAATGATTAAAACTAAAGAATTAATTGGTCTGTGGATATACTGTATCCTGATACTATTGCATTGTTAATATTTGTTGCATTTACCACTTTGTTCTTAAATATGCATGCATAATTCTGCTTAAGCAGTGTGTTTACTTGCAAGGGTAAAAGTTATAAATTTAAGTAAAACTTATTTATTGTTTTTTGGGGGTTGATTTGTTAGTTAAACAGCAGTTGTGGGTCAAGAATAAGATGAAGTAGTTAGTGTTAATTACCCTCCACGCATTTTTGGAAAAAAACAGTGTACATAATTTTTGACTTTGTTTAATAGTTGTCTTTTGTTCTCTAACAGGACAGGAGACTTTGAATATATATTACGTACTGCAGAAATAGAAAAATCAAATTGAACGTGTAATGATTCTTTGTCTCAGGACAGAACATTTCTGTTAAAAATTGGTTCCATGCTCTTTGATGAAACCCATTTCTCAAATGTAACAAAACCTAATTTTTTTGTTTCTGTTGTCGTCTTTTTTTTTATTTGTAGAATCAGAAAGTAAACGTATACATTTATATCAGAAAGGTTTCTTGCTGTGAAGAGGGATTTCTGATTCACAGATTCAAAGAAGTTCAAGCCATTAAGGATCATGAAAATAATTCAGCCTGTCCCCTTGAATATACATGCTACAGAATTTGTCTGAGACTGGCTTAAAGCAGACCTTTTGGAAGATATTTAATCTTCATTTAAACATCCAAGTAATTTTGATTCCATCAGTTTCACTGATACTCTACTAAACTGTTTGAATGTTTAATTACTGTTGCAGTTAGGATATTGCAAGGCTCTATTTCTCTTTATTTCTGCTTCTAGCCACTGTTTCCTGCTGGTTTTTTGTCTGCAAGTTTGAAAATGCAAAATACCCACAAACAAATTAGCAAGCTCTTGAAGTGTACCATTTCCTAGAAGAGGTGTGTATCACAGACATGGAGAAAAATAGGGAAGCTAGGCACCTTGTGGGATCATGTAATCTACTTCTCTGCCTGAAGGCAAGATCAACTTTGCCTGTGTCATTCCTGACAGATGTTTGTGGAGCCTGTTCTTAAGATCTTGAATGACGGGGACTCTCTAACTTCTCCAGGCATTTTACACTTGCACTAGAGGTGGGGTTGTTTTTTTCCCCAGTGTCTGAGTTAAAATCTTTCATTTTGTAATTTAACCTCCCACTGTTGTTTTACGCAGAATAGAAAATGCATTATTTCCATCCTTTTCATAGTGCCCTGTTATGTACTTAGACAGTGATGTCAACCTCCGCCTTCTCTTCTTGTGCTAGTGCAATCCTCATTCCTTCAGTCTTTGCTTCTAGAGTTTTCCTTAGCCTACTACAGTTGTGAGACATTATGGATAAGATTTTTAGATCCACAGAATTATTTAGGTATCTAATTTCTGGTTTTGAGAAGAGCATAACATAATGTATGAAGCATAACTTTCCTTCAGATACCTGAAATTGGAGTAGGAGATAATAAAATTTTGCTAGTAGATACAGATGTACAGTGGGGAGGAGAGGTGAGAGTTAACACTAAGTCATGAGACACAGAGCACTGTGAAGGATGAGTTTATTTTGCTGTTATTAAAAATTTCATTTCAGGATAATCCCTCTGAGATTTAACACGTTATTTTAAAAAAAGCTTCCTAGAGCAGCAGTAAACAAGACACAGTACAGTAGGTTCAAATGATTCATAAATGTTTGGATTTTTTTAAACATCCCATTTATTGAGTCTGTTTCTGATACAGCGCTGAAAGAAACTGCAATCATGTTGCCTATGTGTTTGCAAAGAGTGACATTTGTAAAGTAATCTATTTAAATAATCAGCACTCTGAAGCCTTGTCTGCAGTTTTTGGCTGTCAAATTTTGTGAACTAGGAGGAAAAACATTTAAAGCACAGGCTAGCTCTTTACTGATTTTTTGCATGTTCCTTCTTCATCAGCAACTCAACTGAAGCTTAATTTTGAGGTGGTGCTGTATGTGTGGCAGTATCAGTTTCTGTGCATGGCTTTGTCAAACCATGTAGTCTGTGCCTCTGAATATCCAAAGAACCGGAGCACCCCATCCTTCCATCTGGATATGTTTATTTACATTAGTGTCACAATGCCCCAATCCCCATTACTACAGAAGTGTGTGAAGAAACCTCATTTTGCTGTATGGCATTTACATTAACATAGGACATATTTAATCACTGCAGTGCACAGGGGTGGCTTTTTGTACTAGTATGATATGAGATCACTTTCTATTGCACCCACTGTTTGAGTGGACACCATTATGGAAATTACAGCAGAAAAGCCACAGGCTATTTAGATACAAGAAAAGCATGGTCTTCTCTCAAGCAACAGTGAAACCTCAGCACAGTGGGTAATGGTAATGGTATGTATTATTGGTAGGGATAACTGATTACACTGATGGCAAAACAATAAACAAAATGCATATATGCTCCCATTGTGTTACCTGCACTTAATTTTCCCTTGATAATCATCACTATTTTAGAGAATTATTATCTTAAATGTATGACTTCTCCTTTTTTTTTTAAAGTTTGTAAAGATAGGTGACAAAATATGATGTATGAATACACTACTCTTCAGATCTTTTAAAGCCACAGTGCTGCAAAGTCACATATTACAAATTGTAATTAATCCATATTTCATTTGACAGCCTCCAGTAAAAGAAGGCATTTTGGATGTGTTCAGGAACATTCCTGTGCAAGAAGGCACTGAAATTAAAGCGCATGCTGAAGTGCTTTCCTGAATTAGGGTCTTACTACTCAGTAAATATAATCACATTTTCTCAAGTTTTCCCCTAGTGTTAATATTGATGATAGGATCTGAAACTCTGAGGCACAGATCAAGAATAGTCTGTGATCAGGAAGAGGCAGATAAATGGTCATGGAAAAGCAGAGAGATTAAGAAACACAGAGAAGCAAAGTGAAATAAATGAGCCTTAGCAAAGTGCGATTTATTTGCCAGTTTTTATTTGTATCACTTTATACAGAGTGACTCAGAAAAACCCATATGTACCACATTTCTGCTTTAGGGAATCTTCTTGCCCCGACTTGCTTTTTTCCCTTAGTTATTCACAAGAGTGTTAATGTGTTGAGGTGTGCACAGCAGAAATAAACCCAATTAGAAAATCGGGGCTTAGTGAGTGAGGGAAATGTGGTGGAACCTCACAGCCCTTCTTGAGGGCCTCCAGATGACCATTGCCAAGTCTTGTTCTTGTAGAATTTGCTATGTAATCTCAGAGAGGAATGAGAGCTCTCTCCCTTCTTACTGACCGGCACCGAGGAGAGCTTCTAAAGGGTCAAAATGTGATAAGAAATGTATAAAGGTGAAAGAGTGCCTTTATGACTCACTCCCAGACACAAAATACAGATAATAGAGCATCTTTTAAAGAAATATTTATAGACTTTATACATAATTTCCCATTTATATAATGGAAGAACAGAGGGGAATGTAATAATAAGGTTATGATTTCTTCTGCTTAAGCTTCATAATGATAAACAAGATGTTAGTAAATTAAAGCTATCATATTATCAGTATAATTTTTCTTTAGTGTCTTTTTTTCACTGTGATTTACCATTCTCTCCTCTCCTGGTTTATGCATCAATGCTTGCATAAATAGGAAGTGATCCTTGTAATGTGGACAAAATCAGGAGTGTAAGGCTGGAAACTCCTTTCAGTTTGCTTAATATGTTTTATGCTTTGTCTCATTTATATATCTAAGGATGCATGCCTGTTTAATTATATGAGAAGGATTTCTGTCTGGAGCATGTGAGGAGAGATCTGTTTCTCCTGAGATCTGTTTCTCCATGGATCATGTATTTTCATTTCATGAAACTTGTCACAGCTGATTTCATCCTTTCAGGGACAGATTTTTAGGTAGTTAAATACATTATAGAACTAAAATACCTCAACAGTGGTGTTCTTTGGGAGACTTGTACAAAGGACTTGTGTATAGTTTTAAATTCTGTGGACTTGTTGAAATGCAGCACAGTTTTTTTTAAGGTTGTGTCTAGATTATGAGTTATTTTGTATGAACATTTCTGTGAAATGTAAATATCACCAAGAACCAGAAAAACAGATGAAAAGCTTGTAAAGATAATAAATACTTGATACTTGAAGATTGTACTGAAATTTCTCAGTAAGGTAGAGTTTATGATGTTTTTAAAATTAGCAAAGATTTGCTACGTGCTTAAAAATTACTGGTTCTCTTTATTTCAGTTGGTGTAGGCATACTCTTTTTTTCACTCGCTGTGTTTGTTATCACCAGGATGTGCTTAAATCATGCTCAGTACTTACTGAAGCTTTGCTGAAGAATGTCAGTCAATAGTTGCAAAGCTGTCAAGCACTTCCCCTAAGTTGAATTTACACAGGCACCTGAAGAAGAAATTAATGAAGTCTTGTTTCACTGCACATGTGTAGCCATTTTTAATAAACTTTTAGCGATCTAAAGTACTTCCTGTGCAACTGCATTTTTTTCTGGATTACAAAATGAATAAAAGCCTCACCAGCCTTTGCAGAATGAGTGGAATTGCAGCTTACAACTTTTTTGTGGCAAGCATTCACTTAAGGTTGGTGATATGTGAATTTACTCGCTTATTTATTATACCAGTGATAGATTATTCTCACTTCTACTTAAATTTGACAAGCTGCACAGTGCTAAACCCTGCTAAAATGGTGCAAAGACCCAATTACGGAAACTACAAAGGCATGCAAGAGTAAGCAAAGAAAAAAACATATAAAAGGATTAAAGATCAAAAATAGAATGATTCCAGTGAAACTGCATTAGGAGACATCAGGCAGGAAAACATGAAAGTATTAGAGTATGAAGAACAAAGCTTTATAAAGCTTCTGAAAACTGACAAACATATTTAAAAAAATATTTCTTTTAATTCTCTTGATTAGAATGAAAATAATTTACTGGAAAAGTACATATTTTTCAATGTAAAATGAACTAAACACTGGAATTATATTCTTTGTACATTTTATTGATGGAGTTTGAATTCTGTCTGGAGAGTAGTGGTAGCTGGCTTTAACCAAGGATTTAAAAAGTAAATTGTATCTTTAATTTTAAATAAAATGCTATCTAAGATTTATGAAGAATTGCAGGGTGGATTTACCCTAATGCATGCTTACTAATGTTAAACATGCCAACCCTTTTATTCCTTCTGTGGCTTTAAACACTACCTTTCCAGCTAATCCTAATTTCCCTATACAGTAGACATGGTGTGGCACTGTATCTAGAGTGCTGACAAAATTGTGGTGCAATTGGGAATGAAAATGGCGTTTGACCCTTACTTTTCTTCATACAAATGACTATGGCGTAGAATTCTTTTTTTTTTTTTGCACAGGGAACTGGAAGAATGGGTTAACTGAAAAATAACCCTTCCAGGAATAAGACTTACTTAATTGCAATTCCCCCATGTTCCTTGGAAGAACTAGACAAACTACAGACTTTTACAGTATTGCTAAAAGGATTTCTGTATTTCACACATACAGGATTTCTGTTGAGAGAACCAGTTTAGATACTAATATGGGTCACAATCACAGTAGCTCCTGAATATCTTTTAACATCTAACTGACAATTTTAAGAGGGCTTTCTTTAGGTAAAAGTCTTTAAAATACTCCAGAACCTTTGTAGAAATCAATACTTGCTGTGTGTTTTTGGTCAGCATGGAACTACATTCCTGTAGTAGTTTATCTGAACTACTTATTCAGGTTTCCCTTTCCATCTCCTGGACACCTACCAAGGGTATCGGTTTGGGAATGGGTGAGAAGTATTGTGATTTTTTTTTTTTTTTTTCTAAATTTCTTTGTAGAAGCATTGACTACTGGTTGAGGTGCTGTGTAGACAGTCACCGACTCTTCTCTGGGGTTGTTCTCCATGTAGCTATTGCAGTATGGTTGAAGCCTGGGAGGGATACAAAGCAAGACAGATGGTTTCCCACAGACTTCCCCTCTAGCTCTTTCATCTTTCATCTAACTATTAATTCATCTGTTTGGATGGATACATTCACGCATGGAACCAAGATGAATAATAATGAGATTTTTAATAACTCCCTACATTTGCATTCCTTGTAACTCTTTACATGGTTCTAGCTGATTAAAATGAATCATTTACATAATTAACATATGGTTATAGTGTTGGCTTTAATATGCTGATTATCTCAGTACTTTTGTCTAGAGTCAATTGGATTCAAACTGTAACAATTGTTTGAAGTGAGAATAGTTTATTCCTGTGAGGGTTGGTGAATATTTGCCATGGGGCCTGATTAGAAATAACACAACTGTCCAAGAAATTCTTTAATGTGAAGCATGTATTAAAAAAAAATAAATAAATTTAAAAAAATGTCTAGTATGTCTGCTGTGTTTAGGTCAGACTTTACAAATAGCTTTCTATGGTCAGGGAGACTTCTGCCATTAGTTCCTTAGTAAGATACAAATAAAGTACCAGGCATAGTACTGAGAATGAATCAAGACAACAAATACGGGTCTAATTGTTTCTTAATTTGTAAAGACTTTTTTGTTTTGTTTCTTTAAATCAGGTTTAGATATAATAATAATTACACAAAAATTATGTTAAGGTAGAAATATGAAAATTTTTTTAGTACACAAAATATGTTTCAGTGTTTTTTTATTCCCTACTCTTAAGATTAAAAGGGGAATAGTTTTCATATTTGTTATTTTGCTTGTTTCCTCCCAGCATGTATGTGGAGGAAGTAACACTGAAGCGATCATGTTTTAAGAATTGCTAGAATATTTTTCCAATCTTGCTATCACCCTTGATGGTGTGCTTAGCTTCCTAATGCAGAGGCTGCTTGAAAACAGAAAAGAATTGTCAGGTTTTGTGGTTAGGTAACTAACACTTGTGTCAATGAATGCTTTTTGAATGTTCATGAATATTTGAAGCAAATTTGTGTTAATTGCACTACTGTTGTCCACAATTAGTCTGTGGTAGACATGATTAATTGTAAAGAGCCCTGACATTTATGCATAAAAGGCTTGAGGTCAAACAGAAATGGAGAAAAATGGTTGCTGCAGCATTGGCAGATGGAATGCTAATGCATTTTGACTCGTACTGAGAATAATGGTATTTCTACATCAATAGCAAATAATTGTTTTAGAACTGTGGAATATTCTTCTCCTC
Source organism: Gavia stellata (assembly GCF_030936135.1). Taxonomy (NCBI): domain Eukaryota; kingdom Metazoa; phylum Chordata; class Aves; order Gaviiformes; family Gaviidae; genus Gavia; species Gavia stellata. The sequence continues at coordinate 15,157,347 of NC_082611.1, read as the reverse complement.
TCCTTTGCTTTTCTTTCTCTGTTTAACTTTCTTCCCTCTTACCCCAGGATGCCACAGTCAGTGGTTATTTTTACAGTGTAGTCTTTAATTGGTTTGAATACTTCTTTGTCAAATGCTTTACTGGAAAGTTACACCAAATAGCTAGCTGGGAAAGGACTGTATCGATTTGCTTCTCTAAGGAAAAGTGTAATGGAAAAATATTCTGATGGTAATTATGCATGCATTTTGAAGGAAGTCTCTTGAATCTGTGTTGGTATATATCCTATCAATAAATGAACTTCCTGTGTTCCTAGGATACAGGCTTTAATAACATTATAGCATGCTTATTATGTTAAGTAGTAAATAATACAGCAGATAGAATCTCAGTGTTTTAATTCCTATCTTAATAGTGAGCAGACCATGTTCATAGTGTCGTTACCAGTTTATGAGTGTGACCCATAACTACCTGGGTCTTTTCCCACCACAAGAAACACTGTGTGACGCTTAGACCAGTACACAGCAGTGCTCCCAATGGGTGGAACTGTAGGGCTACACCATTCTTCATGGGTTGCTGGTCCTAAGCCCTAGAACTTTTTGAAAATCAAGCGACCCTAATGGATCTTCCTTTTTAGAAAGCTAGCAGTATGGTTGATTCAGTGATTGTAGCATCACATAAACCTAAGGCTGGCTGTGTACACATGGTGTACAACAGTCAAAGTAAATGTATGTGTACCTAGAGCAGAGGGAGTCTTCGTCCAACTTTTCAGAGTTTGGGAGTTGAGTGATAAGTTTCTTTTGTTAAAATTGACATTAATCTATCCAATTCTTTATAAGCTATTGACGGGCTCATTAGTCCAGTGAAATTCTGCTGGTTTAGATCCTGAGTGAACGTAGTTCTTAGTCTTCTCTGTTCAGCCTTTATATTTTCTCATAAATTACAAATATTAAGAAAAAAAGGATGACTTTCTTAAGCAAGCAGAATTCCCTGCCTTCATTTCTTGTATTTTAATAAGTTTCAGGCTGTCACGCTTTTACTGACGTAGCATCCATAGAAGATAGGCTAAACCTTCCCAATACCTTTGTAAGTTTTTGTTTCCTTATGTAAAAGTTTGCTGCAAGATACAGAATTTTATACTGCTTAAGTGTTCCCATTTGAAGTGCAAGGAAATTACATTTTCCATCTGTTCTCAAACAAAATGTGTTTTAAGTGAAAGCACCATAACCCATTTAAAAAGTTTATTTTTCTATTTTTAGCTCTCTGCAATGGAACAAGTTTTTGTTTATTTAAAATTTTTGCCACTTGGCAATTTGCAATTCCTTTTCAGCACATCTTCAAAAGTTAGAGGAAGTAAAATGGTAGCCTGGAAATGTATGATGATATTCAATGAATGTTTTTAGGATGTCAGTTTAGAATTAACTAGCAGTGCTCTTAAAAATGCTAATCTTGCAAAACAGTTTTTCAAACTGTGGTCCAGACAACAGTGTGATTCCATGGAATCACACAGACTTTCTAATGCTTTTGGTTAAAAATTGGGTGATGATTGTTCATGGTGGCCTCTTGAGAAGTGTTGAGGGTTGATAATGGTTGTTGCTAAATAGTCTAGGACGAAGTGTTCTGTGGAAATCCCACGATAGGTGATATTGCTTTCGTAGTACCTCAGCCTGCTGAATTTTTGCTATAACATATTTGCATCAGACCAAAACCAGGTAGCAAATATTTACACAAAATAGGGCCTTATATAATTCTTGCATAATTATGTTCACAATTTTTTAACAAAGCAAAAATCTATTTTTCATCTTAAAAAGGCAACCTGTTACCAGTTTTACTCTATGTTTTAGAATCTACAAAAAATAACCTAAATGAGAGAGGTCAGTTATGTATTTAACCAAAAGGGTATGGTTATCTAGAAAGATTAAATTAAGTGAAATACTGTGTTCTTTCATCGAGTACTTTTTGAATTGCTCGGTGACATTTGGTTACATGGCCTCATTTTCAAGTATGGCATTCTTTCAAAGTAGAACATATTGTACTAATCTCCAGCTCTCCTGTAATAAATGCCGGACTGTGGACAGGAGATGGCCAAAAGAGAGTGCCTGGGCAAACCTTAATCTTTAATAAGGTGCAGAACTAGTCTATAACTGTCAAGGAATGACAGAAGAGCAGTGCTTTCAGCCTGCCTGCTCAGAATAGAAAATGGGGTCCTTTGACAGGCAAGAAAGGCTACTTTATTCTTTATTGGGTTTGGGGCTATTATTGTGCCTGTGTTATTTAGTTATTTGACATTTGTGAATTGTTGGGACAAAAGGAAGTCCAGTTATTAATGTGAAAACAAAATTTAAAATGGATTTTTATGCTGAACTTGCATTGAAACCTCTTACTCTTACGCTTGGAAACAAAGCCATACCTGATGCTAAATGGATGCTGTTTGTAATTTAGAAATATAAGGCAGTTTTATATTAAAAAGCAGCTATTGGAGATAAAGAGGAAAAACAAGCAGACATACAATATTTTCCAGCTTCAACTGGATGAAAAAACAATGCAAAAGTTGGGTGTTTCAATTCCTTGAACTCTACTGGCCTTCTAGAATTCTTGATAATAGCTTTTTCCGTGCAGTCTGAAGTGTTTTCCCAAGCTTTGGCTAGAAATGTGACACTTTTCTGTAACCGTATTGCCAGCTGTGGTTGTGTGCCACCAGTCATTGGTCTGGGAGTATGTAAAGGGCTCATGAGTAATGCTTTTATCAGACTTGTGACAGATTTAGCTTCTGCTGCCTAAGTTACATGATTTGGATGCCTTCCGTGGTTCAAAGCTTCTTGGTCCATGAAGTAGTGCGTGCTGCCATCTTTTTGCAATAGTTTTTTGACAAACTAGACATTTTCAAGACTTGAAGAGTCTTGGGAAAATATTTTTCTCCACTGTTTTACAATGCAATCATCAAGGTGCTTATATACAAATACATGGCGTTTAATTTGCAGGAATATTGGAGACTCAATAAGATATGTATTTTTTGGAAGATTTAGGTTTGGGTTTAGATGGAGTAGTGAAATTAGGTTTATTTAGAATTTTTTTGTCTGAAGGTTCAGAAATTTTGAATTTACAAAGATCAGTATGGTCTTGCATATTAGTATGTTTAGACAAAATATTTGTCTAGACACATGAGAATATACATTCCTCAAATATATAGTAAATGTGGGATAGGTATGCTAGCAGATAATATACTGCCAAAATTGTAATTTCAGACTTTGCCAAAATCTTACAAAACAAAAATATTTCCTTATTTGTTCATTTGTTTTGAGTTCTTAGGTATGTATGCAAGATAATTACATAGGAGTTAAAAGTTCTTTAACCTTAAAATAGTGTTGCTTTAAATGTTGTCAATTTGTCTTTCTAAAGATATAATTTAGATAAAACCATAAGTGCTAGTGGTGTTGATTTGTGGTGTTTGGGTGGTGTGACCTTTCATTGCAGGTTTGAACAGCACTTTTAAACTCTAAAAAGACCTGCTAAAATGTAAGGTTTATCCATTGTAGGGGTGAGCCAATGGAAAATCACCGCTTTCCTCTAGACTGATTATTTGTATGTTGATTTTTCAGCCAAATATAAATTTTGTCTGATTTTTCTTAAATTCTCTCTTTATATAGTCTCAGATATGCATATGCATAGTCATAAGCATGCTGAGCAAAATAGTGACCAAAATCAAACTTGCCCAAAACTGCAAACAGTTTTTCTTCTGCAGAACACCCTACTCTTTTTTTAATATTTCTTTTAAAGTAGTCACACTCAGAATGTGTAGCTATCTGGGACTTTTTTAAAGCAGTTTCTAGTAGGAGACTAGTTGCTAGTTTCTAGTCTTTGCATTCATGCTCAGATTTGCTGATTGTCAGCCTACATAACTTTCCAGGAAAATCCATAGAGAAAAGGACAGCATCTCACAAGTGACAGATATCCAGAGCATGTACATCTGTGGTCTGGCTCTGGTACTGCAAGATGATACGAAAGTAGGACACATTTTAGTGCTTTTAAATTCACAATCATTCCTGTTCTGCAGGAATGACTGGCAAGACTATATGAAATGAAAGCAATTTGCAGTAGTTCTACTAAAAAGTTCATAATAGGTACTGTTAAGAAGAGGCGTTTCTATATCCTAGGCAAAATTTCACCAGTACCATTGACTCAAAAGTAACGTTGATGCTCAGTTGTGCTTTACTGGGCAATACTGCGCTGCGAGAAAAGGGAGGAAGATACAACTTCTTGACTTCTGAATCATCTTAATTTTTAGCTTTTTTTTCTTTCGTAGTCTTAAATCGCAAATGATAGTTTCAAGTTTTGAAAGAAAAGGCAGATACTGAACAAATCTTTCCAAGCAAGATGTTTTTTAGGAAACTTCCAGATGACTTAACAAACTTGGGTTTGTATATTTGCTATATCCATGTTGCTGTTTTTTGTCTTGAAACTTGAAACGTTTGTTTTCTGTGAGAAAAGTATCCTGCAAGCATGGTAAGTTTATTCTCTAAACAGTGATTTTGTACATATTGTTGTGTATGTAGTTGTCAGTGGACTTTTCATCTAATCTCATCATCGTATTATTCAGTTAGGGTCATAGCAATTTAAGTATGGCACTGTGCCATTCCAGACAGATGGGCATGGGCAGACAGCCAAGAATACATGTTAAAGGGCAGAAGACTTTTTAGCAGCCTTGTTTGAAAGTGTGAGTATCTCGGCCCACATGTAGCATGACTGTACATACTTGATCCATTTTTTCCTCGCTTGTTGAACACGGTAAAGGCAACATTTTGTCTTAGAAGGGTCTAAGATAGCCCTCACTTAAAACTCTGCAAAGATCCCTTAGCTTTTCTCATAAGACACTAGTAGTCCCAAAGTAATCTCCATGGCTCAGCAAAATAGTGGGTCACTTGTCTCTTTATTTTAATTTGCCTCATTTGAGTTTAGTCAATTTACACAAGAAGGTTATTTAAATCAGCATAAATAATTTAAAAAAATAAGTTTTCCTCAAGGTTGTTCTAAACTAAATATAGCATATTAAACTGTTGGGTTGGTTTTTTTTGTTTTTTAACATGGAAATTATAATGATTTTATTTCTTATTATTTCATAGAGGACAGAAATTCTGTATATTGGCCACTGAGTTCTTGTCCTGAATGGGCATTAACATTTCTCAACCCAGCCTCAGTTAAAAATTATTTTCCTTACTCTTCTTTAATGATTACAGCAAGTTGCTTTAAGGGAAACATTTTAATCCTGTGTAACATGGCATAATGTAGTAGTGTGTATGGATGTATGTTTGTGATCTGAACAAATTACTAGTCAGCTAAGTTTAGTTGAGCAGCCAGGCATTGTTTGCATTTTAAATATGTCACTATTAGTCACAGACACTAAAAATTTGGTAACAACTGCTTTAATCATTTAGTCATTGTAAAGATTATTGCTTTATTTGAAAATCAGTCATTTGTATCATGTTGCATTTGTAAGTAAAAGTAGTTTAAAGTAATATCTGAAGGTGGGACTACATTGTGAGATTTGCCTATGGCTAAAACTGTGCAAGTACCCTAGCAATTACAGATCTAGCTTTTAGATGTCTATATGCTGACTATAAAGTCTTAGCAAAAAACCCCAAAAATAACAAAAATTTGTTTAAAATGTTACTGTATTAGCTGTGAGTTTTCTTTCCATAGAGGCACATATGTAACAGTGCAGTTGCTTTTTTTTTTCACTTGATCTCATGCTCACGTATGAGAGTCTGATTCATCCTCAGTCATATTGACTTGAAAACTGTGGGTAAACAAGAGAGTAGAGTCATGTGAATGATGACTGTACAGTGGAAAGCATGAACTGTGCCTGAAGAAAAGCTTTTAAAGTAATTGTATTACTTCCTCGTATATACACAAGTTGCATTACCCAGAGAATTGCACGTTTTCTTGAGTCCATTCCTCTATCACTCGGTATCTCTTCTTGGGTTTTGTATCTTTTAATATAGTAAAAGTTAAGAGGAGAAAAGAAAATCATATTTAAATTTTCTGGTTATTTATTTAAGAGCTTTGGTGATACTATGGCATATCTTACATTACACTGAATTTCTTTGTACAATTCAGTTCACAGAAAATTGGATTCTTTGAGCAATTCTGTTTTAACCATTACTGAAAGAGCTGAATCAGTTCCTTTCATAATCTTAAAAGAAAATGTATGAATACAGAATAAATTCCAGATAAGAGATGTGATTTAAGTGTAGCTCAGCTTTTTTCCATAAAATACATAGGCTAGAAGTTTAGAAGGGGCTACTGTAGTCATCAGGTTTGTCCTTCAACCTGTAATACTGCTATGGAGTCCATCTGTTTTGTTCCAGCAGCCACACGGTATTATATACTAACCTTTTTTATCAGTTGAGTGCTGGAAATGAAGTAACGAACAAACGCTTAATACATGTTTCTTGGTGTCTGCATTGTGAGCAGATTTATGGACAAAGTATGCACACTTCGTTATATGTGATTTTTGTTACAGCTTGACTAAATTGAAGAAATTAATGTTTTGTTAGTGTTGTATCAGCATCCATATGTGTTCATATAATTAGACATCTTGTGGTCTACTGTGTACCAGTTTGGGTTCTTCAAGCCAGAAAGTGCATCATCGTCACTAATGGAGGTGTCATAGTGGAGTGTAATGCTGAAACTGCTGTTACACTGTATTGAATAGAGTCCATGCAGGAACATCATGCAGTTATCTCGGCTTAGGTAGCATTTTCCCTGTGATCTACTGCCAGGATTTGTGGCTGGAAATGCACCCTTCCTTCCTCTACCAAACTAAAAAACAAAAGCAAAACTGAAACAAATTGTAGTTTACCTGGGTACAGTTAAGAAGTAGTCTTTTTTTGCATGAGCAGGTTCCCCCCAGTTGAGTTTTGCCATCATTACATCGCCTTCTTGTTAGAAGGTTGTATTACATGGGATAATACTGGATTTGTTACTAAGGCTATTCTTAGCACAGAAATTTGTCAGGTTTCCATAATTCACGGATATACTCAACTAACTCCCTCAAGGTGATCCCATCTTCTTTGTGCCTCTGAGTCCTAAATTTTTGTTTTGATTTCCTGAGGTTTAAAAGTTGCTCTTCCCACACAGACAAAATGTTTGTGTAGACAAGCTACCTAAGATAGATTACGTAGGTGATCTGTTTTAAGCCGCAGAGCGTATTCTTCCTGGGAGAGAGAAACATACTTGTTCTCCAACAGGTGAGTGCAAGTGCTAGGAGCACAGGTAGAGCTTGCTTAGCTTGTAAGAATTTTTTCCTAAAAACTGTTACATTTTTTTTTTTCTTTACCTTCAAAAAAAAATGTTTAAAGGGATTTTGCAGTTGTCAGATGGGTATTTTATACAGTTGAGCCTCTGGGTTTTTTTGCAAAGATTCATTGTATTCTGTCTTTGTAACTATCTTGTTCCATTCTCCTCTTAACTCTTCCTATGGGAGGAATTTTAGCCTTGCCTTCCCTTCTGGCACAACACAGAAGTTCAGCTGGTTCTGGCATCAGAAAATATACAAACCCACTGGGGTCTTGGGGACAGAGATGTGAGAATCTCACTTGACTATTGGAGCCTTAAATGAATGGTGAAATTCTGCCCCTTAGGTGGTGGTCAGTATTCGGAGAGGGGAATGGGGCAGTATTAGTAACTGTAGTGCTAGTGCTAGATTTGCTTTGTGATGACTCCTAGCCAGGCTTATTTTTCACACTTCTAACAGACAGGAAGTGAGCCTCTTCGTAGGTCACTTTTTCTGGCCGCCTCTATGTCATTATTTCTGAGGGTTGGATACTCTTACGCTGCATCCTTATCCCTGTGCAGCTTCATGAGGAAAAGGAGGCATTTCTTTTTTTTTTCTTTTCCTTTTTTTCTTTCCTCCTCTCCCTTATAGATAACAAGTAAAGCTTTGTTGAGTTAGTGCTCCTAGCAGCACCTGGGGATTAGCGTTATCTCTAGAATTGTAATGTATGGGCCAATATTGTATCGCATCCTGTCTAATGGGTAACTGTAAAGGGAATTCCATCATCCTCTGTACTTTCTACTGATTTCAGCATTTTTACTATGACCATCCAAAGCCCACTGTATTTTCCCTTGGAGGGGGGAGGAATGAGATGAGGTGAATGAGTGTCTGTAAGAAAGTATGTATACAAACCCATAAGCATCAGTTTAGTCTGCAGTTTCATGCAAACCATATAGTAAACAGTCAATTAGAATACTTAGAAACGAGGCAAAAAGCTTTTTATATGCTCACTGCTCATGTTTAAGAATCTTTTTAGCTTCATAGCCAGTTCTCAGAATAACTTACTACTTAGTTAATATATTTGACCTAATGACCAGATGTGGCAACTTTATGAATTATGTATCAGTCTCTTGAGTACCGAACTGTGTGCTTTGGTTTTATTAAATCATCTCTGATTTGATTATCTTCATTATATCATGTAGCAAGTTCATTTCTTTTGAATTTATTGTTTGGACTTTACAATTAAAATATGCAAAGTAAATTGTATAGTTCCCCTCCTGTCTTCATTATGATATCGATGAGTAATGTACTGATTTTTAGAATTCCAAATACTATTGTACTGTAGCTTCCTTACAATCTAACAGTAGAAGATCAATGTAATACTTCACATTATCAGTTTCTGGGCCCAGTATTATCTGTTCAGAAGAAGCGTATTTCCAGACTCAATAACATCAGCAGCAGTAGTGCATGAGGTGTTTTTATATACTTCAGCTTGCCAATTAGTAATAGAGTGATGCTTTTCTAAGATGCGTAAATCACAACACTGCTCACTTTCCTAATAGGAATATGACAACTCACTTGATGTAATAACATCAAGATATTTTTTAAATGCTAAAGTTTGGCACTTCTGCCGTTCTGAAGCAAGTATGGGGTTTAGTTTTCAAAACCATCTGGGAGGTGAATGCCTGAGGATAGTGAGATACAAGGAGGAAACATTGACAAATACACGGAGAATTAAGACTTTGTATGACTTCTATGTTTCTTGTGCCCCTTAGAGCTCAGTTGTCTATGTTACTGTTCAGTCCAAACATCAACACAAATACTCCAACTGAACCCAAGTACAAGCTGTATTTCTTATATTCTCATAATTATTATGGATTTTTGGCTCAAGTGCTATGTGTAAGTCTGTATGGCTGGAAGTAGAAGAGCTCATCTTTTTTGGGACTGACTTGCTATATTTCAGTTTAGGAACTGTTTTAAGCTTGTGTATGGAATCATCCAAACTGTACCATCCAGAATGCTAAATAGCTCCCACGTATGCAACAATACTGTTCCAAAAAAAGCAAAATTAAATGATAAATGGCATGTGTTGTTATACTAACGCCTGAGGCTTTTCAGTATGCTACAGCAGAGGGTTTCCCCTTTCTGAGTGTTTATTTAAAGTAAAATTAAATTTGGCCCATTCGTAACTTCTTTATTGTATTAACTGAAAAATATATCTAATTGCTTTGCAAGACTTTCACTTCTCTGTATTCCTCCTGCTCCCATCTTTGTGTTACCACAATTTTCTTTTTTCTGTGTTCAGTTGTTACTGAGTGTTAATTTCTTGGGCCTTTAGATTCTAGTTTAAATACATTCATATTGCTTGATTGGAATAATATCCCTATTCATTATAGAGAAAATTCAAATTTACCATGTTCTTGAAAAAGATGGATAAAACATTTTCTTTCTATTCCTTGTTAAACACGTTCTATACAGCTGTCTTCAGAAATGTATGATTACCATTAAGTAGTTTTCTGGCTGTGAAATGCTTACTTTATAAATGGATACTTAAGTGTTATTTTTTCTTATTTGTACGGGAATCGAATTAGATCCTGACCTTACAATGTTTACAATGACCTTACTGTTTATGATTCAACAGTAAATATTATTGAGGAAGGCATTCTTCCTCTTAATTTTGAGTCAGTCTGGTAAAAGCCTTGATATAGGACAACGGTACAGGATTTTCTGAGTAACGAAGTAGTTGCTGAATAGAGACAAAATTTGTTACAAACTTTTAAATTAGGCAGGGATAAACCATGAATGGACTTCCGCAACTTGAGTAATTGTAATTTCATTTGAACACGTGGAGTTGCACCAGTGTAAATTAAATCTGTGTATTCAAGATTACATTCCTGAATGCTTAAGGTTTTCCTATTTTCTTCTTATTTATCATAGATGTACTCTTGGATGAAGAAGATAAGTTTTATGCTCCATGTATTATTTTCTATTATGCAGGCTAAAATATTACAATTCCTTCTTCAAAGAAAACAATATATTTGAATGAGAACTAATTAACTCTTTTTTTATTCCAAGTGACAAAAGCTAATATATCACACTTAGCCACTATAAGAACTCCATTTCAGTAAACTAATTAAACTAATCCTATCTCTACTCATTATTCTCAGTTCTGCTAAATATTTTAACAGCGTAGATTTATTTCATTACATAAATTATATCATACTTAAAGAAAACAGTTTGCATAATGGCATATTTGCATTCCCAAGAGTTTATTTTGGGTTTTTGAATTCAGACTTCAAGTTTCAGTTGAAATAATATTATTTGCCTTATTTAGGGTGGTAATTCTTCTTAATTATTGCTAATTATCTAGAATGATGTATGTCTTAAATTAAATGTAAGTGCTTTGCATTCTTGTTAACATATATTAAACAGTGACAGTTCTCCTGTATATAGATAATATAATGTTAGAAAGTTGTGATATTTCCTACAGTTTACAACCTATAATTTCATAACACAATGGCTGATTAATTTACCAATCATGGGGGAAAAAAAAGTTGCTTTTTGATGGTTAGTGATTACAAAATTAAAAGATCATGTGCTTACTGGACACTTCTTAAACTACATAATAAAAATGAAAATGTGTACGTCACTTTTTCTACTTAAATTATAATACCAGAATATGTTGAATGCTAAGAATTTAACAGCAGTGTTGCTGAGAAGCTGTAAAGGAATAATGCATAAGTACCACTTCAGACTAAATTGCTTTCTACTTATAGACATGTAATGCAGTTAAATCAAGAAGCCATAAGCCTCCCAAATCTCCTAGGTTTAGGTATTTGTACTTAAGATAGCTGCTGCAGAGATTTCCAAAGTGATAAAACAAAGACAATACAGATAATAAATAGTTAATCAGAATGAATTTACAGTATATGATGCACATGACATGTATAGAGAATTGATAATTTCCTTGATTTTGAGAAAACATTTCTATCACAGAAGTAATGGTGTTCTAATTTTAATGCCAGTTTTCATACTATTACCCGGACTTTAATTTCTGTCACTGTTACTAGCTTATCAGAGTGCTGACACTAGGTGAATCGTGAGGTTTTTAGGAAATTCACACAGAAAGGGAATTAATTGTGGTTGGTTCTAGCTGAGGAGCCTGCATGATTTCTTAAAGAATGAAAGACAGACAGACAACTGACAGACAATTTGTAAACTGTTTTATCCTAAGTGCTGTGGGTTATGGGCCCTCAGCTCAACACGTGTCATGAAAGCTATCTTACTATTATGCTTGCCAAATCCAGTCTGCTGACCTGAATTAATAGGACTGTAATTCATCTTCCAGGTATCAAGCAAGCATCCATACACACTTGTCAATTATATTTTACCCTACTTTGCACCTTGTTTCTTCCCTTAAAGCAGCAACAAGAACTACTTTTGTATTTTGCTCATCAATAATCAAAACCTTTCATTCATGTACAAGGTGTACATATATATGCTGTTGGTTTGGTCAGTTTTCAAGTATTTGTCCCTAATTTGTTACAAAAGACCATGATTATTTTATTTCTGTATCTGTGATGTTCCTTTTCTGACGTATACAAAATAACATGAAAGTGTGCAGATTTTTTTAAAATTGGAGTTTCCTTTTATTCATCTAATTTGTAAAGATGTTGTCTACAAACAAGTTTCAGATGTGATTAACAGAGGTTAGCATAATGATGTAATCTGGTCATATTTAAAATGTTAAATATATTGCAAATATATTTTTGAATGCCAGAAAATATTAGGAAGAAAAAGGGAAATGGAGCACCTAACACAATTTCTTTTATCCTTCTCTAATGCATCTGTCTCCTTAACATGTTAGAGAATGTCAAGCAAAATTTTGAAGAACAAAGGTAACTGCTTTGAATAACAGTTCTTAATAACTTGAGTCAAAATACTTGTATGGACCATTCACTCTTAGAAACTAGGGTAAAATTACTAACTTGTGAAGAATATCTAGATTTCAATAGTATTTAAAAAAAAATAGTTAATAGAAGATTATAAATAGTCCAAAACCAATAAGTAAATGTTGTGTGTGCTATTTTTACTTAGTTTCTTAAAATGATAATGCATTGCAGTGACAAAGGTGTTTAATAAGGGAAAAGTTACAGGTTATAGAGCTTTTCACCTTCATCACACTTTTTCAGATTTGAGCCTCATCAATAGTGATTGAAAATTGGTAGCGCTGATGCACCCTCAGTGATCTCTACGTAGTAAGCTTGCTCTTCATGCAAAAGATCCTGGTGACTGACGTCTAAAAAGCTGTCATAGCATGTAGCAATCTTCTAGTGTGGCAGGACACTCAAAAGATTGAAGGGGTCTGGAAACCAAACTATGGACCTTTGTGTGGGTATTCTGATCTGGTCAGACTTAGGAGCTTACTAATGTGTATGAAAAAGCCTGTGATCCCACTCAAGTTGTACGTGTTTGGAAAATGCCTGTAAAAACTTCTTGAAATTGTCGTGTGGTTTTAAGCGCTTACCAGGTGTTCTGGATGTTGCTATGAGTTTCTGTCTTGTTCATGCAAACTGCTAAGCAGTGCCGCGAGAAGTAGAGTTGAGGCTACTTCTGTTGAAATCAGAGCAGAATGGAAGGTACTCAGAACTGGCTAAAAATGACATTGTAGAGCTTGGAGTGAAAAATGCGTAAGTATACTTGGAGCCGGTAAGTGCTCAGAAGATCAATGAAAAACATAGTTTTCATTAAGGTCTGGAATCTCAGTTTTGGTGGTTTTAGAGTACTGTATTTTGCTAAAGTGGCCAGCAAGTAAGATTTAAAAACAAACAAAAACCCCGAACCACAACCACTAAAACCCGCCCCCAAAACTATGAATGGTATATGGTGTACGATAAATAAGGGGTTGGGAGATACCAGCCTTGTCATTATGAGGTAGCCTGGTTTATCAACACAAGATGTAAGCAGAGACAAAGGGTATTTCTACTGTGAAATATTTGGTATTTGTCTCCTGAGTGTCTTTATTTACTGTTTATGTATTTTTCTCAGTGTCTTTTGCGTTACGGAACCACATTGCTCAGCGTTAGTTATCATTATCAGTAAAATTAAATTCCAAACTTCATTTGCTAGATACGATAATACCTAATAAAATTAGTTGTATCCTTCGAGCTATGCTGTGCCTGAGTAAAATATGAAGTGTGTATATAGCTTCAGTACACTTGCCTAGCTTTTGGCAGTCAGCTATGTATTTTACTTGACGGATGTATGTAATTGCTTACATTTTTCATAGATCTGTGTATTTGATAAGTCATCTATGAGATTATGTAGTACCTTTAGATGGCAAGTTTATCTGATAATCTTTTAAATTTCAAATTCCCGTGTTAAAATCTCTTGAAGTACCTTGTACATACATATGTAGTTATGTCTATTTATACAGAACTTGTCTGTATAATTTTTACTTTTAGAAATACCTGTGTGTTTATGTAGTATAAAGTATACAAAATTTACGTTTATAGAATTTTTTACACTAAGCTTGTTGAACAATACTCTCTCTTTATTTCTATTTGCGTTAATTGAGTGCCAATCTGTAAAACATGCCTATAAACAAAGAGTTATTTTGGAAATAGAAGAAAATAAGATTTTTACGTATGTTTTTCTTTCAGGCACGTATTATTTATTTAACAATGAGTCTTTTCTTATTCTCTTTTACAGTAGCTTGCATACTTATAGTACTTATATTAACTGGCATGTAAGGAAGACCAGTTAAACAGACTCATGCATATCATACCTGAATAACGCAGTAAGCTAAATGTGTTTGAAATTTAATGTGGTCTCATATTGGTAAATGAGATGTATTCGTGGATCATGTTGGTCATATATTAGCTATGTTTAATGATAAATTTATCATAAATACCTCATTGGTCAAAAGATCTGTGCGTAATGTAAGTATTTGATGGAACTGCCAGAAACTTAAAACTGTTAAGGTGATGAAAATCACTTTGAATTTTTGGAAAAAGTTGGTAGACCACAAACTTCATGTCAATTTGGTCTTCAGTTCTAGTAGTATAGTATTTTGATGAAGGATGACATTTTGTACAGTCTGAAGACCAGATCTTTCACTTCTGTAAGTCCTTACAGCTCCACTGAAGTTACTCCTCTTGAGGACCTGACCTCAAGTGCTAAATATACCAATTCTATCTTTTGCTAGGCAAAGAAGATGATGACAGTATATTCCCATGCACTCACAGCAGCAGTTTCATATATTTGATGAGCTCACATTCACAAGACATCACCTTATCCTGTAGTATACAGCCAGGTGGACCAGACATAACATAGTCCATAGTGAGTAAATAGTTCTATGTTATATTAAGCTATATATCCATTCCTTTCTAGAAATGTGATGACTGGCTGTTGGGGTGGAGTTGGGGGTATAGTATTAGGAAATCTTCCTGATTGCTTATTCCAATAAAATGCTTTCTCTTTTTGTCATGTTTTTCTTCTATCATACCGTGTGTTCTGACAATTTCATCACCTCTAACAAAGACACCATTACTATAATATGCATTGTAGCCTGTTGTAAAATGGCAAGAAGTCTAAAGAAACTCTAGTGTATTCATTAAAAAATAATTTGTCTATAATTACTGCTGGCCATAATAATAGATAGAGAGGTATTTAGAAAGAAAATTAGCCAAAGTGAGCAAATAGCTCTCCAGACATAACATACAAGAATGAAGAAATGCTTTAAAGAATATTCTCAAACTGTTTAAGCAGTTTTTACATACTATAATCACAGAAGCTGTTATTAAAATGACAGATATTTATTGTTATGTTTGTTTCTTGTTACTAGCATAATACTTAAAATTCTAAAATTAAAGTATAATACTTAAAATACTGAAAACAAAGGCTGACCATACTGATAAAACTAATCTGTAACAAATTTGTACATTTAAAAGCTGCTGGTTTTGCATGAACAGGCCATATAACCTAATTTCAAATCTAGACTATTGGCCTAGTGTTTTTGTGCTTGACCCCACATTACCTGTATTCAAGGAGTTTGCAGCTAAGGTGTTATTGTTCAATACTAAATAGCTCCAAAATGTCAAAGCTAATATTATGAATTATATATCCCAAACTCAAAAACACAACTAGTTCAAAGTCTAACAGTATATACAAGACTTATAAGTACATGTAATGTCTCCAATTAACCAGATGGTGCAGTTGGATCATGATAGGTGGATACAAAGTGGAATAGGTGCAGATAAGAGCTGGTAGGATGAGGGGAATGGAGAACTGATCATACTAGAAAAGAGGTCATCATGTTTAGTCAAGCAGAGGAGAAGGCTGAGAAGAGCATATCGTTACTCTCTGTGAATACTTTGGACTAAACAACAGGGATATGGACAGCCTTTTAAGCTAAAAGGCACAAAGATAAATAGGTGTATGCTGTCCGTAATAATTTATGGAGAGTTGTAAAAGAACCTTTAAAAAGTCACATCACGGAGTTCCTGAAAAAGGATTCTAGTTTGAGCATGGGCTGGGGGAGGTCAAACAGTTACCAAATTTTAAGACAGAGTTTCTTCAGTTTCTTAACAAAAATTACATTATATAGCTTCCTAGCTTATGTCAGGTCTCACTGACTCAGGAGTTATCTTCCAGTTCTGCTTTCTTTCCAAGAAAAGTCAAAGTCACAGATGCTCTGGCATTTTCAGCTGCCAAAATCCCTGCAGTTGATAGGATTAACCTGCTAAATTTGTCCATAAATGATAGGAAATCTGTGTTTTCTCATCCACATTCAGTAATTCACACATGCTACTACTATATTTGGCGATAGTGCTACTTTTCCTAAACCTTTTCTTTTATACATGGAAACCACAGAAAATTCTTACTTGGAAATTTATGATGTTTGGACAATGAGTTGCTCCCATGGAGAGTCTCCTTGGCTTCATAGAGTCTTCAGGGGCATGCCAGTCTGTTCTGTGAGGCTGATTGTAAGTTCTGGGGTTCTATATAAATTTATATAGCCATCTTACTATGTGATAAAGGAATTATGGTTTGTATCAGTATAAAAGAAAATGAAGTGTAGACTGTGTCAAGTTACCTTATTTCACAGGAAGGTTAATTGGAAATGCAGCTCACACAATGTGTGATGAGGTGGGAAAAAAACCTAGAAGTGACCACAGTCAATGCATGCAACCCACACGCTTACCATTTTTCCATCTTCCTAAGCATTTATGGGCAGTTGAACTGACGCAGTGTGCAGCAAATGGATAGTTTCCACATCTTCCTGTGCATGCTGTCAAATTCATATATTTTTAAAATTACGACTAGTAAGTGCAAAGAAAGAAAAAATTATGTGTTTTGAAACTATACTATCAGTCAAATGTAGTAACTACACTGTGGCTGAAGACATAGGTCTGATGCGTGCAGAATCAATTACTTAAATAAATTTTTCACTTGTAAAATCTTACTTGTAATTTACTTTTCAAGAAGACATTTTGTGCAAAATTTAATTTCGAAGTTAAAATCTCAGTGAAGGGATGCCTCAATGCTTCTTTTGTCAGTGGAGTTAAATCTTGTACAGCTGTGTGTTTACACTTTTAATGCATGCATCATTAAATTAATACTATTTTCAAAGATTAATGACAGCACAGTACCTACACTAGAAATTAAACAACTCCAGGCCAAATAGAACTCTTATGGTTCTGTGTACGTAGACATTGTCATTACTGCCTGAGGAATAAATTAGGATAAAATCCAGCTTCACTCTCTGTGATCTTCAAGATTCTGTGGAAACATATCTGATAATATTTCTTCACAGAAGACTTTTCATGGTTTTAAATAAGGTTCTAGTAAGATCTCCAGGACTTAGCCTTGTGTAAATATATATTCATATCCTTGTGAGTATTATTTTCAGGGTGCCTGAAGTTACCTTATATGCCAGATCCTCTCCCAATTTCATTTTACACATAGTTGTCTGTATAATTGTTGTTGTTGTTCCAGCTGCATTAGCTTACACGATTTTATATATTCTCTTTATGTTTTTTTGAGAATCATCACTAAACCAAGAAGAAAATTGTCCTTTCCTTTTCAGGGTAGGTAGAATTATTCTTTTCCACCTGTTTTATCAGATTGAAACCTTTCATGGCCCTCTTAAATAATTGTATTTTCCCACCTTGCCTTTTTGAACATTGATTCATGTTAAGCAATCAGCTGAATAAGCGTTTTAAACTGTCACCCAAGTTACTTAGTGTACTGCCAATGTATACCTTGATGATTCATATGAATGGAAAGTATTCTATCCATATTTTCATTATTATATCTGGATATATGTTTATTATAGAAGTGAGGTGAGGAGCCGTTTGCATGTGTACATGTATTGATATTTATATAGGCATAAAACCAAAAGGTTGAAATACAGGTATGAGAATATGCAGGAATTAATATTTGCTCTTCTGGCCTTTTCAAATTCAGAAAATGTGCTGGTATTTTGGGTGATTCTGTGGTATCAGCTGATTTCAACCACTTTAAAGACTTAATTACTTTATAAAGCAAAAACTGATTTTAAAAACCCAATGAATTTCTATGGATGATATCACAAACTGCGGAACTGTGAAAGGACGGGTAGTAAGGAAAGATTATAAAAAGAAAAAAGCATAGTAGAATTAGTAACAAGCGGTTTGGTCTGTGCTAGTGATTATCTTTAGTTGAATGTTACATGCTGGTAGTATACAACATCTTGAACAAGAAATAGTCTTGAATGTTTTGCTCATTTTATGATTTCCTGCAGCTGATCAGTCCAACTACTTTCTTTCTGGAGAAAACAGTATGCCTATCGCATTCTTTTAGTGTCATCTTTTGAACTGTTGTGTGTGGTGTTCCTTTTGCAGAATATATTTGAATCTCGGAGGCAGTTATAGTCTAGTGATAAGTGAAATAATCCACGTTTCTGGATTTTGCCAGCATTTAACGGAATACTATTGGTTCCCCAGATAAATATGTGTAAAATGATTGTTACTTCATCTCTGATCACAACCTTTTGATTAATCTTGACTTTGCCCTTGGGCAGTCATGCAGAATTTGCCATGTGGTGCAGCAGCCAAGTAAGCATTTAAGATTTTTATTGTTAAATTCAGTTAAAGTATAAATTCCGATTTTAGTAAATGGCTTTTTGGGTAAATCAACATGTAATATTATCCTCTGTAATATCACAATTTGTTTTGAGAAATACATCCCTCAGTAAAAAAGGCTGCTTAGACCATTCAGTCTTTTTATAACCAACATAAGACACATGGAAGTAGAATAAAGTAACCTCTCACAGCAAAGGAACAAACTGACCTTTTAGCCATATAAAGTTGGATCAGATTCCTGGACTAACAGAAGAGTATGAACAATGCTAAGGTGGTCTAGCATTTTGCGAGAGCTGGGAAAGAGCATATAACTGCAGGTGAAGTGGTCAGTGAAATGCATGTTGTAGAAAGGTAGAGTTTGATATCATACAACACATGACAAATGTTGGACGCCTTTGTAGTATTAATGTACCTGTAATGTATATTATAAATTAATTTTTAAACTGATTTATGATATTCAGTTGTGATTCAAAAGTAAGGATGCGAGAGAGAATTAAAAAGAACCTCAGAAAGAAATACACAATTAATATCAAATCCATTGGAACTCCATTAAGACAACAGAGTGAAAGTTCTGAATGAAGGATTATATAGCAGGATTGCAAAATAACAGTGCCTCTTTCTCATACGTATTTCCTTTAGCATTATCGCGTAACAAGAAATCAGATGTGTATTTTCTGATCACTCCATTGTCTATCAGGCTGAAGTAAAGATTTGCTATCAAATAGATAAATTATAATTTCCATTACGTAAAAAAAACCCAATAGTAGAACTTTGCAATTAGTGGTGCTGTCCATTTAACTTCCAATAAGCCTCTTGCCACTGGACCCTCTAGTTTCTTGAAATTGCTAAGAAGGTAGAGACCAAAGCCACAGTACTGTAATCACGGAAAATTTGTTTTATTGTGTGGTGCTTAAAACCATTGCCACATTTCCCCTAACTCATTCACTTACACCTATGGAAATTTTGCAGTGTTAACACAAGTTCAGCATCCATGTGTAGTGGGGTCACTCTCTCTTAGAATATCAAGCTGAATGAAACCAGTGGTATAGATCGCTGACTACATGGAAGATACATATGTACCAGTTGAAATTAACATCAGATTGTCATGTAATGTCTTTCCAGTTAATTCTGAAGGATTATTTTAATTTTGGTTTATTTCATGGTATTAATATACCATGTAAGTGTGGGTTAGATGAATGGACAGTGGGGTGGATTGAAAACTGGCTGATAGATAGAGCTCAGAGGGTTGTGATTAGTGGCACAGAGTCTAGTTGGAGGTCTGTAACAAGTGGTGTTCCCCAGGGGTCAGTGCTGGTCCAGTCCTGTTCAATATATTCATCGATGACCTGGATGAAGGGATAGAGCGTACCCTCAGCAAGTTTGCTGGTGACACAAAACTGGGGGGAGTGGCGGACACACCAGAAGGCTGCGCTGCCATTCAGCGTGACCCGGACAGCCTGGAGAGTTGGGCAGAGAGGAACCTTACGAAATTCAACAACGGCGAGTGTAGGGTATTGCACCTGGGGAGGAATAACCCCACGCATCAGGACAGGTTAGGGGCTGACCTGCTGGAGAGCAGCTCTGTGGAAAGGGCCCTGGGAGTCCTGGGGGACAACAGGACCACCATGAGCCAGCAATGTGCCCTGGGGGCCAAGGGACCAAGAAGGCCAAGGGCATCCTGGGGTGCATCAAGAAGAGTGTGGCTAGCAGGGGGAGGGAGGTTATCCTCCCCCTCTACTCTGCCCTGGTGAGGCCGCACCTGGAGTACTGTGTCCAGTTCTGGGCTCCCCGGTTCAAGAAGGATGGGGAACTGCTGGAGGGGGTACAGCAAAGGGCTGTGAAGATGCTTAGGGGACTGGAACATCTTTCTTATGAGGAAAGGCTGAGGGACTTGGGTCCTTTTAGTCTGGAGAAGAGATGACTGAGGGGCGATCTTATTAATGCTTATAAATACTGAAGGGGTGGGTGCCAGGAGGATGGGGCCAGTCTTTTTTCAGTGGTGCCCAGTGACAGGGCGAGAGGTAACGGGCACAAACTTGGTTTTAGGAAGTTCCATCTAAACATGAGGAGGAACTTCTTTACTTTGAGGGTGGCAGAGCGCTGGAACAAGCTGCCCAGAGAGGTTGTGGAGTCTCCTTCTCTGGAGATATTCAAAACTCGCCTGGACGCATTCCTGTGCAACCTGCTCTGGGTGAGCCTGCTCTGGTGGGGGGGTTGGACGAGATGATCTCCAGAGGTCCTTTCCAACCCCTCTCATTCTCTGTAATTCTGTGTCTGTGTAATATTTTAATGCACCTTTCGCCTCCAACTACAGCTTTTTTTACCAGTGCCACCTGAAATCCATACTTTTATTTTTTTCTGATAAAACTGATACTGAATTAAAAAGTATTAGCTGTAAATTCTTATGCTGTCATAAATTGTGGTGCCCAATTAAAGAACCAAATATTAGAGAACTGAAGAATGGCACTACAGTTCTAATTACTTCTGTAATTCTTTTAAACTCGTTGCAAAATAAATAACTACTTACAAAAAATATTAGTGCAGAGAAAACGTACAGAGAAAATGCAGTGTGGGCAAGTGTTATGCTGCTTTCCCTGAAGTATTCAGGTGACCTTATTCTGTAACAACATGAAAAAATGATGTTGGGATAAGAAGGTCATTCAGGCATCAAGCAAAAATCAGTCTTTGTCCTTTGCCATAGAGATTTCCAAATATATATCAACTACTCTAAATAGGAATTCCACAACTGATTTGTTGTGTATGATATGCAGAAAAAATCCTAGAAGATTTTCATTCCTGGAGATACAAATAATTAGGTAGTTATGTAGTAAGGTGATAATCAAAGTCATTTTTGCAGAGCACACGCCTTCGAAGTATGATTTTGCCAACAAAATCTATTCTGTTATTAATAGGGTTTTTCACATATACATATACTTGTTGGAATAATCCAAAGAGTTGCAGATATAAAATAAAGCTATTTATTGATCAGAACTGATTTTTTTTTTTCCCTTGAGTCCGTGCCCTATCTGTAAAGTAAAAGTGCTGACTGACGCACACTGCTGATTGCAGACTTTTTTTGACAGCAAAGACCTGACTCTTCCCTAATCCATGTAGCTGCATTGTACGAATTACAAAGCTTATGTGACAGACCTGTTCTGTATTCCAAGAACTGCAACATACCTGTCATCAGATAGATGGAAGAATGCACAAGTCATCACTTTACTTTGGAAGCAGAACAGATGATTGAAATTATTTCGTACTACTAACTAATTCCCCTTTTAGTGGAGATAAGCTGCTTTGTTCAGCTGTAAATGAAACATTAGGGTATTAGCTGTCAAGCCAGAAGTATTGGAGAAGGTAAGATTTTATCAGCAGTAGTAACATTTTGGGCAATAAATAGTTTTGTTGGGCAGAATACTAATCTCCAGAGGTACAAAGAAACACAGCTCATTAAGGTAAATGCTTAAAGCATGCACAAAAAAAAAAAAGCCAAGACAAAGGCTTATTACCTTTGTTTTGGGGATAGATAAAACATTTGCACTTTTTCATCTCTGTGCAGCATTGAAGAATTATGTGGTACTGTTATTACAAAGATGCATTTGTAGACTTGTAGAATGCTTTCTGAATATATCCAAGGGACAAACGCATTTCTGAAATATCAATAGAGAGCTGTAGTAAGTGATGGCTTTTTGGAAATTGTTTTGTTTCCCTGTGGGTAAAATTAGGTATCTGCACATTGTCCTGTACTTAGCATTCATCAGATTAATAGACCAGCATTATTAAATGAATATTTGAAATAAGAGTAAATGTGTGAGTTACACTAAATATTTTTACCAGTATACATACCTAAATTAAATTAATAAGGGTTTGTAGTGTAAAGCAGTAAGGTGATGGGAGGAGAGGAACTGTGTTGCTGTTAGGGACTGCAGCTAAAGAAAAACATATTTGGAATGTGATGAAGGAATTACAGCTCTGTAAACCAAGGGTGGACATAAGCTTGCTATCAGGCATTAAGTAAAATAGGTCGAAGGAATCTCTGTGTGTGAGCTAAAAAGCCAGAGTACAGCCTGTGAGTAGCCAGAGGCAGATACTGTTTTCCATCATGACTTGTTTGAAGGAGCATTTTGGAAAACTGTAAAATAGAAGTAAGTTTAATACATAATATAATGAACAAAAACATGCAGCTGAAAAATTGCACAGAATATTCTGTTAATAGCTGACACAAATGTCTTCAAAATTTTCTCTGTCCAACATCTAGGATTTTGAAACACTAAAAGAGAGACAGCTTTGCAGTCTATCCTGTAATCTACAAAAGAGTCAAAAAAAAGATGCTTTAGAAAGAATCAAGCAAAAATGAATAGAGTAGAAGACAGTTGACCAAAACACGGGTAATTTATTAACGGCTTTCAGTAGATAGAAAACCACAGACACCTTTTGGGGTGAAATACTACACAGGTAACAAGAAGTACTGGAGTCTGCTAGTTGTACTTTAACAAAGACAAAATGTTGTTTAAATGCTGCTGTCAGTCACTGGATCATTGTTCAGTGATGGACAAATCTTTTCTGACCTGCAACTTTGTTTTCCTTCTCTATGAAACAGAGATTATAATATTGTCCTACCAGTATAATCTGCTTGATTTTATGGGAATAAGTGCAGTAATAGTCAGCTTAGTTTATTATTGGCTAATACTGAAATTAATGAAGTTGTCATTTTTTTCATTTGGGGTAGTTGTGCTCATCTGAGGGGAAAAAGTATTAAGGTTTAGTGAGGGGGGATTGAGTGATACTTTATTTTACCATCTTAGATTATGTTGTTAACTATAAAGACTACAAATATTTTATATAAGTGCTTTATATGCACCCCCCTCAACTATGAAAGAATATAAACTTTATTTTTAAAATCAGATTTAATCTGAAGAATTCAGATTTTAAGAATATAAATCTGCTGTATGCTGGCATGCTCCTTGTTCAGTCCTAGTTTCACTGTAGTGACCTGGAACAGCAGGAACCTTTAGGCTGTTGTTTTACTCCAAATACCGCATCAAATCAAATGCAGCCTAGCTTTATTTTGGCACTTACTGAAGGGCTGCTTTCTAATCTGAAAATAGCGCCGAGTCAGAATTCTTGTACAATTGCTGAAGTTGCATAGGAACACGAGAAGTCCAAAGGTAAACTACCAGAACACCAAAGTATCAGGACTTCTGGCTTTTAGTATGAGCTTTACTATGCTTTCCTTATCTTTGGGGAAGTCTGTTTTCTTAAATGTCTCAGTGGTCGGATGCCGGATTTTAGACACAGAGGCTTTGTTTTCGGAGATGATGCATGCTTCAGAAAAACCAATCGATCTGCAGAAATTTAAGTAACCTTTGAAAATGTTGATTTCAACCTATTTTTTTTTTCTTTATTTGTAAAATAGCATTAATAGAGGGAATGCACTGTGTAAGAGTAGCGTATTATTGCTGTTTTTATTAAAATAAGATTGGAATCTTTTGCATTGTGGACTCATCCCCAGGGTACTCTCAGTCACAGTTACACATGAACTAAATTTCATCTCATTAAGAGAAAAAATTTTTTCCAATTTTTCAATTATCATGATCAGCAAATGAACAAGAGCTTAACTATAATCTTCTAAAATGCATGGATTGGCTTTTAAGTGTTGTAGACTATAACGCCACACTTGAATTTGTCAAAGCTGAGCTGTGGTATACAAGTCCAAAATGTTAATGGAACAGCAACATGAAGGTTCATTCGCATTAGGGATCAAATGCAGTCATTTATATTAGTGGAGCAAGTTGATGTCTCGTTATTTTATAAATAATTTTCCTAAGCAGCTTGTTTTCGGAGTTATATACCAGTATTGAAAAGGCCTATCGTGAAGATAAGTTAATAGAGCTATTGTTAGGAAGCTGGTAAATCACAAGTTCATTACTTGAAATAATTTAGGTAATTCAAGTATTTAGGATTTCAGTTATCGCTATATTTTGATGTTTTATATTAACAAAAAGATAATAAATGTATATGTATGGATATCTGTATAGTTCCTTTACTTTTAAGGGAAGGCAATCACGTAGGCTGAACAGAAGCTTTGAGCTTCTGAAGCCCCGTGGATGTAGCCAGGATAACGAGGCAGGTGTGCAGACATCTAGAAAATATTTGAGAATTTCCTTACTGCCTATCAGTGAGATGGAAACTGTTTTTTCTGTGAGTGTAGGGTGTGGAAACCATGTGTTTCAATGGCTCCTGTTTTTGCGGTTACTAAGCTGAATTAATTCTTGACAAGACATTATGAAAGCCAGTGTAGTACACCTACACTGGGCTACAAGCCTTGTCCTTTACTTCCATGTGGAGAACAGAAATTCCAAGTCTGTATGAAGTCCATAGATTAAGAAGATTCCTTCTTGGATTACTTCATATTAAACAGTATTTCTAGAGTCACAGAACATTTTTTTGAAGGTATTTAAAAGACAATAGTAGAAATTTACTGTGTCCTAGATTCATCCTGTGTGTTCCTGTCATCGTAGTCATTGTATCTGGGATGCTTTTAGGGCTGTAGCAGTTCAAGAGTATTTGGATGAAGACAGAAGCATATTGGAAGTGGACATTAGTAACATATGAAATATACATTTCAACCTGGACCATAAACATGTTCCTGATTCTGAAACATGAGGAGAAGGAGTCTACTCTAATTTTTAACTGGTGTTCTAAAGTAATTTAAATCCTGCTTTTATCTTGTTTCAAAGCATTAATTTAGTTTTAAATACACACTTCTTTTGCAATAATGATTGACAGTTACTGAAATATTCAGAGACCTGGATTGTTTCGCATATTTAAAGGTGGCTTATTTCTATCTGACACCTGGTTAAGCTTTGGGTATGTTACTGCCATGAATCACCAGGAAATAAAACCAAAAAAATATTAGCTGAAATATTTTCTTTGTTCTTTTCTACCTTTGTTGCTCACGGAGCAGCTTGAAAGTGGATAGAGCTCTGAAAAAAACAAAGTTTGTGTTTGTTGTTAAAGTGGAGGAGGAGAGTTTTCTGTGAATATCAAGTTCCAGAATCTGTGAATTTTGACAGCAAGTATATGGGGTATGGTTTGATGATCCAGGAAGTCTGGCTTTTAGATTTTTAGTACTGCATCAGAAATGCCATGCTAACAGGGTACAAGGTGCTGATCTGATAGAAACTTCGGCAGGCTCACTTTGTACTGACAAGTCTAACCCAAATCAAGCATTCTCTTACTGTGTCACTCTAACTTTTTATGCAAGATCAGGTATTTCTGTCTTCTCCCAGCTTTTGTAAAGCCAGCACAGAAACCCCTCTGAACCATGTGCTCTAGTTCATTGGGTAGAAATAGGACTATACCTAACTGGCTAAGATTTGTACCGCAGGTAATCCAACAGTCTACAGATCTGGTAGCAGTGATAGGAGAATCATACCAGACAAGTCAGGAAACGTCCGAGGTTGCATGCTTTTGCCAACATTTTAAACTGGCGCAAGCTAGCACCACTGCTATAAAAGAAGCAGTAGTGCCTCAGCCAGCTTGGGCTGGGAAGGGGGGCAGCATGGCTGTCTCACAGAGGAGTAGGTCAGGGACTGACTTCCTGAAATACAGCTGCACTGGCTGAACGTGGTCCAGCAGGTTATGGCAGACAATGCCAATAACATTACTATGTAATGTTTCTATAAAATGCCAGTAAAGTTGATACTTTCATGAAGTGATACACAGAGAACATGAGAAAATAACATCCTGTTGACCACTTAGTCAAGCTCTAACGCATGTGGTTAAAGAAAAATGTTATTTTGGACCTTTGAGAAATGAGACTCAGAAACATAAGAAGCCAAATGTATCTTCATATATCTCTTTACAGGCAAGAAATCAGTATCTTAAATTTGTGATTTCTGGAACTGTACTGATTTTTGACATTGATCAGAATTAGTCGATTGAAACTAATGTGAGTACAGTGCAGAATTTGGCACTTGAGTATGCTGGAGAGGGTTGCGGCACGAGGCTAGAATTTTCTGCTTAGTACATCAGTGCAGTTGTCTTTTGTTTCAGCAGTAAGAAAGGGAGAGGTAAAAGTTAGTAAAATTATACACCTAACCTGTCAAACAACTCCTTGAAGTGGTAGAAAATTTTATAATCTCTGTACAAAATAGTCAATTAATACCTTACACTGTGTTTCGTAAAATTGCTTACTGCAATATTTAATGATAGTGTGTTGAGTGTTTTATACCCACTCACCTGTGTATTTTCATTTGTACAGTGTTTCTTTCTAATGTCAGCCCTTTGCCTTAACTGCTTGGGTTTATATCTCAAGGCAGCAATGATAACTGAAGAAAACAGTAATGATACTTAGCTGAGAAATCAAACTGGTTGCTGCTGGAGCCAGGTATTGCAGATTGTTCTTGGATCTTGCAGATTTGATACTCTACAGTATAATCCGCTGGCACATTTCCACTGCCAAACTTAAAAGGAGTTTAAGTCCACTGTAGTCCTCTGTGTTCCTTATCCATTTGCATCCTTTGTATAATTTTAATGTCAATGAAAACCTCATCAGCTTTCCTATGTCAGTGTTTTCTTCATTTGTACTGTGGTTTAGAGACCTAACTTTGCTAGCCAAGAAAGAGAATAATGGAGGGTAGTACTGAAAAAGCTGGGATGTTGTTCATATGGCTTCTGGATAAATCCTTGAATTACTGTATTGAAGATGCTTGAAATTTTACAGTCTTTGCTGACAGGAAAACTAGGAGAATCTATCAGCAGTGCACAGTGGATGGGCCACATTCCTCAAATAATCCAGTCAATTAAAAATTGATTTTTGTTCTAGGCAGCATGGTGGTAATGTAGTGGGGAGACAGTGTATGCATTACCAACAGAGCTCACATCAGTTAAGTGATATTTAGGTGATCTTCTGTCATGGGAGAAAGCAGTGCAGTTGATGATCTTTGCTACTGAAGAAGCTAAATTGAAGTGTCAGATACCAGAATTGCATTTTATTTCTAATATGTTGGCCTGCCAGCCTGGGAGAAGCTATGTGAAGTCTGTGAATACAAAGGGACAAAAGTGCTAAATCTAGCAGAAACTGAATGGTTTGGGGAAGATTAAACTATAACATGGCTTTTAGAGCCTTCAAGTAAATGCATTTAAAGAAATTGAATCTTGAGCTCCAGTTGCTGGACCTTTTATCTACTATCTTTCCCCCTTTTCCCTGACAGCAGATCTAAAGTAAATGAAAGATATGCATGATCTAAATTGCACTAATGTTGTTTACTAAAAGAAAAAGAGGTTATCATGCCACTGAAAAGTTAGAAAAAACCCTTTTCTTAAGGTAGTTGAACTGAGAACAAAAAAAGCCTGAAACTGTTCATTGAAAAATGTATTTACCTCAGATCTGCGAGATTCTGAGTTACAGAATGTAAAAAGGTATCTTTTTCTGATATCGGAAACGTGGAAATGTGCAGTCATGCAGACTGGACTGTATCCTCAAAAAGTATTGTGCGGTGCTTGTTTTGGAGAGACACACAGTACCAGCTCACCAATCTGAAATTAGTCTAGTCTTGATTCATTAAAGCATCTAATGTTGATGATAGCTTTGCAAACTTTCCAACAGAATAGAAAACATGCAAAAAGGTTTATCTGAGGTTCTTAGTAACGACAGCGTGCTGAAGTCACATCTACTTTTGGTTATGAGACATCACAGTCAAACGCTATGACACTAGAAGTGTAACTTAGAATTTTTTTAACAGGATGCAGGTTTTTCCCTTAATTTTCTGTCAAAAGCAGTTGTAGGATGTCCTGGTGTGTCTGCGCTTCACCTAAAAGGTGGTGGCATTTAAGTGGTGGGTTAAGTGATACACATTACCCTCCATCAGACCTCTCAGAGGTTTTGTGAGGTTCAGTTTCTTAATGTCTGTGAAGTGTTTTATAGTGCTCAGGTGAAAGGCACTGCAGAAAATATAAGTGGTCATGTTGTTTAAGGTTTAGATCCTAATTTTAAATGAATAGTGTTATGTCTGTGCTTGCCAGAAAACTCTGTGTCATGGTAGTATTTTAGTAACCTATTGACATACTTCTCACATCTTGGATTAACGTTCAGCATACAGTATTACCTGTTTGTAAAATGAATATATCAAAGACAGACTGGAATGATGAGCAATGGTCTGCAAAGTATTTCAGAACATGTGGTTGTAAAGTAATCTCATGCTGTATTTCTGAATGCCGCTTGACAAAAAATGTTTGACATCTCAAAGCCAAATTACCAAGGGGACAGTGCTTTTATGAACATAAGAATCCAGAATTGTTTTCAGTAGAAGAGATTGGTACAAAAAGTGTGAATATTGGTCATCAGTACAATTACTTTATAACATCATGTTGTGTTTTAACATAAATTCTAGTAAGTTGAAAGTCTTCCGTAAAAGATGATCTCACCTGTGTCAGCAGTTTTCTTCATTATTTTAGTCCTAAACTGTATAAAGAGAAAATGAATAAAGTCAGAAATGCCTTTTAAAGGTGGTTATTGGGGTAAAATGCTGCTGGGTTTTTGTGCTTTGGTATTAAAAAAAAAAAAAAGAAAAAAAAGAAAATATGTTTCTGGGCCTCAAAACTCTTCAGCATGATTTGAGTACAAGTGGCTAACTGTGATAAGTATGTTAGGCTCCCTTCTGGTAATTACAGGATTTCAAACGAGACTAATTTGACAGCCACCGGCTCATATTATGCTAAATACTTCCTATAGTATTACTTTGAGGGAGGAATCCCCTCCCTGCCCCCCATGTGAATACTTTTGATAGGACATTATAATTTTAGAAGCTCTGCACCACAAGCAGATAATATCTAATTACCTACTAGTTCTCTGTTTAGTTTGAATGATTGCTCTCTGCTAATGACTAAATTGAAAAGGTTTTTACCAGTCATTGACAAATATGTTGGCAAGTACAAAATGTGGTCAGATACTTTCTCTAAACTGTCTTTAAAAACATGTGTGTTACTTCATTGTAATTTTTTTTTTTGTGTAGAGATGTCAGTTTACTTGATCTGTTGCTGTGAGTGACCATTTATTGTAAATATGAAATCTTTTCTTTTCTCTGGGTTGTATTAAATGGATGGCATTTTTTGATTGTATTTGCTGTTCTTTTTTCGCTAGAATAGTGCAAAACAAGCTGACTACTAATCTCAAGACTAAAGCTAGATGTTGTAGTTATCGTAATATGGTATTTGATATTACAAAAAAGCCCACTGATGTTTTGTAAAATACCAGAAATTATCTATTTTCATATTTACTTGAAGTTCATGCTTTGTGAATAGCTTAAGAAGTAGCTTCATCAGAAGCATTTGTACAGAAAGTACTAGAGTTGTAGTAACTTTTCTTTTACATTATTATTGTAGTTTTATCCAAATTCCACCAGGTGCTGCCAAAGAACATACAGCCAAAGCAAAGTTTACAGCTTAAGTGGAAGTTGCTTAGAACATGTGTGCACACTTTCATGAATACAGCCATTAAATCTTTTTCAGAAGCAGGAGCATCTTCCCTACACGTTTAAGAGCATACCTCTTCTCTTTGTAACTAAGTACTAGGAATCAAACAATTTGATACAGAGTGACATCATTTATGGGTATCATGTTCTTAAAAATGCACTTGTTCTTATGACGCAAAGATATTCATTAACAGGCTATAGGTGAATAATAGACTGTTTGAATAAGTAGTTACAGGCTTCTGTAAATATTCCACTACGTTGCTGTCTTAATTTTGGGTGATGGGGTATTTTGTAGTGAGCTGTTCAAATTAGTAAAGTTTAGTGTATTTGGTGGTTTCGTTTTGGTTTGTTTTTTTTTTTCATTCCAGTAAGTGAAGTTGCTATAGACACTTTATTCCAACTAACTTTGGTAAAGATGTTTCTTGCCTTTGCTTTTTGCCTTGCTGAGTCAGGAGTTTTGTATGTCAGAAGTCAGTTCTGTTTCAGGTTTTGTCTCATTCTGGGAAGAAAACGTGCCTCCAAAAGCCCAGGTTTGCTTGAGGTAATAAGAGCCCCAAACTTGTGACTGATCACAACAGTGCAGTGCAAAATGCTCAGGCAAACAGCACTCGTAGCAGCAGGAATCAATTCAGAGACTTGGCGCAGAGCAGTTTGTATCCTGCCTCCCTGGTGAGTTCAGCCATTGTGCTTAGGACATAAAAAGCAATGTGCATTTTAATTGCTATACTTCTTTTTGAACTGTTGCTCAAGTATTAGTATGGTTTAAGTCAAAAAGGCTGGATCATGGACAATGCGGTATCGGTTGCCAGAAAAGGTGTTATCAGCGTCTGCTGGTGTTGGTGATGCAAAAAACTGTTTTAGCTACTGCATTGGGCAAGGAACTTTAAGGGATTAGCCTCATAGCAGGTAATCACTAATCACTAGAAAGGTAGCATTACAGTCTGTAAATGCTGTGTTGTTTTCTTTTGTGTTTTATTTAATGAAAGCCTTGAGTTTATTGTCATGCACAAATGATTTCTATTTGAATGTTTATTGAATGCTCAACAGCAAAAATGAAACAAAAAGATTCTTTGGGGTAGTCTGGCATAATCAGTGTGGATTGCAAAGATAAATGTGGTTAAGGAAAAGGAAGAAAAAAATTGAAATGCAGCCGTTACTTTAAGCAGAAATATATTCAGAAATGTGACTGTAGCTAAGTCTGCACAAAGGAGCTCCTTGCTTGTAAGAAATCCATGGCAGTGACTTCACCTGGTGGTATTTAATTAATTATTTATTGAGCATTATGTTTGCCTTCCCTTGGGATATGATCTTCCTTATTGTGTCTCCCTCCTTCCACCAAAAAGTGTCAACTAATTATTTGAATATAGAACATTTTAATTACTTGTGATGTCAAAAAATGTTAATATGCAAGTACTTTGTTTCTTTTCATAACTATATGTGTATAGTAGATAGCTCAATATTACTGTAGCTTTCCTGGGTTCCCATTTTGTCACCATCCCAATGTACTTGACAGGGAGGGGGGAAAGGAAAAAGAGGAAACATACATTATCCTACCGATGTTATGATTAGATCAACATTTAAGCTAGTAGGTGTAATACAGATGCTGTGATCAGGTGCTCAGAGCCAAAATACTCACAGTCCTTGTGCTGTTCTAATCAAAGGCACTGAAGATTGAGCAGTTCTCTGATGTAGTCTTATCAGTTTGAGTGTAATGTAAATCCTGTTACAGCAGCTTTGTCCGATCTGCCTGTAGCTTTGTTCTGAACCTTTCAGTAACAGTTCACTGAAGCAGAAAGAGCCCTGTGAATTGATATTATAAACCTGCATGGTTGCTTTATTCATTGTTGAAGCAACAGAATATAACAGAAGTATTTATTTTAGTGGATTCAGGATACTTTTTTTTTGCTTTATTTTAACAGCGTGAGCAGGGAAAAAAAATGTTCTAAATGCAGAAGAGGAAAAGCTAATACTGTAATCATATCCATACCCATTCGGAGCACAATCCCATTGAAAGATAATGCAGACTACTATATGTTTGATTTATTTTACACATTCAGAGAGATTGTTAAAATCCCAAAGTGTTGTTATTTCCTTCTGATGTAGAAAAAAAATCATGTGATGCTATTACAATCAGGAAATAATAGTCATGTGAAATAAAAGCTTCTCATAATGCACCTATTCTTCCCAGACATCTGTATTTTTCTAAGCACCACCTACCTGCTCTTTTGGACTGAGATGAGCCTTAGAAATTCAAGATTGTATTGTATTCACTTTCTTGCTGGTGGGCATTCCTTACTGAAGTTCAGGAGCGTGAAATTTCTCTTTAGTCTCACTGCTTTGATATGGTATTTGCCTAATAATGAAACAAATTGAAGTGTGGAAAAAAATTGATAAAGCTGCAATATCTTAAAATTAAGAGGATGAAATATTAAATTGAGTTCCTTGTAATAATGCTGTGGTGCCATGTTGACCCTTATTCTTGAAAATCGGTTTTTATGTTGTGCATCAGTAAGAAATGTTACAGCTTTGGGAATTTGGAAGAAGAGATGCGCTATTTGAACTTTTGAAGTGTCACGTAATCTAAAAATTCTGCGTTTATGCTTTAAAGATCTTCTGGAGATATTTAACTGATATTTGTGAATCATGCAGATATGGAAGCCCAACGTTATTTGTAGATGTCTGTATACGCTATCAACGAGTTCTGCTACTTAAGGCATGTTTTCTCTCTTCTTTGGGGATAGGAAGATTTACAAAGTTAGTTCCATTACCACTAAAAAGTGTTTCAAATGGAAATCTCTCCAAGATCAGAATTATCTAAGATAGAAATATTTTTTTACACTGCTCTTAAAATTTCATACTCAGTTTTTAAAAAACCTCTGATCAGAAAGTTAGGGTAGTGAATAGCTTGATTTTATTTTTATGTTAAATATTTTAAATACCTAAGAAAAAAAGGTATACTAAACTTGTCACCTCTTCATTTAAATTAATAGGTGTAAGAATTACTTTTGTGGAGATATATTTACATGTCATATTTCATATTTGACTTTCAATTAATTTCAAGTAGTATTCCATGAAAAGACAGACTTTGTTTTGGTTTTATCTGGTGACATAAGCAATCACAGAAAACCAGGGCTCAGTGACTACATTCAAAAAAAAAAAAAAAAAACGGTTATCAGATGCACAGTCCTGCATCCAGACCCCCGTCGGGGGAGTTCTGTTTCTGTCTGGAGCGCCTGAGCGAAGGGTAGAGCTTCTGTAACTCTCTGGGAGAGCAGGATGTGCTACATGCCTGTCCTGTCTCAGAACCTGCAAAGTAAAGTAAGGCTGAAGGCTCTGAAAGAGCTAAATTGTAATTAAAGAGAGAAGGATGTTTATGTTAAAATAATGAGAATTGTATGTCCTCAGTGCTTCTTTATGTGTAGTGTAAGGTGTTCCTACACAGCAGCAGAAATCAGAAAAAGTTCGGGTGGGTACAAAACAATGTCTGAGAAGTCTTAGTATGTGGCATAAAAGAGCCTTGTGGGATGAAAAGTGAAAGGGTATTTTGTTTTCTGTTTTTAAATTATTTTGTGCAGGTGGAATAGTAAGAAAGGAAAAATATTTTTGGTTAGTTTTGCATACTTAAACAATTTTAGTGGGACAGGAATGCTGCTGATTTTCCATATGTAGCCTTCCTCTCTTTACGTATCAAATAGCTGCATGAGCTTTCATAGGATGGGTGTTCTTACTAATCCTTGACGAAGGCCCCAGAGGTTTCAGTGAGAGTCTCTGAAACAGTAGGTAGGGCAGATGTAAACTGAGTAACAAACACAGTGAACTGTGAATCTCGCATGGTTATTAATTGCTTCATTCTCACTTTAAATTCTGGCTAAATAAGTCTGACAGTTGTAAATGCAGTAAAATGTAAAAAGGAATAAATGGACTTAATGTTGCAGAATACTAACTTTTTGGTATGTAAGCACAACACTCATCAATCCAGATGTTTTGTGTATTGACCACAAGACACTCGCATCCCTAGATTATGAAAACATACCTGTTTGTATTAGCAAGATGAATGTTTAACTAATTTAGTAGTCGAGTCTTCTATCTGTGATCACTGTAAACATTTGCATTGATTAGAAGGAAAAACAAGGCTTGTTTGCAAGGCCAGCAAGTTGAATTGCCTCAAGTTGATTTTTTTGTTTGTTTGCTTTGCTTCATTTACATGCTTTTTATTATTATGCTTTTTTCTTCCAAAATAAATTATAGGCATTTCTGAAAGGATTATGGAAAAATAACGTGTGTATATAGTGTTACGTTTTTATATTTATGTATCTGTGTCGTCTTAAGTTTGTGGAATTTCTTGCAGGTCTGTTTTTGTATTAAATGTTTGCTCTGAAACAATTCCTCCCATTTTGTACTCTATAGAGCTGTAATATTTGTCCAAGGGTGAGCTGCATTCAACATTTTGTTAACTGAAATGGGAAGTGACAGACTGACTAAAAGAAAATCTCCGTGCCAAAGAAACAGATATTACTTTTTTCTCACAGATTACTGTATGCCTGGACACTGAAGACTCTGAGATTGCAGGCGCACTAAGGTTTCATATTGATCCATGTTAGACTAATTTGATCAGAAGAGAGACTTCTGTATCATGTTATTTTCTCCTATTGTGTTTGATTGAGATGGTCAAACGTTGAGAATATTGTGCAGGAAAAGGAGGGATTGGAAAAGAGAGGCTTTAGGAAAAAATACAGATTTGTTAGATATATTTTGTTTGCATTGATTTTCACTATGGTTATATATCTTTTGATGGTGGCTGTCTTCAAAATAATAGCATAATAGATAATACTCTGCCACATAATTTGGTATTTTTATTACTTCTTTTTACTGACATTTGTAGAACAATTTAATCATTGAAGTTGGTCAGTACCTGCATCACTCAGCAAAGATATTTTTCTTTATTGAATTTTGAATGTTTTTTGGCAAAATACAAGAAAGCCATAGTTAGCATGCAAGAATATGAAGTTGAAAAATGTCTGAAGAACTGCAGAGGAGATTCTGCAACATGGGCATGAGAAAGTATAAATTATATTCTAGTCTTGCAGAAGAAGGTCTCGAGCTACAGGGAATGCTCCATCCAACAGAAGACAGCCTGCTCTCTGTTTTTTAGTTCAGGTTTATCAGACTGTGACTTGACAGATCAGAGTCAGTGGTGATTGTGCTGGTTTGAGGATTCCCTGTCCTTGGTGGTTTGCTTCCATGCTACAAGAAAAAGAGAAGGTAGAGGATTATAAAGTACTAGGAAATCATTAGAATTTCAGATGTTCCTTTGTCACATTTGTTTTAGAAGAATGGGGAGCCTTTGAAAAGCAACACGTGATGGTAATTCAGAGCCTCCTATGCATAGGGAGAAGGGATTATGTCCGACGCATCTGCAGTGTTCTCCAGGTCTTTCACCGTCTTACTGGTTGAGACAAGGAAAGATATCAACTGATTGGCATTCATCTCTCCCAGCTCTCCCGGACTTTCTACAAGCTTGAATGAGGAGGTGTGCCCTGCTCTCCCTTTCCTTAGTCATAGCAGGGAGCATGCATTTTATAGAAAGTCACCACTTTAGGGAGACCCAGCTTGGCTGAATTGAAAGAAGTCCAGTGGGATTTTTCTTCCCAATCTTGACTTGTGTAAAGGAAACAGATGATCTGAGAATGATATTGTCTAAAAGTTTAATATTAAGAAATGGGAAACCATTAGCTTGCTGTCATTCCCTGGCTAATGTTAACCCTACTTTTGTTACTGAACTTAGTATTGGATGTCTTCTGACCAGTCGAATAACAATTAGACCGAAAGCATCCATTTTGTATAAACGGGAAAAAGACTGTTTGTATAGTAACGTGGTATAAGCCTTAGTGAGACGGAAAGGATAGTTACACACAGTGTCATCACATCATTTACAGAGCAGTTATTAGTTTTATTTTTGCTTGCCGTTATAGCTCAGGGCAGGGAAAATGTTGTGTATTGTTTTCTTTTCCTTTTTTTTATTGACTCATGAGATAGCATGCTTTGTCAAGAGTGTGTTTGTTAGTCTCACTGTCATATTTGTATTAAAGACATAACAGGATCCTACTGCACTATCAATTGCTTTTCATTACCCTCGTCTTTGCTTGCAAAGGTCATCATCTTGTATGTGAACCAAATTTGGAAAAGAGTATTTTCTTTAGCAGTGAAATTGTAGTCTGAATTAAAAGGCAGCGCTGTTTGAAAAAGTTAATATGAGATATTCCTGGGCTCCCTTTTAACTCTTATATAAAGTTAATTCAGCACCTTGGTGTGGGCAGATTGTATTCTTCCCTGTCAGAGTTGCAGTTGCTTTTGTTTTGTTTCACATTTGAATAATACATTTGATTACCATGGCAAATGTTGCAGTGTATGCATGCCTGACTGTAGTGCCTAATTAACTGATGATAACAAGGCAGGATTGCCCTCTTCTCTTTCATAAGCAATCATATACATGACAGTTCTTTTATCTTTTTTCAAAATTGACTTGCTCTCCTGACCCTTAAGCAGCTCCTGTTTTGTGTGTTTACCTCTGATGTCTTTGCAAGACTGTTAATTTTCTGTGGCATATCCTATCTGGTTGTAATTAACACATCGAACAGCAAAGAAATAGTTGTGCTTGCAGATGCCTGATGGAGGAATGCTTTCTTCCAGTAATTATACAGCTTCGTTTTACTGATTTGCATTGACCTACAAGGATTTTTTTTTTTTAAACATCTATGGTGGTATAATCCTATTTAGGTAGGGAAAACAAGCTAAAAAATTAGGTTATTTTGCTATAGTTTACCTACACATATAAAGTAAACTTAGAAGCAGTTGGTAGTAAGTTTGGTAAAGGTTTGCATTTAGCAAAGCTAAATTGGAGGTAAATGGTGCTGTCTTCTTGCATGTATTTAATCCTGAAGTCGAAGGCCTGTTCTTATAATTAGAAACTTCAAGAAGCACTTGACCTATTTTAACGAAGCATTAAAGTCACATGTATATAAAGCAAATATTTTCCAGCATTGTATCTTAAAGTAACTGAACTTAGATTTCAAATAAATGAGACTAGGATTTCTATTTATCGTTTTATAGCTAGCCTGAGATTAAAGCCATGATGAATACAAGTTCAAAGAGAGGAAGGTATAAAGAGAAAAGGTTGGTAGTTACAGCAATAAAAACAGGGGCAAAAAGAACAGCTTTTCTGAAGGACTCGGGCTGGAATAATAATGATAGAATTGTCTAAATCGATATATCTCTTGTCAGCCTCACGTCTGATGTTTGAATCAGTCAGGCCTTTTCTGCAAGAGCTTTCCTCAGGAATATTGAATTATTTATTATTTGTATCTTTTTTCCTTCCCTTTCTGATGATTTTTTTCTTTTTTTTTCTCCCCTGACTTAGTAAAATTTGTTTTTTATGCTGCCAGGTTCAATGTTGTCTGCTGTTTGATAAATAGCAGTAATTGGGTGTATAGCAGAAGTCGTGTAAAAATGTATGACTTCAATTACATCTAGAACAATTTTTTCTTTATATTGATCTTTTTTTCTGTATAAGAACTGCTCTTCGTAGCCTCCAGTGCTGAGTTTTTAAAAAATTACTCTATGTCCATATGTTGGCATGCACTTTTGAACCCATGCATCTTTTTTTAAAAAAATGGAATGCTGTCTTGAATCAGTTCTGCCTGAGCAGTAAGTGAAAAATTAGAGTCATTCAAATAGTGAAATATTCATATTGTATTCTAGTCAGATGAGGGATTGCATTACTTTAAAATTACAATGCCTACTTAGAGTCCCTGTTTCTCTTGTCTGAGATAATTAAATGAGGGTACTGGCCAATTAATGAAAACATCTTTCATTAACAATTATAATCCAGATAAAATTAAAATATGTATTTTGAAAATCACTTCCGTGCGCTAAAGCTTTGCTCATTTAAATCTACAGTTGTTCACCATAGTGGTTAGCCTTGTAAATATTATCAAAGGTGCTAATGTAACAGAAATGTACTGTCTGTAGTTTCAAATATTATGTCAGGATTCTCATTGTGTTCCAGCTGTGATGTTTTTAAATTGTTTCTTTCCTCTTTATGTCAGTGCATGAGGTGATAAATAATTTGATCCAAATATTTGATGCTGATTTATGATAAAATGAGTTGGTGTATTTGCCCTGAAATGTCTTTATAGGTCAGAACAAAAGATGGGCTAAATTTCACATTTGGACTGGGATTATGGTTTGCCTTGGTATGGGGTGATGGACTGGTTAGAAGTTTAGGTCTGAATCCAGGCTTTAACAGAGTTCAAGGCTGTCAGCATTGGGTTTTTGTGTAGGATGCTGCTGTAGTCTGTTACGCATGTTGGTTTTCATGGTATGCATTTTTGAGGGAAATGCAGTGGAATATTGCCTTGTCCTTATTAAATGTATTTTTTGTTCATTACGTAAGTCTTTGCTTGCCATGCTTCATGCTTCAAACTCTTCTAAAGTGAGATTCAAAGTAAAGCGTTATATAAACAGTCATATTTGTGCCATCCAGCGGTGGATCAAAGGGAATATTCCTCACAATTGTAGTTAATTTATGTCATTTGAAAATTTAATTACCTCATGATTATTGCCTGCTTTATACAGCCCTATTTTGTGTTTCCATAAAGCAGTCATGCTCTAGGTTGCTAGTGGAGAGGAGTGCTAAATAGACTGCCTATAACCTAAATCCTGCAGTTTTTGCGCTCGTACATGCCCCATTGTCATTACAGGGAGGGGATAAGTAAGAGCAGGAATTGCAAATTTTGCTTCAACAGTTGTAATAATTCAGTGAATTGGTAGAGATTCCCCTGTTTCTAATGGAGCCTAATTCTCAGGATGTATTTCAGGCTGTTAGTATGTGTATCTTTCAGAATGTGTATATTGGCAAAGAAATACCTCCTGTCTCTAAAGTGTTTTGTTTAGGAACCCCTAACTTTAAAATAATTCTTTAGAAATGGCTGTATAATGTAATTTATTTGAAGACTGTTAATAAATGCTTGAATTGTTCTGTAGACCGTCAGATGAAGCTGGGGTTAAATAGATAAAAAGAAGTTGGTGGTGTTTTTACCCAAAGTCTTGTTTAAGCCTCACTAGTCTTCTGTTTTTTCCTGTACCAGTTTGACAAAATTGCCTTTCCTACCAGCAGCCTGTTAGGTGCTGTGCACAGAGACAAAACCCTATTGTTTTAGATTTTCTTTCATATCATGTAGGTGTCTGTGCCATACCACCCACACAGTAAAGCAAGTGAGCTGTGAAATATATTCATTGTTAGAGTACAGGGGAAATGGAGGCAAGCAATCGGCAGTAATAATGTACGACAGCAAGGGGAGGCTGCCAACATTACCTGCATTATTTCGGTTGCCTTTTTCATTATAGGTTCGGGAAATAGGCAGCAATTCGATTATGGCATGATTTGGGATGGAATTGCTTGCCGTTCACTGACCCTGTCACAAGGGGATCAAATGAGAAGTCAGCTCAAATAAAGTTTATAGTGCATTAACTGGACCAAGCATTGCCTAGCCTGGAAGCATGATTTTTCATCTTCCAGGGTTTTGTAACTGCTTCTCAGATATATTTGTACCTTAAGGCGAGAGGGGGAAGGAAAAAAAAAAGAAAAAAAGGAGGATTGGCTGAGATGTATAGGAATGAGCTAGTTGGCCAATAGTGTACATTCCCCTCCCCTCCCATGTGCAAATCTCAGCTCCTCTCTAGCTTGTGAGAAGCAGCATGATTAATAACACTGAGGGAACCTGCCTGTTGGATTATTAATTTTCCATCCTTTTCCCCTTCTCTTACGCATATCCCTGACGCTTTGCCTTTTTTTTTAAGAAAAGCTTTTATTTTTCTCCCCCCACCCCCCCCCCCTTTTTTTTCTTTTTTCTTTTTTTTTTTTTCCCCATGGAGCTAACCACTAGCCACTAACATTCTCGTGGCTATCCAACCTTGCAAGGGCTTACTTCACAGTGGGGTGAGTTTGTATATTAAAACAGGGGATTCTGCAAGGAAGCAGCAGCAACAACAAAAAAAAAAAAAAGAAAGCAAGCAAAATCGTCCCTGTGATGCTTGATTACAGTACAGTTGCCTTTAGCTACAACTGCTAAAACTAGAGTTAACGCTGACCTAGAAGGCAAGAAATGTGTTGCAGTGTCTGCCTGTTAGTTCTAGAGAATACTGCACTGCATGGACAGATGAACATTGTTTCTTGTTATTCAAACTAATTAAAATTGGCCCTTTAGAAACCTTGGTTGCATAGAGAGGGTGCAAATTGATAGAAAATGGGAGTTAATGGTAGGTAATTGGACAAGCTGCGGTTTTTTTGTTGGTGATGCTCGTGGTTTTTTTTCCTTTTTTGTACAAGGCTCATTATAATGCAAATAGGTTTTTGGTTTGCAATCACCAGTATATCATTGTTCAGTTTTGTGACTGTCGTGGAATCCTCGTGATAAACTATCTTTTGCAGATCAGCGGTAGTTTTGCTGAGGACGGTTTGGCGCGGGTGGGACGGGATGGGATGGGATGGGATGGGGTGGGACGGGTGCTGCCGGGCTGTGCACGTGCCTGCGGTACGGCGGGGTCCTCCCTTTTGATTCGCTGACCCGGTCATGTGTCCGGTCTGTGGAAGGCGCTGCCTGCGGCGGGGCGGCCCGGCCTGGCGGGTGCCCGCCTTCGCTTCCTGCGTGTGTTGGAATGCTCTGCAGGGTGGTTTGTTACTTCAAATGAATATAGCAGGATTAAGGCATTTGCTTTTGTTAATTCACGGTATAATACAATGAAATACCAAGGATGTCGTGTCTTGATGCACGTTACAGAACTCCTTAATTAAAATAAAAAAGTTAAATGTTGTTAAACTAATGCCAAGTAATTTTTATAAATAGATGTATGTGTACATACAACTGGTAGTTTTGCT
Organism: Gavia stellata; assembly: GCF_030936135.1. Taxonomy (NCBI): domain Eukaryota; kingdom Metazoa; phylum Chordata; class Aves; order Gaviiformes; family Gaviidae; genus Gavia; species Gavia stellata. The sequence goes on along the minus strand of NC_082611.1, from coordinate 15,116,561 downwards.
TGTGAAAGGAGCAGACGAGATAATGCATCAAGAAAGCACTCTTTATGGGTTTTTGCTGAAGGCAGGATGGGGTGGTGTACTTCTTTTTTTTAACCTATGCAGTACTTCTCGAGTGATAAGGAAACAAGGAGTATAATATAGCTATTTTGGATTTATATAACATACGCATTGCTACTGGTTTTAATTTCAATTTTTGCCCTGAATTTGTGTATTCATATTTTGTCTTGTGATTTAATAGCATTTGATACAAGAAAGACAAAAGATTTCCTTCCTAATACCTACATAGATAGTATATATAGAGGCATTCTGCACATTATATCCTAGAATCATAGAATATCTCCAGTTGGAAGGGACCCATCAAGATCATCAAGTAAAAATCCCATATATATATATGCCTGTCTATCTGTCTTCAATATATATATTGAAGATATATGTCATATATCTGTCTTTGAGCATTTAGCTGAAAGGAAATAGTCTATAAACTCAAGGTACTCTCTTTCTTGTCAGTCTTTAAAAATGTATGCTGTAAACAAGCTGGTGTAACATAGTCTCTGTATTCAGTGTATCTTGGTATTGTTTTAATAATAATCCACATAATGAGGTCTTTCTTCGTGACACACACGTTGTCATTCTCAATTTTCAGTTACTCTTTATTAGGAATTCTTACCTTACTGTGGAAGGACCTGTTTCATTCCTGGAAGGTAGTTCATAATGTTGTTATAAAGGTACTGTTTCCAGTTCAAGTTTGAGATGCATAGAAAACCTGGGGACACAGCTATTTTTTTTTTGGCTTATTTATTTATTTATTGTTATTGCTTGTGAGATTATCAGTCCATTACTAGAAGGAATTGTCATTGACTGATTACTGAGCCCTAATTGTTTTTTATTCCTTTTCCTTATATTAATGTTAGTGATACCAAGTTTTGATTTGCATGAACGCTATGACATATAGCGTAACAAAAACACTGAAACTATTGTAGCTTGTTATTCCTAGAAGAGTATTGATGATAATACCTTTTTATTTTTAAAGATGTGTTTTACTTTTTATTTTATAATATAACTGCTCCTCTGTAATGCTGAAACATGCTTAAACATGAAAACAAGAAATGTATTTGAGTCCATTCTCATTCTGACAGTTGCATATGCTATATGTTTTCATCTACTCTTGGTGAGCAATAGCCTGATGTGCCTGTACCAAGTAATGCCTTATTTTGGTAATTAGCTAGTGTGTAATAGTAGCTTTGAAAAATGTCTTATGCCAAAACATAGGGTTTGGGGTTTTTTTCAGTATGGCTAAATATTCATTAACTTTGTTCCTTTTGATGCTAAGAGATTAGGTATGTAAAACAATAGCAGGAAATGTAATTTTTGATCAAGCAGTCGAGCCAATCGTCTTGCAAGTCAGACTACAAAGGCAGAATAAAACTTTGTGATCTCTAAAATAGTATCATTTATTGGGCATGTTGATGTTTAGACCCCAACAATTATAGATATATCAAGTGTTATGAAGCTAGTGCTTGCACTCTTTATTGAATTTTATAATCTTATGCAGGGTTATGATACATAAAAAGTTAATATCAATAAGATTGTCTCCAAATTAAATAGTAGGTGTTTGCATTTTTCATTTTGTTTGTATTTTTCACTAAAAGTAGAAGTAACAGGGAATAAAATAATTGATAGGGAATCATTCTGTAACAACTGCTTGAAAATATGCAATGGGTAGTGTCTTCCACTGTTCGTATGTGGAACAGTACTGCAATAGTGCGGATGTATTTTCTTCACATTGTAACTGACAGATTTGCTCGTAATACTGCCTCCAGACCATGCAAGGTTTAGCTTATCTCAGTTTGCATTCACAATGTTGATACATATATCATAATCTGAGAAATGTACAGGATTGGTGAACACAAATTGTTTATTTTTTCAGCCTTCATTTCTTTTATTAGCTATATATTTAACTGCTCTTTCTATCTATCTGTCATAATCCTGTATTTTTTGTTAAAAAAAGATTCCTTATCTCTGTAGGTGGATACTTACGATGTGTCCACACTCCTAAAGACTACTGTTAGTAATTCCTAAAGCTCTTAGAGAAGTGATTAGGGAGTCATGATTGCTCACAAATTGAGTCTTTTTTCTGCTTGACACTGATCCTGTGATAGTCTCCCCACTTAATCCTCGCTATCAATTTGCCTATAGTTGCAGCTAACAGGAGGTGATTAGAGGGGAGTTGCCCACTGCCTTTTTACTTCTGTTGTAGTGGCATGTTAGACAGAGACTAGTGAATCAAAGCTGTTTTCTTATTAACTCAACACCTCCTAATGCATTACAGCCACTTTTATCTAATAACAGTGTTCAGCTTCTAGTGCTATTTTAATGTTATTTGGTATTCCTTTTAAAACATCACAATGAGCATTTTCAAAATTAGAGAACAAAAAGTGTAAAGCAGAATACCCAAAGATGAAAGCAAAATAATGAAACTAACAGGTCTCATCTTTTATCAGCACATGCATGTAACCCCGATTAAAATTACAGAGAATTTTCTCCCCGCATCGATAGGCAAGTAGACTCCACTTTCTCTAAACGCTGCTTTAATTGCAATTCTGGTGACAGGTAACTGGTGTAATACTTTTGAAGTGTTATACAAGCAAGAACAGCACCAATGAAAGGGTGGTAATGAAGAGTTAACTTTTCCAAGTATTAGTTAAGATGAAGAAAATATGAAGGGCCTGAGTGAAAATTTCTAAATATTTACTGCTTTTTATTTTGGCCCATCTGTGAAACATTTCAAGGTCTAGTGGGCATTTATTATTTTCTTGGTACAATGCAGAATCTACACCATGAAGCCTACGTTCTCTGGCTTTTATAAGTTTTATTTAAAAAAATCTTAACGTTGTTTTATACTTCACTACTTTATTGACAGAATTCTTAATTATTTTAGTTAGTTTGTTTTAAAGAAACTAAAGTAATGGATTTAAGTCATCTGTAGTGACACACAACCTGAGAAGTGTCCAACAGCAAGTTGACTTGGGTTTGTTTTTTGAGGTCAGTGAATAAATGTCCTTTTTTAAGATTCACAGCATGTATCAAATACAGTGCATATATTAATGCTTTCAACACGATTTCCTGGCTTTATGGAGTCTATCACTGGACTACATGTTAAACGTATGTTTATATTACGGGCACTGTGACTAAGGTTACTGTCCAAGTTAAATTAGCTCATTCAAGTGCAAAAATACAAAGGTGGCAGTGAACAAGAACATCTCTAACTGGTACGTTGGTTGAGATGCAAGGAACACATTGGTGAATATATTTTCATTTACTACATATTGCTTTAGAGTATATAATATGAATGAGTTATATTTTAACATACATTAACAATTTGAAGTAGGCTGCTAAAATATAGGAGTACACATACTGGTTAGGTGTTGGCTCGGACTCAGCCAGCTCATCCCACTGAGAGACACAGAAACCTCAAAAATGTCACCTGTAATCACAATTCCCTATTTAATTTGATCCTATAGGACAGGAACAAACAAAACTGAACAAAGTTTTCTGCTATTAGATTGTTGAGAGATCATTTTATATGGAGTACACACGCACACACAAGTATAGATAGCTAAATAACTGCAGCTGTCTATCCTGAAATTGTAAGACGTGTCATAGTTTCTGAATTTGTCACAGGTCTATCATGTATTTTGTCGATACATCTTCAAGCACACATCTTCTCTAAAAACAATAGACATTATCTTGCTCTGTGTCAGAATGGTGTTTTCAAGCTCAGGCTTTTGTTATTTAAGAGAAGTACAAAGTATGGAAAAATCCTAGAGCCAGTGGTTATGTCTCTTTTCATTTGATTGGCAAAAGCAGATAGAGCAGTAACGGTAGTCTAACTCAGGCCACTCCACAATCACTGTTCCTTATTTTTCATTTCCTGTATTGCTGTTGTCCTGTTCGGAGCAGAAAAAACATCCCTGTTATAAGGTGCGCCAGTCCAAAAACTCTTAGCTTGTGTTAAATCCTCGGAGGCATGCAGTTGGATCATTAGGGTATCCAAGATGTAACTGAATTCTGTTATGGAACCCATTTTGCAGGAAACGTTTTGATCAGGAACTCAACTCTGTTATCCTTTAATCCTTACATTTTATCTTCAATTATACACTGTGTTTCTCATTTTTAATATGGCTGCAAAAATGTATCCCATAAATTTGCATAAGGAAGCCAAGTAATAATACCTATCATTTGACTTGACTTGGAAATGGAAGACAGATGAATAAACTGTTTTCTGTTGTGTATTCATCTGTGGTTTTCCTTTATGGGGCAAATACTAAACATTAAAAATGACATAAATTCTATTACATAGAAGCTGCTGAGCTTCTGATATTATAAAGCCATAAGCAAAAAAGCCTTTCAGAACTATTTCTGAACTGTTTTTCATGCTTTTTGAAGGTACTAGATGCAGAACCATAGAAGATGTATGTAGTCCCTTCACAAGACACATTGCTGTAAACTACTGCCTGACAGGGCATCTGTCTTCCAGAGCTGTAGGACTACTTAATATCCAGGACTTTAAAGTCTGTTTTGTTTATTTAAGTAATAAGTGTGCCTTAGTTGTAAGGTGAAATACTGCCAATTCATTTTTTTAAAGGGCACTGAATAACAGGTTTTGGTTCCTATACTTCTGTGCTATTTTCATAAAGAGAAGAGGCTCTTTGATTTTTCTGAAGTGCTGCTGAAATATCTGGAATTTTAAATTTCCCCATTCATGCAGGCAAAAACTATTTTTAGTCAGGTGAGCTATTAATTGTGATAGCACAAAGCATTGGTTTTGTATTTTTTTAAACTTAATAAATATAATGGATTTATCTAAAAAGGAGATTTCTATATCATGTTAATAGACTTACTTTGTAACTTTGTTAGTTAAACTTCTTTTCTGTCCATCTTTTCTTTTTTGGAGGGCTTGAGGTAATGGAGTGTTGTAGCAGAAGAGTAAACCAGTTTTTAATTGGTGATTGCAGCCCAGAAATGTACGAAGTCCATCCAGATATATGCAAGTGCACAAAATCACTGCCCTGAAGGAACAGGACTATTAGTGACGTTACTTAAGGTGAAAAAAATAGTGTGAGATGGATGAAATCTGAATGCATTCAGATTTCATGACGTTAACAGCTTCCTGTAGTTTACCCAGGGATGAATTATAAAACTGGATGTTGCAGGATTTAATTCTTTCATCCTCAAAGTCTCTCATGCCCTACCTAGTCTAATGTAATACAGCATTTTTCCTGGGGTGCGCTGTGGTATCCCACGTTTAGGTTGTGGCTAGAAGTGATTTCCAATTCCAAGTAAACGCTCGGGACACATTGTGGGTCTATGTCAGGATAAAAACTCTCTGCACACAGTCTCCTCTCCCACTGTCTCTGGAAGGGAAACCCTGCTGCATCAAAGGGGGACAAGGACTGCAGTGTTTTTCAGAATGCACCTGCCCTACCATGTGTCCAGAACCACACTGAATCATAAACGAAGCACAGCTCTATTTATGGTTGCAGACACTCCAGGTTCTTGAGGCGTAAGAGGAACTCCATGCCAATACCATACATGTCTTTCAGTGAGTCATCTGTTAGCACATTGATGTTCTGGTTCCTTCACAGTGCAGTTCCTTGCTTCACAGTGACTGTTTAAATACCATCGGGATGCCCTGTTTGCCTAGTTTGTGATTTTAGGAAAAAAGCCTGCTTTGGTAATCTCCACAGGAGAAAATTCAGTTTGGTCTCTAAGAGTAAAATTCATTTGTGTTGTACTGAAGTATCATGAGTAATACCGACATGGAACGTCAAAGAGTGACCTTTAGTGTTACTTGTGCCCTCTTTTTCCTGTAATGGTCAGGCCTTAGTGTACCTGGTTGGACTTGGTTGTCGGGTATTTTGAGAGTCTCATTTCTGACAAAAGGCTTTTAAAAATAGCAGTGCAACGAGCAATTCTGTCATTGAGGCCCAGACTGTACTTTAGCAAAGTCAGGTCTGTAGTGTTCATGTTACCACAATTTCAGGGGTGGGTAGGGAGGGCAGGCTTCAATGACTCTATAAATTATATGAATCTGAGTAACTAAGGCTGATATTTTGACTGATATTGTGGTATTTTTATAATCAACTTCTAGAGAATTACCACTTTTTTGAGCATGTATTAAAAAGTAGAGCAAACCAAAGCATTTCTAGCACCGTCGTCTACAGAGGACAATCAGCAAAAGGCTGATTGAATCTTCTTCTTTTGTACCTCCCATTACTCGCTTGGGTAACGGGCTGCTTCTGTTGGAGAGTGGAAAAATATGGCTCTGTACCCCACCCACCTCCCAGGGGAAACAAGATAACACTGCAAATGAATAAGGAAGTCCTACCCTTCCTTGTACCTGTGTGTTTGTGCAGCTGTTCATTGAACCAAATCATGAAACTCATCTGGGTGAAGCTAACCGATTTGCTCTGGGTTAATTTAACCTAAGTCAAATTCCCAGTCTTGTTCACCCATATTCATACACAGATATGGGTCAGTATGCGTGAGAGGGCACGGGGAGAGGTCAGCGTGGGCCATTAGGAGCTACAAGACTGGCACCACATTTTGGCAATAGTCCCTTCTTCTGCAAGCTTATCACTGAACTACGGCATTGTTAGAGAACGGAAAGAAGACAAAGAAGTAGAAGTAATTGGGTAGTTTCGGGAATGTTTTTAGGTTCCCTGTGCCCATACAAAATATTTAAAAATGCATCCTGTGCTAGTATCTATCCAAATCAGGACAGCTCAGAACTGCATTTGGAACCTCATGTCCTGTATGGGACATTCTAAGTCCTTTCTTACTTAAATGGCAAAGATGATGTGTTTGGACAATGGCTGATACTGTGGAAGTGGAGTCTCACCCTTGAAGCTTTCTAATCCAGCTGTTAGCATATGAGTTATTTGCAGGAGAATTGATTCTAGCTTTGTTCAAATGTCTGAGGGTTTGGGTTTTTTTCCAAGAGCACTAAACGTTTACCTTCTTTTTAATTTAAATAAGTTTGGATGCAGAATTGGGTACATTATTAAATTCTTTCTTCTTGTTCCTGAAATTATCTATGGTTTGCTTACAGAAGTTGGTATATGTAAAAATAAAAACAAACCCCCAGATAAGCAAGCAGCATTGGCAGTCTAAGGCAGAAGTTATTTTGGTGACTGATTTACTCTAAAATATTATTCAGTTTTATGAGAAGCTTCTAGAGAGTGTCAAGGATATTCTTCTTATTTGAATTTTCTGGTATAGTTTAAAAACTCTAGAAAATTTATGGCATTTTTTGTTGGGCATTAGTTCTTTAATGTAAAGTTGTAGCAACTCCATTGATAGTATTTTAGAGCATATCTTTTGTTCTTTGGTCAAGCATTCTTCCTCAGAACCAACTAGTGTCAGATGTTTCAGGGGCAGAGACCAAGTAATAAGTAGATGAGAGAGAATGTGCCTTTTGCAAAGATTTTATCTTAATCCTCTGCAGACAGATGTTGATGTAAACTATAAAATGTAATATCTATATGATATCTGGAAATTTTTTCTTTTAAAAAGAGTAACTCTTTACCAACTTCAGCCCCTCTGCTTCTTGTGAAGTTCTTTCTGTAAAAACATCTAAATGATTTTATGACTTTTGAATTTTCATATACGTAAGACCCACAGTCCACTAACAGGAAAGTTTTCCTGTCTGACAATTCATTTTTACCTCTTCCCTGACAGGTGGGCACATAACATGTTTGCTCTTCAGTGTTGAAGAGAGAGGGGGAAACACATACTTACTGCTTAGAATTTTACTTCATTAAAAAGTCCTGAACACAATGTATTGTTAAAGAGGGACTACCTTATGAAGAACCTGCCTAAGTAAACAGAAAAGTTTGTACAGTCAGCATGGCTATGCTAATAATTTTGTTCACAGAGGCATCAAGATCTCAGTTTCCTGACAGTGATGAGTCTGTTTCTTTACTGTGATAGAAAACACCAGATTGCACTGGGATATCAAAGTGGGAGATAATGCTTGCTGTCTTCTCTTTCATACCTTGAAAAACTTACTTGGTTTCAGTGATTCTAATATTACCGATGCTTCTTTATATAGACTAGTAAAAGGTAAGTGGTTTTGGTTTGCCCCCTCTTGCATCAGTTTTGTTGCATTCCTGGAGGAACTTTCATGACTATCTTTTAGGTTGTGGGAAGTTTCAGAGATTTGGCAGTGTGAAAGTTACGGGCAAAGATTGTTCTTCAGCCTCGTCCTTTGAAGGCTACCTAAAAATAGCAGGACTTTGGGGGTGTAATTCGGACATTCAACTGTAAGACTGATAGAAAGAGTTTTTGCTTCTGCGATGGGCTGAATAGAAGTCTCTTGAACAGCCAGGATAACGGCCGCATGAGAAATGTATTGATCTAAACCAAAATAAATTTGGTTTGCAAACAGAGCCAATACAGTCTTTGGAGAACTGGTGTAACTTGTGCCCAGTGAACGATATTTGAAGTAAACGAGTAGTCGTGTTTTTTAATTTTCTGTTCCTGAATGTTTTTACACTAGACCTACATGACAAGCAATACAATTTGTTTTATATGTGCTACAAATGGACAATGCAGTGAGGATGTGCAGTTCAGAAAAAAAAATTCTTGTATTGGATCTACACAGTGCATTAGGAAGAGACTCTTGGCTTCTGAGAGCCATCATGATCTCAAAAGAAATCCCAAACCCATCTAAAGTATTCCTGGTACACTTACCTTGCTGACACGCAGTCTAGAAGAGAGGTAATCTCAGGGGATTGTGGGAAACACCCACAGGAGACTGTATGCCTCAGTAGTGAGTGTATCTGAAGCTCAATAGAACTTATTCCATTACTGTGACTGTATATACTGTAGATTGTATACAAAATATGTGCGCCACCAGCTGTCTTTATTGTTCTAAAAAATATAAAACCAGTATCCACTTCAGAAACATAATAATGACAGCCTTCTGCTCCTGCCTGCTTTGCTACATTGTTTTCATCAGGCTTATTTCTAACATTGCAAAACTCAAGATAAAACCAGCAAGGGTTACTAAACGCACAGAGCACACGTTCCTCTCAGGATGTCTGTAAATTAAACGGCTTAGCAGCCTAGAAAGTTTTTCTTGAGGTCTATCATATAGTTTTGCTTTCTTTCCAGATTCTTCACCAGTTTTACACTCAAAATCTAGTTATGGACAAAAAGGATAAGTAACTTGCACAGAAAGCCAAGAATGTATTGCTAATGTAATTGAAATCTTAAGTCTAATCAAAGAACTATTAATAGTACAGGTTTAATTTTTACGAAAAGAGAAAGAAAGTAAACTATTACAGAACAAGTCTCCATAATAATAAGGCAACTAAAATTGTTGCCCGAATAATTTATGTCCTCCATTTAGCAAATGGGGACATACAAGCTTTTTTTGGTGACATCTAATAGGATTGAGTCAACAAATCTAGCCTTTGCAGGGAATTGAAAGGAGCTTGAAGACATCATCACGAAGTATGCAAAATTGTGTGATAGTGCCACCCGTTATTTCATAGATACATTAGAGGTCATGCTGTAAATACCTTATGGAAGTCTATTCTGCCTAGTATCCTGATATTTGCAAAATACGTTATATTCTATAGCAGCTTAGTTTGACCAGTCACAGTATTGAAAGTGACATGCATGTTTTTGTAAGTATATATATCCGACATAGAGACTTAAGAGTTGTCTTTTCCTTCTGTGTTGACTCCCAGAGCATCTTTTCTGTATGTAAAAAAAAAAAAAAAAAATCATGCCAGGTTTTAGTGCTTTAATCTCCTATTTGTTTTTCTCATCGTATCAAGATATTAATGTTCATTCTTTCTGCATAGAGATAGAAAGGTAGTAATGTTTAGAGTTGTCTGTTACTTAGAGTCATAGCAGAAATAATATATATTATCACATGCCTTATTTATATTTCATCATAACTACTTTTTGCGTGACCAGCTTTGACAATAAATGAAGAGTTTTTTTCTGTTAAAGGGAAGTATTATTTAGTAAAGTACTGAAGTTGGAATGGACATATGCTACATGTTCTGTGACTCCTCTGCCTTGATTTCTATTGTCCACAGCATTCGGGTAACACAGTTAGATTTCCATTAAACAGCAAGAAAATTCTGTGAGTTGATGCAAAGCAAAACTGTATTATCTCAGCCGTCTGTTCATTATGGGAAATGATAGCATGGTAAGTATGTACTAAAAGTAACAAATAGCTGTGCTGTCTGATTTGTCAAAGGATATGTTTAATTTGCTTTGTGTATGAGTGTTTGAATTTTCCAAGTTCATGGGCTTGGAAAGCACCTCACCATAAACTATCCAGAAGTTTAATTATCTTATTCTGTTAGGTTAAATTACTAAACAGCTTCTTCAAAGATGCTGTTCTGTGTTTGAATAAATATAATATGCAAAAATGTGAAAATTGCTCCTAGTATGATACCCAAGTGGGATATGGTGGCTTTGTGGTGTCATATTTTGAGAAATTATTTAAAGACACACAGAAGGACACTGTCACTCTGTTATTAATGTTAAAAATTGTTGATGCTCTGTGCAGTGTGTTTTTCTAATTAGAGGAAAGCTGTAGAGTACCATTTCCATAATCGACATGGGAACAGAAACTCAGCAAAATTTCATGTATTTGCAGTGAAACTGCTCTTCAGCAACATAAAAATGGCTTTTGTAACATAAAGGCTGTAATTAGAATAAGTCAAATCAGTTGGAAACGATTAAAGCCAGAACAGGCTAAGCTGCCTTCTAAATATTTGTCTGGAGATTAGCCCTACTCTTGCAGCCCCTGAGAAGCATCTTTGATTTACTTATAATGCTTGACGTGGCAAAGATAATCCTGCAGAAGGCAAATGAACACAAATTTAGATGTGCTGTTAGGCTGTCTTTGTTGATTTGACAGGAGGTAGCATATTGGAAGTGATGTTGGAGAAATGAATATAGGGTCACATTAGACAAATTGCTTAACCCCCACCCCCACCCTCCCATGATCATCAATTTAAATTCTCTTAAAAACGTACTCATTCTTTGAAGCTTTTAGGATGCACTTTAGAAGTCCATGTGGAATAATTTTCCACATGTCTATGCGACAGTTGATGTGAGTCTCATTGTATTTAAAATTATAGTCCTGAGAAGGAACTTTCTGCTTGTTGCTTGTCTGACATCAGCTATTAAAATACAAGTAAAGCTTGGCAGGTATAAATTTGAAGAAGAAAAGTGATTATGTAAGAAGATCAGAATTGTTAATATTAATCAGCTACTTGTGGAAGAATGGTGATTTACTCTGTAGAAGAGTTCTGTTGAAAGAACAAACAAACAAACCAGACATTGGGTAGCCAGTTACTTACTGGGACCCCTTTATTGCACCTTTGCTAGCAGGAAAGGAAGAGAGATATAGAACTAATGCGGATGATAGATTGTAAGCATGGACTGGCCATTGCATTAGCTTGTAGATTTAATGGCATCAGCAGAAAGTAACTATTACGAAAGCCAGCCTGTATTTCAGGATGATGAACCTCTGCGTTATTGTTAACCCTTGACTGCACATAGTATAACAGTACAGAAGGGTGAAAAATTGTACGTAAAATTGTACGTAAAGCTGGATGATTTGAAATGAGTTTTAAACATTAATCAACTTCTTGCTGTAGATAAAATTTGTACTTCACATAGTTTTCCTCTCATTGATAATCTCCTTAGCATCCCAAACTACTTGTTTAGCTGGTGAAAATATAATCAGTCTAATGTAGTCTCTTACTGAATTTTAAACAAGACCATTAAAACTCCTTTAACGTGCTAAAGTAAGCTTCAGAGAGGGTTTCCATTTCATCTTTATTGAACTGAGGCTATAGCATTCCTTCCCTTCGCACCACAGTGAGAGGCTGTCAATAATTCAATAGCCATGGCCTTGATGGGCCAAGGCCTAACTTAGACTTTAAACAGAGCCAAGCAGCTTGTCAAAGTGTGATGTGCTGTCAATGCCTGACTGATCTATACTGCATGAATTCTCCCTCAGTTCTTGATGTATCCCTGAGAATAAAAAGAAAGCAATTTAGAAGTAGACCTAGTGTGAAGCACCTGTTTGTTTGGAATTTTTAATAAGGGAAAGTTGTGTTAGTAATGAAGCGCAATGAAGTCATTGCATTTTTGCTTAGAGGACCCACACTAAATCCCTGTCTAATAGCAACGGCGCATTTCCAGCGTCTTCAGGAAAAGAAGTCACGATATTTGTAAATATGTTAGTGCCTTAGAGCATGTTCACTTGGAGCAATAGTTAATAACTAATACAAGTAACTTTGCTTAATCCAAATTACCTATTTACATCTTTCAGTTTTATTGATATTATACTATTAACACTCAGTATTGCAATAATGAAACTTCTTCATAGCTATTTGTTTTCAGGTTTTTCCCCACACAGTAACTGATGTATATATATGATGCATTCATATCCTTTCTAAATGCTCTACGTTGAATTTGCTTATGTTTTATAGTTTACTTGGAAGCTGAAAAATTAATTGTTTTTCTAAGAAAATAGTTTAGGAAAAAATGAGCTAGTGTGCTAAATAGTTGTATTCTAGTTCTCTTATACTTTATATGTAAATGTAAAAGCAGAATTATATCTAAGGTGCCTTTGAAAAGGTGTAAGAAAGCTTAAATAAGACTTTATAGTATTTGTGTGAAAACCAAAAAGCTGGCATTATTGAATGTGTGCTTAGTTATATTTTAAAGCATTTGAATTTCAGTCCTTGTGTTGCTAAGCTTCTCGTATGATAAGATTTATTGTGATTTAAAAGGGAAAAGTAACATTGCTATTCTTACTTTAAATGCATTTGTCATTGTTTTCTTTACAAATCCATGTTTTTTGAAGTTTCCATATCTGCAGAAAGTTTCATGAGACATGTACGTTCTCAGCCTTAAGGTAATTTTTTAACAGAGACACAAGAGACTAATAGAAAAATAAATGAGGCCCTTTTAATGTTTTAGAAATGCTGAAACCTTGTGCTAGTGGATTTGATAAAGTGAGGGGTTTTTGTAAAGCTTGTTATATGTTTTAATTTTAAATAGCTTACTCCCTAAGTTCTCGTTTTTCAGAAAACTTGAATTTCAATATTTGGTCTGTGTTGATGATATTGTAGCTTTCATCCTTTGCGCAGAGAAGCAGAGGAAACGTGGTGTAAAACATGGTTGATAATGTTTCTCAATTCAGACTTTGTTTTAGTGGTGTGGGTGCCTCATACTAAGGAATGTAAACTAGTTGAAGTCCCCACTGAAGGCTGTTGAATGGAGAGACAGTCAGATTTTCACTAAAACCAAAACAATCGAAAAAGGTACTGTTCTTTTCCAATTTGCTAAGTTGTTCCTTAAACTAACCATTAAATGGTCCTACTCCATTTTAGTGATTTAAGACTGATTTGCTTAACCTGCAGCTGAGAATTGTGTATAGGACTGTTGATTTGTGTTGGAGTTCACATTGATGCTAGCTAGAGTAATAATGTATATTCAGCAATTGGGCAACGATCTTTGCATGAAACAAACTTCACACCCCATCAATTTACCTGTGTTGCTTGAGGTGCTGCATGTTCATTGCACTTGACAGTGTGGTAGAGTAATTATATTGGTGCAACACTTTTCATGGCAATAATCTTTTTGTTAGAAAAATTGTGCATGACAGACTTCATAGTCTTTGACAGTGTCACAGATCATGACTAAAATTCACATCTTGGCCAGTGATCCTCCAAATAATTAATTCTTCCAGATTAGCTCAGTACTTTTGACTCTCTGAGTGAGTATTTGTATGGAAGTAAAGAAAGCAAAATAATCAATTTTTTAATTTTGACTTTGAAAAATGCTATAGACCTTGATGCTGTGTTGAGTGATGGCCTGAAGACTGTGAATGAGATTGTTACACACTATTGTAAGATGAGCAGAGAATGAACTTCACAAGAATAAGAATGTATCCTGTGTGTAGCGCTGTGTGTAGAGTGCAAGCAAGGTGAAAATACATGATTGAATATTAACATGCTTGCAAAAGACACTCCTCTGAGGTTGGAGTGAGATGAGGGGCTTCTTCACTCTGACAGTTGTTTATATTCTTGACTTAACTGCTTAACTGGGCAAGTAGAATTTGGTTGGTTTTCAACAGATGATGTGTAGAAAGATTAGACTCGAGGGAGGCGATTCTCCCCCTCTACTCCCCTCTCATGGGACCCCACCTGGAATACTGCGTTCAGCTTTGGGGCACCCAACATAAGAAGGGCATAGACCTGTTGGAGCGAGTCCAGAGGAGGGCCACAAAGATGATCAGAGGGCTGGAGCACCTCTCCTGTGAAGACAGGCTGAGAGAAGTTGCAGTTCTTCAGCCTGGAGAAGAGAAGGCTCTGGAGAGACCTACTAGCAGCCTTCCAGTACCTGAAGGGGGCCCACAAGAAAGCTGGAGAGGGCCTTTTTACAAGGGCACGTAGTGATAGGACAAGGCGTAATGGCTTGAAACTGAAAGAGGGTAGATTTAGATGAGATACAAGGAGGAAATTCTTCTTCACCACGAAGGTGGTGAGGCACTGGAACAGGTTGGCCAGAGAAGCTGTGGATGCCCCAACCCTGGAAGCGTTCAAGGCCAGGTTGGACGGGGCTTTGAGCAACCTAGTCTGGTGGAAGGTGTCCCTGCCCGTGGCAGGAGGGTTGGAACTAGATGACCTTTAAGGTCCCTTCCAACCCAAACCATGCTATGATTCTGTCATTCTCATCCAGACCGTTCTTTGCTACCCCAAATTCAGTAAGACGCTCCTCAGATGTACAATACATTATCTGGGCATATATCTATACCTGAATAGTTGTACCATGCATGTGACAGTAATGTTAGAATTAAGCTCTTCTAAGACCAGTTTTAGCAATTGACTTTTCAGAATGTATCCCTGTGAGGCTTTCCTCCTCCCCTGTGCACAAATTTGCAAACAGATACTGGTGCAACACTCACTAGCTTTTGTCATTGCAGGTCTAGGAGTGAAAATCCACTCTTTGCAGACCTCTATAGTTCTGTTACGTGACGGAAGTAGGGAAGCTTTTGCAATCACCCCAGGATATTTTGATCACCAACCTTCAGATTTTCAAATTCTATTGTCTGAATATAGGCATTTGAAATGGGTCTACTTATTAATGTGCCTAACTTTAGGCATCTAATTTAGAAGGTATTAGCACGTTTTCCCAGCTAGTGCTCATAGCAAAAGTAAGGTTCGTTCCACTTAGGGACTTTAGCAAATGACAGAAAAGGTAAACAACATACAACAAAAAACTACTTTACTTAATCAATATTTATTATGACACAGACTCTAGGTAGAAAGGAAATAGTTGCTGTTTTTTTCTCTTTTTTTTTCTCCCTTTTTCCTTTTTTTTATTCTTGGGTATTTTAGGTATCTCAGGTGCTAAAAATACCAAATGAAATACCAAGTGCATTCCTACATGAGTGAGTTCTCAGGCATGTGTATCTACTAGCCTTAATTCTGCACATCTCTATTTCTCTTTGGATTTTAGCATGTGTTTGATAGTTGTTACGCATAAGTACCTTTTGCTAATGTAATCAGAAGAGAATGCACTAGGTTTTCTGGTACTACCTTTCAGTACAGAACCATCTAAGCCTTACAAATGAACAGAACTATGTTAGCTTTGGTGTACAGAAGGAACTGCATTTGTGGAACCCTGGGTGTAGCGTAAGTTTGGAAACAGCCTTGTTTATTGTACAAAATCATTAGAAGCTCTGTATCTGGGAAACACAAGAAATTCGAATGGCTAGGTGAAAGTGAATAAAAATGAGGAGGCTCAAAAACTGCTTTTGCTCCAGGGCTGGTTTTAATGAGCTTGTCCCTAATGAGTTGTCCCTGCAACTAGCTTCAGGCCTAAACAGATGAGGCAGGGGTTCTGCTAAATTTTTGATGGGATTTGCACTGGTTTTATGAGAAAGCAAGCAGTAGAGAGTGCAAAGTTGTTTCATGAATCTTTTACGAGACTGGATTGTTGTCCATCTTGTCAATAGGGATTGTAAGACCTGATTGCTAATAGAAGACATGCCACATGCTTGTTGTACTGACAAACTTGAATAAATAAGGGAGCATATATGTCAAGGGAAGATTTGGTTTGTCAGGAACAGGGACTTGATGACCAATATATGATGCGTTCTAAAAATTACTATCATCATACATTATTGAATTGATTACTGAATGGTGATGTTTGCAACCAGGTATAGTCATTTACAGAAACAGACTGGCTACAGGCAGTAAGGCTTACCATGGACCATTTTGTATTTGTTCTAAAGCAAAGAGGGATTAAAAAAATTACTTGTCAATTGATACTTTTATGTTCTAAGACTTGTCTTGGTAGTTCAATTTTAGTTTTAATTATATGGATTTCTATTTGTGTTTTAGTAGCAGTTTGTTAGCTCCAGAAGTAAAATAGAATTTTTATTGAGATTCTCTCAATTTGAGAGATTCTTTTTGATGTTTCCAATATCTCTATTGTTAATATGAAGAACTATCAACAAAAATAATTCTTAGGTTTGACTTATCCAACAAGATTTTCCTAGTGGCTTAAGTGTTTATGAAAATGTATGTTAGCAGCCTTGATTGCATATAGAAGAGTGTTCTTTTCCTCACTGCATGGCACCCGTGTTCATCATGTAACAGATGTAAATAGGCCTCGCTTTCCTGAGCTGCCTCTATAGAATTTCCCATCATCTTTTGACAGTCAGGCTACAGTGTGAAAGTTTGTCTTAGGTTAAAATCTAGTAGTTTACAAGTTTTGTTTCCACTGTATAAGTTTTATTTGGAAAATGTAGGAAAAATATAACCTCTTTGAAAATTGGTATTTCTTTAGATCAATTAACTACTTAGGTTGTTCCTTAACTTTAGTTTGAATCCTTGTCTTACGTATCATTTTCTTTAAAATACAAGTACAGGTCCATGGTGGAGGGAAGATAAATACATAAGCTTGGGTGTTACAGAGCTAAATTAAAAAGTGCTTGTGGGGAATAAAAATTAAAATAACTAAGTTATTATTCTTTTAAAATTATGTTACTCCTTAAAGTTTAGCAGCTGATTAACAGCTCCATTACAAATTTATCATTTTTTTGTAAGTGTAAATAGCAGAAACGCATTCATCAATGAATTCAAAGATTATCATGTTCATATATATTAATCTGTCTCTGTGGTATTTAATTAATTGAAATGCAAAGTCACATTAAGTATGACCAAGACTTAGTATGTCATGTTTGTGTTCTGTCAGGTCTTAATTTCTTAAAACATAATATTTTTCCTATTCTGTCATTTAATTTCATCCTTTCTTTTTTTCCTGCTGCTGCTACTTATTTCTTATTTCTCCCATGCCTATATCATTTTTGCTGCTCTTCTCTCTCCTAAGCTAACTCTCACTTACTTCTTTTTCTAATACTTGATCTTTATAAGGTAAATAGAATGGGGAAAAAGTATGTTCACATGAGCAACAGCTGTACAGAGAATGGCTAAAATGGCTTTTCAGAAGTAGTGGGGAGGACAGCAGAACTTGACAACGTAAAACTATAGTATTACAGGAGAGAAAATGAGACAAAATATTTGCAAAGACTATGCATAACTAAAACAAGCTTTATTAAATGAAGAGATTCATAAAAGTGAACTCCTTAAAAGACATTTGATATGGCATCAAATAGAAATGACAGGTCTGTGAATCAAACGAGACGATGAGCATCTGAATAAAAAATTAAAATTATTTCTTTACAGTGCTAGCAATGTATTGTGTCTTCTTTGTGGAATACCAGAGTACTCCACAAACAATTTTTCTTACCAAGATTCTAATGAACATGGTTTCATAAAATATGTTTGAAGAGTAACAACATTTCATTTTGGTTTGCTTGCTAGGTTTTTAATAAATGGTGTAGGTCTTCCGCTATCACCATCATATTTTAGAGCCTAAGTCAAGTAGCAGACTTCCAAAAATATTATTTCCATGTATTATAATAGGTCATGTAGTTTTGCTTAACTGTTATTCCTCAGATACCCTGAATACTTTGCAAGTCTTCAATCTATTTTATCACAGCTCTTTCCTCCTTGCCTCCTGGTGCGTCTGCGTTTGTTTTTCTTACAGCTAGAAATTAAACCAAACAATTTCTGCTGAATTTGCCACGTATGTATGGTACTATAAACAGGAATTGAATTTAGGAGATTTGGGGAAAACACTGTTATATTCATTCAGATAGATAATACAACTACTTTGAGTGAAGGGAAAGTCTGTCTCTCGTTTTAAAACTTAGAATTTTCAGCTCTGTCTCCAAATGTTTGAAAAGCCCTGTGGGAATGAAGTTCTTTCAAATTTTCTCTAGTTCAAAAGCAAAACGTCGGGGAGAGGTAGGTGTCGTCACAGATGTATTTAACACTCTCTTCAGAGACAAAAGTAAATTCTTTTAGCTTAAAAAAAAATCCTAAGTTAGGTTTTCTGCTGGTCAGGTCATTTCTGAAGAAGAAAAAAATAATAAGCTTCTATTGCTAATTTTGATTAATGTAATTTTCTCAGTGGTTTCGGGTACTGCTCTTAGTCCAAACAGTAAAGATCATGGACAAAGGACAGGGGAAGCGTTCAGTACATTCTCTAGGGGAGCTGCTCTGAAGGACAGAGATTGTAACCATACTTCAAAGAAAGAACAGATCTTCATTTGCCTTACACCTACTTTTGGAGGGGTTGATTAAAGAAGGGAAGCAACTTTGATTGTCTGTTCATTCTAGTTGCATTGTTGCTTAATTTCATAAGTGTAGATTCATATTCAGAATGTGATGGATTCCCATTGCTTTCAGTAGTGTGTCCATTTGTGTGTGTGACAGACAAGTTCCTGTTTCCTTACTGGGTAGATGGTTTCTAAGTATTTATGTTTTTCCTGAGACCTGTGGGGTTCACTTTTGGGCTAATGTGTATCAGTTTTTCATTCCAGAATCTTCAGTGTCATCAGGAAGAATGAACATGAAACTTTTCTTGAAGCTCTTGTCACTAGTGAGATGGGGTGTACGCTATCATTTTCAGTATCAAAAAGAAAACCTCTTACCTTCCTTAACAGTTTTCATAAAGCCAAATTTAGATACCAAAATAAATAGCCAAATTTTTGGAAGAGTTGATGATTGTCAAGACTCCTAGTCCTTTTAAAAAAGCTTACTTATCCAGGGCCTAAACAGAAACTAGAAACTGAGCTGTTTTTTGAAACCTGGACTTTATTTTGAGACTGAATGAATGAGGGTTGGTTTGCTTAGTCCCAACTAAGATAGGAAGGAGTTTTACAAACTGAAGATTGTTTCCTCCAACTGCTTGGGTTTTCTATGTTTTGTTTTTCCATTTGTGCCTTGTGAGAAATGAATAGTCTTCGCCTTTTCCCATTCTGCCCTGAGATGTGGTTGTTATCCAGACAGCAGGAGAAATTAGTGCTTTGCATGCAGTTCTAGTCATTTTAGTCCATTCTTTATTTTAACAATAAAAAATATGGGTTTCTGTAAGTTACCATATTGTATTTGATTTAGAGGTGCAATATAAGGCAATGATTCTGCATTCTAAGCACTAAGTAGATTTAGTTTTGGCTTTTTGAAGAGCTCTCTTTCCAATCAAGAGGAAAAACTAACTGTTTACATGTTAAGTTGGGGACTGGAAAAATGACAGTCAATTCCTTTTCTCCCTTGCTGCAGTAAGTCTGTACCTGTTAGCCTTTCAGGTACACAAGAAGATTCCTCTGTTTTCCTGCTCAGGGCAGAGTTGAGGAAAAGGTAGAGCAGGTGCTTTTTTAGAAACGTGGAATTATTTTGTATGACCGATATGAATGCCAAGTGTCCATAGTTTTACGATAATTTTAAATATATTTATTATCCTTCTTTCATATATTCTGTCCCTCAATTTTAGTATCTTTTAAATACTGAATGCCTAGAGGATTTTCTTAAAAATTAGGTAATTAAATAAATATATATATGCACACACGTGTGTGTGTGTGTGTGCTAGGTTGTGTTGTAGCTTGTATTAAATTGAAAGCAGTATAACTTTGGTGACATCATAAAAGATGTATTTCACATGCAAAGATTTCTGTGCTGTAGTTTTCCTTTTGTACATTTAAAATGGCTCATGACAAACTTCTGGACTGACAGCATAGAAACATTGTTTGTCTGCCGAGTAGGTTGGCCCAGAGTGAGTTTTTCCTCCTTCTCCAAACCAGCTTATAGTTCAGTGCTCTCACAGGACCTCTTCAGTTAATCCCGTTACGCTATGCTCAGTTGCTGGCATTTCTACTCAGAGAAATGCCCGGAGGAATTGGAAATTTATATCTGTTTTTAAATGTCTGAGGGTAGGGATGGTGGTCATCCTTCAGAAATATCAAAGAGCTGGTTGATTCACTTGATAATAGTCTGAGTGAAGCAAGAACGTAAGTAAATTTGAGTAACGGATCTGAGTTTCCCTTGGTGACTACTGTTTCCAGCATTATTCCTTGGAAAGTGTCAGTTTTATGAGACATCGCGAGGTGTTCAAATAACCCAGTTATTTGAATAATAGTAAAAATGGGTGTTGTGATACTGATTATGAAATTAGGTTTCTTAACTTTATTAGCTAATTTTCCTTCCTTCCTTAGAACAGGCTCACTGAACGGTACACTATAAGCATGCTATATGGTCCATCACAGCCATACACAGGCTGTACCAAATACTTATCTGTTTCAGCTGAGACCACTGGCCAGACCTCCTCCTCACCTCCCAATTCCCTAATCTAATCTAACTCTGTGGGGTTTATGGGGGTTCATTTAAGCAGCAGAAGCTGTGCTATAATTGTTACATGTGCCAGCAGCGATTTGTACCATCTGGGTATGAAAAAAAGAGGCTAGTACTACCATGGAGAAAGATCTTTATTCTATTACTAAGCCAATATAATTCAAGAGAGGCTGCAGAGCAATTGGAAACTGAGAAATGGGCAGCTATGTAGTTATAGTGAAATGTCAAAGTATAATGAAACAAGGGAAATGTACTGCTTCATGATATGAGCCAAGTTACAAGCAGGTGGCAGCAGTAAATATGTATATAAATAACAATATGGATGAAATGTCAAGGTTTCCAGCTGGCTTTGTAAAGGCATTTGAGGAATATTATGCTTAGAGTAACAATGTAGTTTGACAATTTAACATAAATATGTATCACTTCAAAATGCATATATTTATATTAAAGGCTTAGGTATCTTCAGGTTCTATCACACTTAAAATTTAGCTTCTGGCCTTACCTTGAGTTAAAACAGCCTAATAGTTTGTGAAACCTCAAGCCATACTGTATGTTTTATGCGGGACTTGCTTCCATCTGACACCTTGGTATTCCACATAATGAAACCTGCAGTCTTTCTACCTGTACATTTTTGAAAATGAATGTACTAAACCAACTTGTGTATAATGCTACAGAACTATATGTGGAAACCTGTTTCCATGCCAAGCCCGTAAACTTACGTGTGATGAAAAATGCAGTCAGGGTCTTTGTTGGCTATGACAGAAGATCTTACAGACAGACCTTTCAAACTGGAGAGCAAAAAGTTTTCAGTGCAATCTTTAGAACATTTCAGTTTCAAGCCTAAAGTTCTAGCTTCCACTATCAATTCAATAATATTACTAGCTTTGAAGAAACAGGTTCTCTATGATCGACATTATAAAAGTTTTACAATAGAGAGCATCAAAGAAAAAGAAGAAAAAGCATTTTAAAATAGATTTTTTGGTGTTTAACATGTTCCAGTTCATACCACCTTCTCTGAAGGAGTTCTGATGGAGTCAAATGCAGGAGGAGGAAGAACTCTGACATAGTTTCAAAAACTTTCAACCCAAGTATTCATAGTTAAGTTGCAAGTAGCCAGGAAGTCACAAATTGATTAGAGAAGTAGATAAGAATGAAAATGACCTCTTAACAAAGCCTCTAAAGCTAAATACATTAACAGTTTTTAAACAAAGCTTGCATTTTATTTGCTGAGTAGATCCTTTAGGGAGCAAGCACTAGCATTGCCTCGGGCTCCATCGTTTTCACCTCGATCTGTGTCTTGAAGATAAAGAAACTTATAACATTTACATTCCAGCCATTTGCAAGCATAAGATGAACACAAGTTAAACTGTTTTCAACATAGTGATATTATAGGGATAAATTAGTAGACTTATTCCAAAAACTAGGACATTATGCTCTAATACTTTTATCAGTCTAGATACTTTTGAAAGTCAAACAGTGAAATTATAAAGTCCTTAGAACTAGAGATTACCAATCTGCTAACAGTGATTAATACAGTAGGTGCTGATGGGTTACAGACTGCGATTGTCAAAATCAACTTAAAACTAGTTACTGAGTTTTTAAACTAAAGCAAATCACCTTATAATGCATAGTCACTTAAGCACATCTGTTACGTTGATCTATCACTAGTTTTATAGACCTGGATTAATTCCAGAGTAAACAGTGAGCACTCTGCTGAAAGGCTGTAAACATAGATACAAGTCATTCATCTAGAAATCCCCAAGCATAATTTGCCAACGGCCTAAGTGCCTCAAGTATTTTATCCATTTTGATGTAGCAAGATGCTAATATTCGCCGTGCTGTAATACTGAGGATGATTGTGGGGAGAAGTAGTCACGTGGTTTTTCTTTTGTTACTTATGGTTAAATTTGCTTCCTTCTAATACTGAAGTACTATCAATCCTAAAGTTGTCCTACAAATTTATGAAGCATTAGGAATTTGCTAACAGTAAAATCTATAGTTTTCCAAAATGAAAGTCATCCAGTGTACAGCTACCCAGCAAGGTCTAAAATTAACTACCATACTTGTAGCTCCTTTTCAAAATCAGATGTGAGTCCATAGATCAGAAGGATCACAGGGTCTAAAGCCATTAATTACATTCAAACTGTATTTATCTGATTTTTAGAGTCTTTCTAGCCATCTCAAAATCATAGAACAATTTGGTTTTGAATTGAGCCTTTCATCTTCATTCCTTTTGTTTCATCTCCTGGCCGTTGCTTTGACACAGACAAGATGATCAGGATTGTGAAGATTTTACATATTGCTTTCAGTTAGCAACACCTTGCTCTTTTGGTCATGGCATGGTTAAGACAGTTAGGAAGAGATTAAATTTTTTTTCAGAAGTTTACGCATACTGGGAACAGGTTCAAAACTGCAAAATGAGATTTTGGGGTTTTTTTGTTATTTAATGCATGTTAATACTGAAAGTATATCCTGAGATGTAGAAATGGCCACATTTTAATGCTGTCGACTCTTGATGAAATTTTGGTAGGTAAGCCCTTTTGTTTTGCTCCTTCTTCAGTGTTCAGAGTGTTCATAAAACACTGCTGGAGTTTGAACTCTGTTAGTTCAAACAGCAGCAATTTCATTTGCCATGATACCTATCAAATACAAGGGTGGGGAAGTTTCTGTCTTCTCTTTATTCAGGCCCCAAAATGATAGCAAAGAACAGCTGTGCAATAAATTATTTCAGCAGGTCAGTGCTACTACATGGAGAATGTAACTGACATTACAGAAAAGAGTTTTAAACTGTCTTATACTAAAGATGCATAAAAATCTTGCTTGTCTAGAAATGTTAGAATATCAGATATAAGAGATGAAACAACAGGCAATTACTACTGAGAACAAAACGCAAATCCAAGTGAATTTATAGAGGAACTTATTTCAGCACTCTTAATACAAATTTAAAAGACTAACCTTTTACATATTGGAATAAATAACTGGATCACCATAGAAAATGTAAAGGTGGCTGAGAGGGAAAGAGAATAATTCTTATTAGGTCAGTTGCCTTCTGTAGAACTAGGGTGAGGAAGAGCTTGGAATTTATGCAAATTGATATGCAACGATTCCAAGATTTCATTTCCAGGTGGCAACCTTAAGATGAAAAGGAATTGCTGTAGGAGAAAGCTAGCTCCAGTTCATTGAGTGTCATATGGGAATTATTCTGTCTTGGGTAAATGCAGACTAAAAATTGTGAGTTCAGCTTAGCAAAAATGAGGAATAAATAATTTAGGTTTAACTATAATGGCATTTTCATCTGTTGTTAAAATAATCAGGATAAATTTATTGTGCAGTTTTCCATCGCTTCTTAACTTGTATACAACATCTAGGTCTAAATGTAACAGTACTGGATCCATGCCTAAGAAGAAGAAAAGCATAATGTCTTCTGTAGAGATCAGTTTGGGTATTTTAGGCTAGGGATGGAGGCAGACTATAACCTTGCACCCAAGCAGTGGAAAAATTCAGAAATCTTTTCCATTTAGAGTATGAATTTGGAATCTGAATCTTCTCAATGTTAGGTAGAATAATCCTCAGGGATCTAAACAAGGTGACTTTTAGGAAAATGTGAATCATTATCTGAAGTCCAGATGCCTGTTACATTATTTGTAATAGCTGTAGTTTGTGAAATATTAAAGGAATTTTGATTTTTAAGAATGAATTTATTTTTAGGATTATGTAATCGTGATATCAGTAATCATTATTTTAAATTGTCCCAAATCTTGTCCAGGGGGATGTTTCTTGTCTTGCGCTCTGAGGAGGAAGAATTTATCCCAGGTCCGCTAAACCTAAAATTATTCTGATCAACTGGGAATTAATTGAATTGCAATAAATAGGCAGATTTTAGTCCAGTTCATAATGGACATATATTAATCAATTGGGAGTGTCATTATCTTCTGTAACCTACAAAAGATGTTTTGTAGATGACTGAATCTCTGCCTTTACATACTCAAATTTAGCTTTGTGGGTTTCTGTATAGCATATCTATATATCATTTACATGGATAGTTAATATTATACTGGGACAAATGCAGAAATGACGTTGGGCACTTCTGCTTTTGCCTTGGCAGATGTGGTATTTAGGGTATAAATAATAGATAAATAGTGTGGTTATATTTAGCTGATGTATACAGTACTTGCTACTTACTAGTGCAAATTTTGTAGTACATTAGAACCTACTTCTGACATCTTTCAAAGTTACCAACTGAATACAGCTGCTAATATAAAACAAATGGAGTGGAGATTTGTGAGTGTCATGAATTTTTATCTGTTTATATGATATTTTTATAACTAAGTATTAAATAAGACACTAACACTTGGAATTCAGTTTAAATGAGTGCAACATACAGATCAAAAGAGAAAATGTTCTCCTTAAAGGACAGGTCATTGCTTTTTCCAAGGAAGTGATCAAAGCTTGCTTCATTGGAACAGTGGTTTAACACTGCTGCAGCATGCCGATGCTTAGGTTTCTTTTCTCTTCCATGTCGTTTTGCTGTACCCCCTACAAGGACAGTGAAGGTAGACAGCTGAAGGACCTCCTAGAAGAAAGGACAGCATGTGTGGCAGAATTCCCCGTGAGGCTCCATCACATTTGGTTTAAACATTTCATATTCATATTGAGTCTCTTTTATGTTGGTTTTATGCTGATTATACCTAGAGGCCATTAAGTGTTACCAGATACTTTATATTTGCAATTTTGAATGCAATGCATGATATGAAATTCTTTTAAAGGGGTATGTTTGACATGGAGCATGAACAGATTAAAGTGAATGTACTTCCGTAAACTCATAGAGGTTGAGGGTGTCTTTTTTTGCTCCTTTAACTCTCAACTGCTGGATGTAGCTTATGGCTCTGAGGTAAGGAAGGTGAGGTAGATTTTGAAATACCCATTCCTGTGACTTTTGCTGTTTTGAATTATAAAACCACAGAAGTTCATACAGGTGATCATGTTTGTTCAAGCAGTCCGAAATATGATTTTAAGGAGTATGCTTGGAGAATGCTTGGAGATCTACATCTGATGTTCCATTTTATTATAATCCCTATAACTAATTAAGTTGACATACTGGAGATATGAAGTTAAAATAGAAAGGAATACTGAACAGACTCTGATGTGAATAAACTGGCGTGTATTACTGAGCTTTCACTGGAGAAAGTTCTTAACCTGTTCATGTGTAAGATAATATTTCTTCTGCGGTTAAGGGAGAAGGAACAGGGATGTGCTCTAGGTAGTGCAGTGGATTAGTGCCACAGTCTGAAAATTCTGGAGTCCTTCACTTGTTGCATGCCTATATGACCAGGACCAGCCCTTCTTTAAAGCTAAGGAAAGGAAAGAATATGCAGATACTCAAATAATATATTATTGTCAGGTTGATCTACAGCAGAAACAAAATAAAAATGGTCTGAAGGTTATTTCTGTTATGTGGGTAGAGTACACCATTAGACAAAGTGATCATTTGGGTAAGAATTGCTAGTATGCTAACAAATCCTATTTAGGATTTCAGAACTGCTAAAGCGAGTCCTAAGCAGATAAAAACCTTTGCAAGCTGAAAATAGCATTCCACAAGTTAACCTGTTTCAAAATATTTCTAAGAACTTTTGAAATCCTATTCTCCAAGACTGAGAATACTTACAGGATTGAACTTTCTGGAGTGCAAATGTTACTTCTATGGTATAGTCAAATGTCTATAAATTAGTATTACTGGATCCTACTTCCATGAGTGCTCCTGAAGAGCTGTGTGGCCTTGGACAAACTGAAATCTCTCTATGCTTCATTTCCTCATCTTTGAAAAGGGTATAATATATTTTATTTTAAAAAAAATTTAAGGATTTTCAGCAAAATTAGCACATACCCAAGGTCTGAATGATCAGCTCTGGCAACCCATGCAGAGGTGATTTAAGGCATTTTTGCTTCTGACTTTGTGCTTTGCTTCTCTGCCAAAAATTACTCTGCCCTTCCATAGAAAAGTTCATCATATAGGCAGTATGCACACTGTTTAACCGTCTGATTTATACCCTTGGAGTATTACCTTAAGCTGCCATCATTTTCACTTTGGTTGAGTAGTGGGCACACCACCTATTTTGCCAAATCTACTTTGGAAGTAGTCACTCTTCAAGCAGAGGAGAGGGTCAGACTGCTGAGGGTGGCAGGCTCTTGAATCTCCCTGCCATAAAACCTGGGAATCAGTGCTGTCAGCTGCCTGCATGCTGTGTGCTGCAGGGAAGGCTCCTTTTGAAAACTTTTGCAGACAACTATAGGGATAGAAAGACATCTTTTATATTACTAAAGCCAGCAGGAATCTTCGTACATAATAATTTCAATAAAATACTAAAGTGGTGACACAACCGTGTTCTGTAAAATGAGTAAGTTATAGGGCATTTGGTGCAGGTATTTGCATTAGCGTTATATTCAGAATATATGTATCTGGTGGCGTATGATGGCAGTGTGATCTAATAGAGAAGCAGGTTTGCTTTTCACTGTTGTGCAGGTTTTTAAGTTGCGGGGAAGGAAAGGATTTTAAGCTTTTAAAAGCAAGGGTTCAGAAATCTAAGTTTTTCTACTTGTAAAGTTTAAAATTACAAGTGATATAATTATTTGAAAAATAAGGCGGACATCATTAAGCAAAACTTTGGAAGTAATGCTGTTTTTACTTAGTCTTCTGAATATTTTTCTGCTCTGTTTGTCCCCTTGTAAGTAAAATAGATGTGCAGGAGTTGAACACACAAAAAATTCTTTCCTTTTAACATACAAACACTGTTAACAAGCAGAAAAATGTGATAGCGCTGTTACCACCTACAAACCTGAATCTTTGCATGGTAGATTCTATTGGGCTATTTCTCTTTTTGAGAGTCTTTCATTTTTCCTGGTTGTTGTAGGGACACTGTCCCTTTACATTCGAGGATTAGTAACTTTAGACATGTTCTTAAGTGGAGTCTTCCCTAGGTGTAAGAGTTGACAGTTGTCACAGGTGTATTACTTCACATTGCATGTAAAGGTAGACAGAAAACATTGTGTCACACCGACTTGTTTTTTGGAGTTTGTCTTTGGAAGTGGTTAGGGACTTAATTCTGATTGTTTAAGTAAATGCTAGGCTGTTAAGTCTGAAGTGCTTCAAACAACTGAAAGCTTCAATTCTGGGCCCTTTATTTTTACTTCCATTTCCTTCCATTTTCTTCACAAAGTCCCTTCCCAAAGGTATCTGGGCGCACTTTCCAATAAATCTTTGTTTCTCTGGTGGCTGATGCATCTCCAAGTCACCACCTTTATATTCATTTGAAGGCTCTGGCTCCACCCTGGGCAAAACCAGATTCAGATAATTCAGTAATTTTGCCATACCACGTGTCAACAATAATCTGAGTTGCATTCAGACCAGTGGCCCTGGTGTGTTGCTATTCTGTTTAATTTAACCACTATTTCTTGCAGTAAGTGTCTCAATAGTAAAACATATATTTTATTTATGATCTAATCTACGAGAACATAACCCTTTATAAAATTTGGCAGTATTTGCAATGAAAAACTCGTATGCTACTTTTTCTAACATGTTGTATATAACTCTTCTCTTCACAACCCCAGGTTATTACAACAGCATAAACCTTTGAACTGGTTAACAAGAATTCAGCCTAACTAGGTTAAAATATCTTTTTGTTAGGTTTTACATTTTCCAAGCAGACTTAGTTTAGTCTCAGCCTCATAAATACCTCACAAAACTGTGTTGAAGTGGAAAGAAGGTAACAAGCTGTGTCTAGAAGCTCTAGGATTAAGCACATCCAGCAAAAATACTTGACAGATCCTTTGAATATACTGTTGAATGATAAAAAGAATGAAAATATCCCATCTTCTGTACCCTGCTTTTTACTGTCATAGGTACGTGGAAGAAGACACATTTTGCAAATTAATTGAAATAAGATACTATGTGACCTACCTTAATTCTAAACCAACATATTGAAACATATTTTGATTAAAATGATTGACAGTATGCCAGAAGACTTGCTTGCAAGTCTTCTAAAAAGGAGATAATTATTTTTTATTTTTCCATACTTCTATAGAAAAATTAAATGTCAGGCCACACATCATCTATATCAATTTACAATCATTGTAGTATCTATTAGTCTCTTGTAGCTATTTACATTCTATTTTAATCCAGAAAGAAAACTAATTTTTAAATCTACGTTTTGACTTACCTTGTGCTGATATCCTACAGGAGCTTTCTGGCAAAATTGTGCTTGTAGATCGAACAACACAAATTCTTAGTATGTTAGTGCCAGTAGCCTATTCTGGAACATTCATTTAACCAGTCAGCGGTCTATAGGCGAATCCCTTTCACATTCTTTCTTAGTAACACAGCTCAGTTAACTGAGAGGAAGTATCTTTCCTTCTTTAGCCTGGAGATGGTGTTAGCAGAGTGTTGTCGCTACTAATATGTTTGCAGTTGTTGTTTTACCTCTCATCTCTGTAGGATTACAGATTTCTAGTAGATCCACATGGCAGCAAATCTTCCTGCAGTGCTGATTCGTACTGTAAGGGTAATGTGTTCTCCAAAAATTATGCATTCCCTCTTCACATTCACATTCTATCGGAATGCCACAATAGCTAAAGACACTTCAGATAAAGAAGCGGTACATTAGAAAACAAATACTTATTATCTGACCCAGTGACCCTTTCTCAGGATTTGTTCTTGCAAGGACCAAGATAGCCCTAGACTGACTGTTTGCTTCACTGCTGTCGTTGTCACAATCCAGATTTTTACTCTAATTTTCCTACTGCTTTTGAAGTCAGTGTACTTCACAGAACAAGCTCGTAGATTCTCTGGACTGAGAACTATCAATACATTATGTAGATGTAGTTGCTGAAGTAAAAAATAAAAAGGAAACAGGAAGGCTTCATAGAAGGAATGAGGGTAAAGATTAAGATATAATGGAATCATTGCAAGGTAGGCCAGTTTACAGTCTGTTTTAAACTGGGTTTGGGGTTTGTTTTTGGTTTTGGGTGGTTTTTTTGTTTGGTTGGTTGTTTGTTTTTTTTTAATTTAATGGAAGTCATAGTTTACCTTCATCAGTCTTCAGTTGCTTAGTCCTACGTACTAGTTCATCCTTTTTTGCTCAACAATGAAACAACATGTAAAAGAGAAGAGTTACTCTTTAATGTATTTGGCTTGTGAATAAAGGTGTTCCTAGGACTAACAATAAAATGTTTAATGACAGAGTAAAACTATAGTTCAAGGCAGTGACCTTGTCCTATTGAAAATCAAGCACTTTATAATTTTATTTAATATTGAGTTTGAGAATAATACATTACTGAATAATATCTCGAGAACCCAAAATCAGATCTATTAGAATCATGACAAGAAGTCCAAACAAACTTGCTTATTTATAGAGGATACTGTGAAGCATGGAGACAGTAAGGAATTACACCACAAATGTGGCAGAATGGGAATAAGGGTGACGGTCCTTGCTTTTTCTATGAAGAAAAGTTCTTATTTAATATTTATGAATGAAGAGTGTCATCAAACTCTTGATGGTGAATGGTGATTAACTAATTCTGTGTGCCCACTGGAACTACTTGAATGTCAGATGTATTTCACACCACTTGAACAAACAGGTCAGCAAATGTATTTCACTGTAGTTGAACAAACACACATGAGAAGATCTGTGTTTGGTCAGCAGTAGATCACGTATGATACATCTGTAGAAAAATTGTTCTGTTTAATGTGTATCTGCCTTAGTACTTCTTTTGCTTTTGTGTCTGGTCGTAGGTTTTTGACGTTTCATAAAAAGATCATTTCATCATTTCATGATCATTTTGTGACATGATCATGTGAGATGCTACAACATCTGCTTACAGTTTCCTTTTCTTTTCCCCTTTTACATGTGAGAAAAAGAACTTATAGACAAAAGACTTTTTATTTGGGAATTGTTACTTACTACCTATTGAAATTAGATGAGATATGACTAATGGTCCTAGAAGTTTCTGTAGGATACTGTGTAGTGAGAGCTAAAAGCACAAGAATGATTTTATTTTTTTTAAAAATAAACTTTTTTAAAGCTGTTGCTTGTAACGAGCCGAAGGTTTACCCTTTCATAGTGCTAGCGTACAACATTGTCTATGAAGATGTTTTTGAAAGAAAAATTGTAAAATTTGGCAAAACTGTGTTTTGATTTTTTTTAAAGAAAGTTACCATCTGAAGATGGTTTTTCACATGAGTGGGTGAAAAATATTTTAGAGTATGTTTTGAAATTATTTAAAGGTGATCACTGGAAACAAAATAAGTGGTCTATTACAATAAATGTTATGATCTAAAGATATTTGGATGAAAGTTTTTCTAAGTCTTTTGTTCCTGATATCTGAACTAGACACATGTGATTTACTGTGAGAGATTGCATCTTTCTGAAAAAAATAACTTCTGAGTTGAGTACCGTAAGTCTAAACGGGAAATTGCTTCATTGAAAAACAGAAGGATTTTTAATCATTGTGTTTTGGACATAGTAAATATATTTAGGTCTTAGGTTTTATTTAGGCTGTTGTGGTGCCACTTAGTACTGTAAAGGACAAACTAGGGCCACTTGCAGATGTTTCCTAAATCTAAGTTTAAACTAAGTTGTCCACATAATTATGCTGGGCAAATGGTGGATCTCAAAACCAAAGGTTGAGGAACAAGTATTTCTTATCAGTAGTCTTGCCTTCCTGGTGGCTTTATCAGTCAGAACTTTCTTGACTCGAAAGGCTGACCTGTTCCTCACAGGTGGAAGATTTCAGTGGAGCACAGATTTGACCATACCACAGCCTTCCTCTGGGGAACTGAAACCAGTAAATTACATGTTCCAGTGCTGCTTTGAATGAACCTATCTCCTGCTGTGTGCTATTTATAATTTGTTTGGGCATGCACTCGCAAATATTTTTCTGTGATCTAATAATAGCTATTCCTGATAGCTTAAATGATGTCAGCTGTTGAATCTGCTTACTATTAAGCAATAGTGTACTATTAGTGTTGACTTACTGTAGTAACTCCACAACCTGAAAAATCTGCTGTGGTGGCTATATTTCTCAGTCAAGATGAAGTGATTTAGCTGGGGAAAACCTGCTAAAATCCATAGAAAATACATATCTGAAAATAAGAAACGATTTAAATTAAAGGCTAGTAGTAGAGAAACATTTTTTTTTTTAAATTAGTAGCTAAATATAGATATCTTGTTTATTATAATTTGCTGGTTAGGTTCCCAGAAACCTTTCCTACCCTGGTGACCCAAGTCAGTGTAGCTTTCTTTGCCTACTTTATATATAGCGATAACTTGGATTCCCTGGACGAATCTGTAGATGTCACTTAAAAGTATTCAAAGAAATAATCTTTCCAGTGCAAGATGTCATTTCTAAAGAGTATTTATCAGGACATTTTTAAAAGAAGTGGTATAAACTGGAAAGAATTCTCGAAAATAGCAATGCAGTGCAGGTTCATCTTGTTGGGGCATGAGGTAAAATTTGGCTTGTTGCCTGAAAATAGGGAATGCTGAAAAATGCGCTATTTCACTCATTCACCTTAACTGTTTTTACTACAGGATTAATTTGATTAAACTTTATTTCTCTTGTGCTCCACCTTCCCCCTCTCCTGCCCGGTATGGTCCACTGCATCTAGTGCCAGCAAACCGTGCTGCTTTTCATAATTGCATAGTCCTTTCCTCTCAGGATGGGCATGTGGCAAGCGCTGTAACTGTTTATCTAGAAAAATGGCATTAAAAATGGCATTATGTCTTCTTTTGTTTGCCTGTTTTCGGCTCTGTCTTTTATAGTGAATAAGCAGAGGGAAACAAGGAGAGGAGCCAGCTCCAGGTGACTGGCCAGCTGCCTGTGGATCAGCACCAGAAAGTGCTCCACAGATTGCAATTTGAAACCCATTAATATAATGGATAAAGTCTATGAAGCATTCTAAAACCTCCCTTGCTTATAGTGCTGCATTTTATAAGCTAGGTGACATCAAAAGAATTGGTTCTGGCTCAGACCAACTAATAAAAATGGATAAGGCTTATTTTTATGCTGAATATCAGTAAAAGCATGTGCAGAAGATTACATTTAACATTCTGGCTTTTACCCAGAGCACAACAAAGTCTATCTTATCCCCATCCATCAGAACAGAGTTTGATAGGTTTGGAGACCCCAGATTTTTGTCTCCTTCTATTGAAGCATGAAGAAACAGCTTAGACTTGCATGTAGATCATATGAACATGACATTGCTTACTCTTGCATGTTTCCTGAACAACTACGAAAAAGGTTGTATAAATATGCACGTCATTTAAATAGGCATAAATTTTAAATTATCAATATCGAAAGCTGATATAAAGCATTAAATATTGTTGGTATATCTTACTATAAAGGAATAAGAGAAAGAAATGGCTAATTCCTGAAGTCAGAGGGAGAACAGCGTCTTTCAGAGCCCAGTAAAAATCACACATAGTTGTTTTTGTGCCTATACAGCTTTAATTATTGTTAATTTTTCTAGTCAAGCACATGTTTATTTAAAACTGATTTTTTTGGTTCAGTAGTCCAGCCTGTACCAGCATTAGCCTCCAGATCTCAACAGCATCCTGTTTACTCTGATCTAGCTTGCCTGACTAACTCCCCAAAGATAAAATTCACTAAGTGAACTTGACAGATTCCAGGCTGTCTCCATATGGCAGGGACTGGGCTGCAGCTTCTGAATCTGCCTGGGATTTAAAAGCTGCTCTCACCTTATTAAGATGGCAGCAGTTACATGCAAGTCAAGTTCGCAGGGGCTTGTTTTAATTCTTTTGGCCTCTGCCTGAGACCAATCCATACCATTTTTTGTGAACGTGAATTAGACAGAGCAGGACCAGAAGGCTGACCTTTCTTTTCCAAACAGTTCTTAGACCAGCAAGAGATCAGAATGGAAAATGAATCTGTACTTCAGTTGTTGACAATTTTTAAGAGGAGTGTATATAGTTTAGGCTTAGCAGGTGCTAAATGGAGCAGACCGTAAGAGATTTCTGAAAAAAGTGATGAAACAGTGTGAGTTTATTTGTTGCCATGTCTTTCTTCCCTTTTGACTTTGTGTGCTAATTGCTTAGCTGTTGTTTGGGTTTTAGCTATGAAGAAATTAGTATTATTTTCCTATATTAAAAATGTCAAACCTATATTCTGGCAACATCAAAATATTGAGCTTTCCAAACAGAATTGCAGGGAGCATTTTTGAGAATTCAGACCAGCTGAGGATCTTTCCCTGCATGTTTAAATCTGTGCTGCGTGTGGCAGATAGCCAAAATCAGTCACAAAAAAGGGGTTCTCATAAAGTGACTGAATATTAGTGAAAAATGCTACTGGAAACACATATGCACTATGTATGAGATAAAATATTAGTGTTTGTCACCTTAACCAGCTTTAATCAAAAGCTTATCATTATAGGATTTAAAAAAACCTTTGTGTTAGATCCATTGTCTGATTTTTTTAAAAATTTTTTTTTTTTTTTAGTGAGTTCGCAGAATTAAAGTAATTTACTCTGGTGGGCTTAAACAGATCATCCTTAAAATTACAATTTTAGCAAAAAGAATTTAGAAAAAGTACACAAAATATCTGAAGCGGTTAGTGCTTGTTCTATAAAATATAGACACTGCAAAAATAGTTTATTAAAAAAGAAGTTTAAATTAGAGTTGCTTTATTGGGATTGATGCAATTGTAGAAATAGTTATATTTTTTGAAGAAAATGAAAGTAGAAGTAGAGATTTCCTTGGCTACTCCTGTTCCTGCCTGACACTGTTTATCAGTAGCACGTGCATACTTGAAAGAGAGATCAAGAATGAACAACCCTTCTAAATTTGCTTTATTATATGTTCTCTGTCTGCTTTTCATAGTCCAAAAGTGGAAGGTGATACTTTCAAATTGGAAAAAAACCTTAAACTTTTGTGAGTTAAACTTTGTGTTTAAATTAAAAGTGACTGAGTTGGCTAAAACAAGCAATGACATGTCATTATCTCTCCCTATTGATTTTTGTCCTTTCTTTGAGAAATAGTGATTTTTTTTTTTTTTTTAAATTCCCCCCCCCCCCCCACCAGATACTGGTTTTAGATTTGGGAGTTTAGTTTTTATAGAGGCACTGAGTCAAGCAACAGGGTTTTCTTGTTATCTGTGGTTATCTATGTTTCTTGCCCTTGCATCCTTTTCATAGCAGGCAATGAGGATCTGTTGGGAGCATTTAATCAGTGCTACATTCTTACCTTTTCTGGAAAGAGAAGCTCTTGAGGAACCCCTGTGCAGCATCTTGGCACTTCCTATTTTATCTGAAGCTGCGTGAATCAGTTTGTGAAAACTGTGGTTTTGCTTTCAGATATGTTATATGTTTAGCTCTTGGGAATCATCTCTGTCTTCCTGAATGTCATTTGTAATGTTTTTTATCTTCAGTTAATTCGCATTTAGCTGCAGATTAGTTTGCGGCATTGACTAACTCCTTATTTGCTTTCTGAGGAAAACTTGCTGTTACTTTCTGTATTGTGTAATGTAGACGTGTGCCAAAAGTTACCAACAGGCCCAATAGTAATTATGCTGGGAACAATAGGGCTACATCATTGCTGTGTTTCCCACAATGTACATATGTGTCCTGTGAATACATATATTAAGAAATGCCAACTGAGTTATTGTTATGGTGGATGCTCTTACAGCAGGTATTTTAAAGGCAAAACTTCAAGTCTCTGAATAAAAAGAGGCCAAATCCCCACTCAAGGATTTATAATAAGCAAATAGGTTAAACTTTATCTTACATCTAGTACTGTTACCTCTTTCATGACATCCTACTTTCCTGCTGTATGGATTGCATGAAGGAAGTTTTACAGTCTAGTTGAAGCACCAGATACAGGGTGTATGAGCGTTTTGGGAGTATTTTTGAGGAAGGAGTTTAATGTTGCGTTTGCATGAAAAGGCAGGTAGGTTTGATTTTTAAAGATACACTGCAGTCATGTTGTTAAATCTGTTACAAAATTCACAGACGTCTAGCTTTTAGAGCAATTGTAGCAGATGAGTGCAGTGCCTCTTACAGACTCATGTTTTATTTTACCCAAGCCTATTTTAGAATTAAAAGCCCTAGGGGTACCTTTTGCTTTTGTTTTTACATGTCTTTTGTGTGTCATTAATGTTTTTTTTCAGATGAACCATTTGATGCTGCATTTATACATCTCTTGCATTTGCGAAGTGAACATCTTTTTATTATTAATTTTCTGCTGTATGGACTAGGCAGTAGTATTTCTCAATGCCGCTGACTTAACGGTAAATTGAAATCCACTATTTGCTGAACAATTAAATGGCTTCTCCACTACACCTGCATGTTGATGACCATGGAATGAAATAAAATTAAATGATCAGGACCGGCAGCTCAAGCTGGCTCTGTAAACATCTAGATTGGCTGAAGTGCAGGGGTCTATATTTACAGCAGAGCTGGCAGAAAGAAAGGTGTGAGTGTTCTTCATCTGCATCAAGGCAAAGCCTTAGTTTAAGTTGCTGAAAAAGAAGTTTGAAGTAATCTTGCATTTTTTTCACAGAGGCTTATGAGGGAGCGTTCTGGCACTTAAAGGATTGCATGGTTATATTGGTCTTGAACTGATGTTAGCATTGAACAGCAGAGAACAGAAAGGCCTAAAAGGTCTTCAGCACTTCCAGGTTAACCTGGAAAATGACATCTGACCACACCTTTGAAGGTTTTTTTTTTCCTTGTAGAAAGGTGTTTCTGGTTTGTGGGGCTTTTTTGGTAGTGGTGGGTTTGGGGTTTTTTTAGATTTTATTTTTATTTTTACCTGGCTGGCAATTTTTTGTGAGTTAGTAATAATAAGAAATAGAATAGGTTGGTCACTTTTTCAAATGCTTGGAGATCTTTTTTCTCCAGTTTCAACACTGATCTTCCCAACATTATTGCAGGATGCAGCATGACTGAACTACAACACACATATAATCAAGATGACCATTTGTTTATCACAGCAATTTGAAACATCTGGCATATTTCATTCCCCTGCTTTTTTCATTATGTGCTATTTTTAGAACATGGTAACTTTAAATAACAATCAGTTTATGTCCATTTATTTAAAATTAAATTGAAGTGGCGCATCTTTTATGTAATAATGGCATACCAAATACATATGAAATTTATCAGATTGTAAGGAACTGGTTAGTAACATAGAACACACAGGTTTAGGTTATGGTTTACTTTATGGCCATTGTTTGTAAATGCAATTCCCTGTAAATGTTACTTTGGCGTATAATAATTAGGGGAAGGAAACATTTTTATATTTGCACCTGTGTCTGAAGTACAAACTTTATAAAAAATTTACAATAGATGTTGTATAGGATTATTTGAAAGTGGGGGTTCATGTTCACAGGAAAGGAGCTTCACAAATTATGTTAGCATTATATTGATTTAAGTGAACTGATATAATTATTTCATCTGAGCTTTTATGGTTAGTGTTTGCTCCCAAATAAGAGCAGGTTGGGTGAGGGGGATTGCTTAGCATGTGCTCCTTCCCACAGAAGGTATCCTTGCTGTGAAGGGTCTCTTAAATGCAAGGTGAGGTTGTTTTTGTTATACTAATACAATGCTGCTCTTAAACTGCCATAAGCTGGTATCCTTGAAGGGTCCTTGTCTGAGTTTGAACCGTCTTCCAGGAGTAGTCAACATGTTAGTTGTGCAAGTAGAATTAATCCTTTTCCAGGGGAAATCCATCTGTCTGTTTCACGTGTAAAAGAAAAGAGAGAGAAATAAATCCCCTTATTCATACTCTCCTTTTAGAGTTGTGCAAGTCTATATTGTCCGAGTTAGGCTAACACAGAGGAAATAGAAGAAATACACCAGCCCCTATTGTTAATTTAAAAAATTGATAGGGAGTAAATGGTGGTAGCTTTTTTTGGATTGTGTGGTATGGATTGCTAAATTTAGGGTAGAAAGACCCAAGGAATACTGATCAGGGAACCTTCAGTGTTTGCTTCCTAAAGAAGCCTAAGCCCAAGCTGTTTGTGCACACTGTACTAACATCTAATAGAATATATAGAGGATGTGGAGCCAAAGTGTCCACATGAGAGTTATGTCCCTGCTTTGCTGGATACCATTGTACTCCTAGGTGCAGCGGAAAGTGCTTAACAAATTGGCTCTTGACATAACCTGAGAGTCCTGCACTTATGTGTTGCTATCCAGCAGTAGAAAGCAGTTCCTCATAAAATACATGGAAATGGATTGGACCAGATTGTGAGCTTATGAAAACTGGAAGAGTCTCCCTAGAATCAGTGTCGTTGGTGGGTGATTACGTCAGGCAAAGATAGGCCCGGGAGCCTCCTTGAGCCTTTTTTTCAGAAGTGGTAGCAATGTCTCATTTTCTAGCCAAGTGCATGAGTCACTTTGGTCAGCTCACTTTTAAAGGAAGAGAGCAGTTTCATGGAGTGCTTCAAAATGTCTGTTGCTTGAAAAATCAAACTTTCATGTTGGCTTCTGCAGAGAAATTTTTTGCAGGCTGGTAATCTCAAATTGGTTCAAACCAGGAATTTACTCTCTCCCAGGCTGGTAAGGAACTGGATTTATACGTTTCCAGTGAGCAATGGGTTAAAGACAAGTGCTGTGCACAAGAAACTGGCCCAGGTTGCCTTCTGTTTTACATTTTTACTTCAGTTTTCTCTTCTGTAGAGATATTAACAAAACAGTTCACTATATTTGGAATGCTAATGGCAGTCAAGTTACATCAAGAGCGATCTGTTATTAAATTGACAGAATGTCAGTGGCAGAAATCAGCTATAACTTGTTCTGCATGTCATCAGCTGGAAAAATCACATGCAAATTT
Source organism: Gavia stellata (assembly GCF_030936135.1). Lineage (NCBI taxonomy): Eukaryota > Metazoa > Chordata > Aves > Gaviiformes > Gaviidae > Gavia > Gavia stellata. The sequence goes on along the minus strand of NC_082611.1, from coordinate 15,077,911 downwards.
TTAACATTGATCAAAATTCCATTTCTCGTTGATTTTTGCTGTGCTAGGCCTAGGACAGAATAAGAAGTAGTTCTTGGGCGTAGTTTGGTACGCAACAGAAATTGCAGTGCTTGAAGCCAGTTTTTACCTCATGAGTAGTTTATGCATTCATTTCTCCCTTAGAAATAATGTTTACCTAAGTTAGTGAAACCTGGGTGAGGTCTTTTTCCATTTAAAAGAGATTTCCCACATACCTGTTTTTGATTGTCATATCCTTCAGTGTGCTTGTCCAAATCCTACCCACATGCCGCTATGTAAATGAGGCACTCCCACATAGTGAATGTTCTGCACAGAAATCATGAAACGCCTAAGCAGCCTTTTTTTCCTTTTAACAAATGGAATCCTAAAAAATATTCTGAAGAGAGTACAATTCGGCCCACCAGCTGAGGATAATGCAGGGCACCTTTGAAGTATATTGTTATGTAAGCTCATAGGAAGAAATGAAGCAAAAATGGCAAACTTTTGCTGCAGCTTTAGAAAGTTGCAGGCTGCTTGAGATGGAAAATAAACTTGTTTAATTCACTTAAGCTACTCATTATATTTAAGTCAATAATAAACTGTCACAGACTTAGCTGGCAAACCTCTACATCCTTGACTGAAGAAAACTGCCATGATAAGATCAGGGTAAGACTCATTTGTTCTTAATAGTTTTCCAAAGCATCAGCTACAGTTACACCGTTGGAGATGATGCCTTTAACAGTGGTTGTAAAACTGACGTGTTGATTGTTCTTTGATTTGTAGTTTAATACAGTTTTAATTTGCTTTGCCAGATCAGAAAAGCGAGCTCTGCTATGTTGGCCAATCCCAGAAATAATCAGTGTAGCTCTTTCACACCTTCATTACTACCTGCACGGTGTATTCTTTTGCTGTCTTCTGACAAAAACTTTTGTCAGTTGATCCTGTGCATTTGTGAATGTTTTTTGTGTTCTGTTTCAAGAGCAGCTTTGTTTCAGAGGAGGCTCCAGGAGCTCCTATATGCATGTTCATGACGAGAGCACTGTTTACAGGGGAGTTCATAATCTTTGGGGGTTTGAGGTGGTAGATGAATGTGAAAATCTACATGCATCCCAAATTGTTATTTTATATAAAAATTTTACATTTAAAACCCAAAACCTAAATCAGTGCTATGAACAAAATCTTACATCGTAGCTCCAACAAACATTTTTAAAACCTTCCTTGTTCTGTCACAATTTGAACTAAAGCAGTCACATTAGAAGATGGTTTCTTTTATTTATGTGTTGTATTCTTATATTTTGCTCTTATTAGTCAAAATGAAACAAAAATGACTGAGAGTTTGCCGTTTGATTCTTCATAGTTCAGTGATTGGTTTCCGTATGTTGAAATAAGTAACTATTTAAAGCCATCTGCTTCCTTTGGAATGAAAAGTAATAGTATTTTCATTAGTGTTAAGCATTTAATTGATACTTAAATTTAGCCTAAATATTTTTTTTATCTTTTACTAGTTCAGAAACTATTAATAGTTCTATGTTTTAGACATTATTCAAATAACAATATATGTTCTATTTAAAAAACTGTAAGTCTTTTTTATTGTTAATACTTGAGGTATTATTTGCATTAGGTAATCACCTAACTCAGACATTAAAAATAAGTGTCATACACAAAATTGAATAAGAAAGCCTCACCCTAACTAGCTGAGTGGGATGTCAGCAATGTATAGGCCTTATTCAGGTCTTCTGTAGAAAGGTAAATTTATCTAATAAATGCGCTGACTGGAAAAGAAACTTATATTTCCATTTTAACATGGCTAAAAATTAGGAAAACAGTTACTTGATCACTTGAATCACAAGTTCTGTCTGTTCCTCACTTTTGCTTATGACATTGCAATCTCAGACTAAGTTTTGGACGTTACTGATATCATCAGCTTGTTCCTGGGAAAGCCATAAAATCCTGAGTCAGGTCACTTGGCAGTCAAATGGAAGAGAAAACTGCTTTTCAGCTATATTGTATTGCTTTAAATTGCAAATGCATTTGTATTTGCTTCAGGTTTTTTTTTTTTGGTTTTGTTTTGTTTTTAATCCTGCTGTTGCACTCTCTGTGTTAGAACCTAAGATTTATATTTCTTTGACTGTTTAATGTTTTCTTTCATCGCCTTCATGAATAGTAATGACTAGCTTATGTATATCCGGGGAAGTAAGGCAAAAGCCCTTGAGTGTGCCAAGTCTGAAAAAATTTAAATTAGTGTATCAATTGTTAGAAGAAGAGGAATTAAGACCCTTGTCAGCTAACCATAAGCCAAGAATCTTTTAAATTCTAACAATGGCTTGGTAGATACAGCTAAATCTAGCTTTACTTACGAAAGACAATGGCAGGCGTGTGGTTCAAAGTAAAAGGTTTCAGCTTAATGAAAGCTGTTTAACAATGTTATTCTAGATCCACAGAAAGTCAAATCTTTATTCCAAGGTATAGATAATCTCTGTTGGGGAAATCCCAAATTTTTAATGAACATTTTTCTTTTCCTCATTTCTAATTAGCTTCAGCACTTAGATTCCAGAATGCTAGCCTTCAATACTGAGATTTCTAATGGTAATAAAGCACTTGAGGTGGTATTTAATTAAAGTAGAGTGGTGATAGGCAAGACCTGAGCAGGGCTGAAATGCTAATCCTTTTGCATTGCTCAGTGTCCCCTTGTGATTGTGATTGATGAGTTGATTTCTTTTTACAACTTCATTTGCATCATGCGGTAATACCCACAGGCAGAGGTGCTGTGTATTTCTAGATGAGAGCTCACCATTAGTACAAGCTAATGTGTTAAATGGGGTAGAGGTAGGGTGAAGAGCTCTCTTAGCTCTTAAGCAAGCTATTAAATAACTGGTTTATGGTGGGTGATGTGACTCCCCATGTAAATGCTAGTGCTTGTGATATCTTTATCTGCTTTTACCTTGGAAATACACATTCCCCCACCCACTGTCTGTCCTACCCTTTCCCTCTTCTATTTATCTCAGTTATTGTGTTAAAATGATTGTGCCAGGTAGTGACTGCTATGAAGAAAGGCTATAGAGCTTTCTTTGATTCTTAGAAGCAAAATAAATTGGTCAGGACTGTCTTAAAAAACAGATACTTTCCTTATTACTAGAATTCTTGTTACAGAAATTCTGACTCCAACTTGAAACTTCTGTAATGGTAGAGCTGTTTCTTGTTTGGAATGAAGAGGTTCGTAGTAAGACTCTCCAAGCCTCTTATGTTGTCAGTCTGCTTGTATAGAAGGATATAGAGTCATCACCACTTTGCCCCTCAAAATTAGCTTTCCTGTCAACAGTTCTGACGTGCTCACATCTGAATAGATCTCCATGTCAGTGTGTAATATAAGCATGTCCAACAGTGAATTTCTACTTGGATTAGTGTAGTCATGTTAATATAGCATATTTGCTCTGGCAACAGAAGAAGCCAACAGTATCCTGGGCTGTATAAACAGGAACATAGCCAGTAAATTGAGGGAAGTGATTATTTCCCTTTACCTGGTACTTGTTAAATAGAATCATAGAAACATCATAGAATGGTTTGGGTTGGAAGGGACCTTAAAGGTCATCTAGTTCCAAACAGCCCCTGCCACGGGCAGGGACACCTTCCACCAGACTAGGTTGCTCAAAGCCCCGTCCACCCTGGCCTTGAACAATTCCAGGGTTGGGGCATCCACAGCTTCTCTGGCCAACCTGTTCCAGTGCCTCACCACCTTCGTGGTGAAGAAGAATTTCCTCCTTGTATCTCATCTAAATCTACCCTCTTTCAGTTTCAAGCCATTACCCCTTGTCCTATCACTACGTGCCCTTGTAAAAAGGCCCTCTCCAGCTTTCTTGTGGGCCCCCTTCAGGTACTGGAAGGCTGCTAGTAGGTCTCTCCAGAGCCTTCTCTTCTCCAGGCTGAAGAACTGCAACTTCTCTCAGCCTGTCTTCATAGGAGAGGTGCTCCAGCCCTCTGATCATCTTCGTGGCCCTCCTCTGGACTCGCTCCAACAGGTCCATGCCCTTCTTATGTTGGGTGCCCCAGAGCTGGATGCAGTACTCCAGGTGGGGTCCCATGAGAGGGGAGTAGAGGGGGAGCATCGCCTCCCTTGACATGCTGGTCACGCTTCTTTTGATGTGGCCCCTGATACGGTTGGCTTTCTGGGCTGCAAGCCCACATTACTGGGTCACGTTGAGCTTCTCATCAACCAACACCCCCAAGGCTGCTCTCAATCCATCCTCCACCCAGCCTGTATTTGTGCTTGGGATTGCCCCAACCAGTGTGCAGGACCTTGCACTTGGCCTTGTTGAACTTCACGGGCACAGGCCCACTTCTCAAGGCTGTCAAGGTCCCTAAATTGCATCTAAGATATTTGGACCAGTTTGGGGCCCTCCAATACAAGAAAGATGTTGATCAACTGAAGTAGGTTCAGCAGAGGGCCCCCAACATGTTCATGTGCTGGAGCACGTGCCATGCGGTAAGAGAATGAGGGAAATGTACATGTTCAGCCTGAAGAAAAGAAGGCTCCAGTATGACCTAATGGCAACCTTCCAATGCCTACCAGGAGGTTATGAAGAAGGTGGAGCTAGTCTCTTCATAGAGGTGCACGGTGGGAGGATAAGAGGCAACACACATAAATTGGAACAAGAGAGGTTCCAACTAGATATGAGGAAAAACTTTTCCCGTGAGGATAGTTTAGCATTGGAATAGGTTGCCTGGAGAGTTTGCACAGTCTCCATCTTTGGCAGTTTTCAAAAAAATGCCTGAATCCAGCCCTGAGCCCCTGGGTCTGATTGCATAACTAACCCAGCTTTGAGCAGGAGGTTGGGCTAGAGACCATAGCATGAAGAGTGTAGTTAAATACTCTTAACTTCCATAGCCAGATACATTTTTATCATTCATAGCTGATACATGCTGTCTAAAACACAATTTAAAACTAATTTCCTACCATTTAAATTGGATAATCCAATGTAGTGCAGACGTGAAAATCTTGAAAACGTTGTCTGTACCCTCTAGGCTGTCCCACCTATTGGCTCACTGTCACTTCAGGGATAGAATTGGTCTAGCTGCCACTTTCTACTTACCATTTGTCTCCTGTCTCTTTCGTGAATAGAAGGTTCTGGCAGCCTTTTTAGTATTATTTAACCTAAACAGAAGGGAAGAAATATTTTAAATCTATGTAAAATAACAAACAATCTTATGTGTGCACTTATATAACCTAAAAGGTTACCATCCCTTCTGTTGAGATTTTAGGCAAATTTCCATTTTCCAGTCACTGCTAATGTCTCAGGTCAAGTATTTATTCTTTTGCACTCTTTCTCCTCACGTGAGTGAATGTGTGTTTTTAAACTAGCAAGGGTATTTGTTTTTCTGAGTTAAGAAGCGTAGACTTTTTCCACATCTAGTTTTCTCAGCTCACATTTGAAAATAAAGTGGCAAAATGAATGGCTCTTGCAAAAAGAATAGTTATTGCATATTTTTGTGATTACTGGTGAAGGGATATTCCTGAACCGTTGTTCCTTACCTTGCTTGTTTCTGCAGAAGCCCACTATTAAATGGAAGGAGTACCCAGACAGATCATTGCAGAGGCTCACAGTCCTCTGGTTGAGACATCAAAAATAGATTATGTGCCCAGGCTTCATCTGATTCAGTGGAGAACTGGGTTGCATATGCTGAACCATTTTTGGGGTCCAGAAAGCCAAACCAGCTGACAGTGCAGATGCATGTTAAGGAGCTCCCAAATTTCTTCTGAGCTTGCAGATGGTGACATGTTGGGCATTGTCCTTGCTGATCATCTGACTGCAAAGTGCAGTATATTAATAAAATTCAGTACACATCCCAAAATTTAATCTAACATAGTATCTCAGTAACTAGGTCAGACTTACTACTCTGTAACTATGCTTCTACTTCACTGTTCTTGTTCAATTCAGTAGCTTAGAGTTAAAAAGCTGTAACAATTTCTGCAAAGCAAAAGCACTGATATGTGAAACGGAAAAATAAGTTCAGCAGAGTATCTTCATGGAACATAGTTATCTTTTAAAAATGAAATGCAGCCTTTTGCAAAGAGTCTGTGCAAATTGCCCTATTACTTCCTAATACTTTCAATGGTTTGTCATATACAGCAACATGCAGAAAGTTTGGGTTATATCTGAACATAAAAAGTTTGGGTTCTACTGAACTTCTGATTCTGTTGTTCAGGGGAAAGGACTTCCTTGTTGGAGACCAAGCTCTGGGTGTCCATATTTATTGTGTTTATTTCTTGCAATCATCTAAAATTGCTCTTTCACTGAGAAAATGATGCAGTTTCTGCAGAGAACAGGCAGTTCTGTTTGTCAGAGATGAGACTGCACGATAAGGTTTCCTGGGAAGTAGAAGTTTCATACATGAAAAGAGATTAGTTCAAGATAATTATTTATGAATATTGGTATCTCTTCTGCTACTGGTTTTCAGAAATCTATTTTGATGACAGTTAACCGCTTTAACTGGATGGAGTAGACTGGAAGTACAAAATGGCAATATATATACTTGTGAATATTTTCACCCACTTTTGATTATTTTTATAGTTAAGGCAGATACTTTTTTTAGCTCCTGAAAGCATGTGTAAAAGCTAGTTTTCATATCAATTCTGTGGGGTTTTTTTTCTAGATTGCAGTTAACATGCAGCTGACTAATGGTACGTACCTGGCAAATGCAGTTGTAGAGGGGTTTGTTAGGGCTGTATTAATTATTCTTTTCTAATTCTGAAGTAATGTGTATTTCAAAACTCAGTGTTATTTGTAGATGAACCACAGGTGATTTCTAAATAAAGCTTGACTGAGATTATTCTCTGAAAAAAGGACAGAGATTATTTTAAAAACTTGCAGACAAATAAGAGAATTTGAGGACGTGCAAGTTACAGTATTAGTGCACAGTTGTTTGCATCAGAAAGTTGCATTGCTTAAGGGAAAGCTTACTTTTATTGAGATTCTGCAGAGACTGTTAGATGCTCTGCTTTTAGTTTTAAACTATGTGCCTTTTTGCTTTGTGTAATTCTGTTAAAATAAACCTCTTTTCCCCTAAGGCAATGGGAACCACCATTTTGCTGGGCTATGTGGGTCAATGTGGGGTTTGTAGTAGCTTGCTAATTTATTTATTTATAATGATTATTTTAAGTGAAATGGTGCAATGATGATGTTCTTTCAGATTCACAGAATGTAAGATGTTAGCCAACAAATTCTAGTAGCAAACTATACTTTTAAATTTCTGGTTTATGTATGTAAGAAAAATATATTAAATTGTTAAAGCCCAAGACACACAGAAATCAGGATTTAAGTTCAGGGTATCTTCACCCTTGCTCTCACTTTTCTCCATAGAGCAATAGAGACTTCTACAATGCATACTGCTTATATTGTTTGAATTAATGTCATATTCTCTGTTTAATTAGAAACATTTTATATCATAAGTTGCTTGCTTCTAAAGTGTGTGAGAGGTCTTGAGTTCAGGTTATTTAACTGGTGTTCAATCTGTGTTACTAAAATGAAGTTAAAATATTAATTTGAAAAATTTATTTTATAATCCTTATTAGCAAACAACATTTTCAGATCAATTTACTATGCTTCATAACGCCCCATTGGATTTGGCCCTTAGTTTGATACCGTGAACATATATATCTCTGTGTGTGTGTGTGACGCTAAAATTGAATTTGATGTGCATTGCCTTTCTTAATTGATGCTATTAGTCACTGCAGACCTCTTTATTGGAGGATTTGAATCTACGTTTTCAGCTTTTGTTAATTTAAATTAGCTCACTGCTTTGTTGGTTTTCGGTTTTGTTTTTTTTTCTTCTACTATTCTTTAGAACTGAAAGCAGTGGAAATATTAAGTTATATAATTTAGGAATCCATTTTAAACATTGAACCTTTTCATTACTACATGAAGTCAATTGACGAGCAGTGAACGCTTTGTGGTTATTTATACGAGGTGGTTAATATACTTACCACTTCATCAAGATGAAGAAATGGGAAGTGCCATAGTTGTGTCAAGTTCAAAAATATCTTATCGTCCTCCAAATCTTGGATCAATTGGCTACAATGGTACCTAGAGTAAATGGGCACAGGCAAAAACATTCTCTAAATTGTACTAGTCCTGTAGCCTCAGATTTCTGCTCAGAGTAGTTCACAATTAAGTAAGATATTTTGCATGAAAGTTAAGGTGTATATACGAAGGTCATCCATTGCTTTTCATGTTCATACTGGCATGTAGTTACCATGTTACTACGTCAATCAGATAGCATTTTGCATCTACTGTACTCTCAGTTGTTGCCATCAATATTAAATGGGAGATTCAGATTTTTGCAGGTAGGTGTAGAAAGAGGATGCAGAGGAAGTGATAAAGAAGGAGGATGTGAAGACAGCTGAGGGAGGCAGAGGGATGTTTAAAAGGTAGAGAAAATTAAATCAGGATCTGAATGAGAAGAGGGGAGAATTCACTAAAAGGCTTTGCAAAATAAACTCAGTACATTTGTAGAGGTAGACTTCTGCCCTTTAGGTCCCTCTTTTGGAGCCTAGATTCTAGTCATACAGTCTTCAATGTCTTCTGAGGTGGATTAAGTCTGCCAAAGTGCATGCTTGACATATGTGCCACTTAACAGTTTTGGTTACTTTCCCAGAATAAAATTCATGTTTCTACATTTTTGTTGTTGTATTTAGTCTCTGGCAACCGAAAACTGGTTTATTTCTGATGGATTAAATAGTGATCATTTTTCATTATTGTTCATGGTATGTAGAAAAAGCACATTTCAGTAAAAGTCTAGCAAGTTTCTGTGTTGCTGTCATTGCTCAAACACTTTTTCTGAAGCACAGTCCTTCACATGCCTGACAAAAATCAGTAGGCATTAGTGAGCTCATAAATTATTGTTCCTTTTTAAATGTGCTCTTAACTAGTAGAAAGCAGATGATGTTGCTTTACTCTCTAGAAAATTAGCAACACTCTCATTATACCTATTGCCGCTTCAAGGAAAATGTCTTTCCTTTTACATAGGCAGACTTCAGGACAACATAAGTAATTGACAAGACACATTATACTGTAACTATGAGTTCAGGCATACTGGGTGTGCGTTAAAAAGACAGCGGAATAGATTAGTTTGAGGGTATAATACATATCAAAATCGTTCTACACAGGTATCGGAATATTAAATAAAAGGAAAAGGCTTCAAAAAGTCTCATATAATCCCTTTTGGCATGAGTGTATGAGTAGGTATTCAGGTTTTTTCCTTTAAATATGCTGATATGATTAAATTTAACTTGACACAAGTGATGTACTATACCATGTGATTGTAATATTTAAAAGAAAAAACACTTTTTCTGATTGAATACCTACTAGCTATCAATTTCTGTGTAGCAATATCTAATCTGAATTTCTTGTGCAGCTAGAATGCTAACGCATTTGCTGTATTCTCTATCTCGCTAGGTGTGTACTCAGCAAATACTGAACTGTTTCCATATTTTTCGGTATCTTATTTAATCTAGTGTTCTAGTATAAAAGACAGCCGGTTCACTTCATGTGGATTAAAAGCAGTTTTCAGGCTATAACTCTCCTCTCCCAAAATAGTCTATGTAGACGCTTATTTTCACTAATTCTAGAGTTTGGATGCTGTGGCTGTTACACATGCTGCTGCACTGTGTAAACACAAATGCTGTTGGATGTGGTTGCTATAAATTAGCCGTATGCTTCTGGTAAATATGCCAAAGTTTTTCTCAATGCTGTTTCAGTTTTGGAAATACCTTTCCTTCCACCAGCCCTCTCTTCCTTACACACAGAGGCACAAGATAAAACTGTAAACTGAGAAAGATCATTTGTACCCAGTCCCACAATCTGTATTATTTTAAAATAATGTGTTGTTCAAAGCAATGATTTTTAAGCTTACCAGAGTTAAGGACCCATGGTATATGGCAGAGGCTAGCTTTATAGCAAGATTTGCCTTCATATGTGTATGTTCAGTCTTGTGAAGAAGGGCTAGTAAAAAAATTAAATCTCTAGAGAAGATGTGCAGGGAGAAGCAATATATATATTTCTGCAGATTTGAGAGCAGTTTTAGTCCCTGTCCTACAGATGGGGAAATTAAAGACAAATTGCCCATTCCTTCCATAATAACAGAAGCTTTTTTGAGATTTAACAAAGTAGAACTCCCCAATCAGTATAGTTAGTGAAAGTCTTTCCAGCACCATAGGAACCATTGAAGGATTTTGTTAATTTTCTTCATAACCACCGATTCATTGCAGCACTCTTAATAGATTTTTGTTTATTTTCAGCCACTTACGACATTCAGCAGTGTTTAGAAATATATTTTGCATTGTGCAGGCAAATCTTACCGCCATTTTTATCTCATCAGTGAGAAGAGCTTTACCTTTCTTCAGTATTGTATTAGCAGTATCTTCAGTATTAGCAAACTAAGGTTTGCTAATGACACACATTGTTGGAGTGAACAGTTACTTGTTAATACTCTATAACAGCATCTTAACAGAAATATTAACTGAAGTACACAAATGATCTCAGTGATAAAGAAGCACAGCAAAGTGTAGCTGAGGCAGGAAGTCAATCTGTCTGTTCCTCGTGCCCAATGATATTTTGATAGTCATTTTAATTTTAGAAGTAAATATCATCGGAGATCATGTTCCATCATTTCATTTCAGTGCCAAAAAATGAATGCTGCTTTAACTGGTATTAAAGAAGATGGCATTGCTGTGTTAGTGGATCATTGCAGCTCAGGTCATCTGTGTTCCACCATAAATAACAAAATGATGAAGATTTTTAAATTAAACAGAGATGGGAAATGAGCATTGTCTGAAAGCAATGGTAAAATAGTTAATTTCTAGATTCTTTGTATTTTATTTTTTCTCAAAAATTTAAAGAACAGAAACAGCAGAATGGTGAATTTGTTACCTATAAAACTATATTCAGCTCTGTTGAAATAACTTCACTTCAGTCGAAAGTTTATGGGCATGAAGATCACAATTCTTGTCTCTTGGAACTGATAAGTATGATTTGTGGTTATGCTGAATTCATAAATATCCTGACAAATTTGTTCAAAATATTGAGTTTGGACATATAAAACCAAAAATTCTGCCTGATGAAAAGTTACAGGTAAAATGCAGAATATATGCAATTTCTACATACGTTTGGCCATTATTCCGTGGGAGCTCCATGAACAATACACAGATGAGTTTGGGTTTGGGGTTTTTTTTGGTGGGGGGGTGGGGAAATAATAGAATTTCATTTGCAATTTAGAAGATTTATAGTCTATGAACAATCGCTTCTAAGGGGAAATAACAAGGTGCTTTCTATTTAATATAGATTACATTTCTGTGTTTTAAGAGCTTTATTATATACAAACTAAATCTGAAAGGGGTTCAGTGAATGTGCAGTGAACTTCATTCCCTCAAACTGTTATTCCATGATGCCCATGGTGCAGAACTTTGAAGTTTTCTGTATTGAACTACATCAGGATTCTGATTCTCCAGTCCTCAGGTTTATCAAGGTGTCCCTGGATTGAAGCTCCATAGTTTAGTGTTATCTGCAAATTTGCTGAGGATGTACTCTTTGTCATTCTCCAAGTTGCTGAACAATGTGAGACCCAGCATTTGACCCTAAGGTATTCAACTCACTACTGGTCATGAGCCAGACATTACACCATTGATCTGGGAGCCTGACAGTCCAGCCAATTTTCAACCTATCTGACAGTCCAGTCCTTCCTTCCTCAACTCTCAACCAGGAATGCTATGGATGACAGCATTAAAAGCTTTATTGAAATCAAGGTAGATTGTATCTGGTGCTTTAACTTTGTCCATGTAGCTGGTTGGTTTTGGTTTTTGAACGCAACCAGGTTCATCAAGCACTATTTTCCCCTGAAAAATCCATGCTGACCATTTCAAATTACCTGTCTCCTTTGTGAGCTTGGAAATGGATACCGATAGGATGTGGTCCATGATCTTTCCAGGGCCTGAGATGAGGCTGAGTGGTCAGTAGTTCCTTGAATCATTCTCCTTGCCTTTTTAAAAGACAGGAGTAATGTTAGCTTTTTGAGTCATCTGGGATTTCCCCTATCAGTATAATTTTTCATAGTTTAATAGGCATTGGCCCACAATCACAGTGATCTACTCCTTCCACACCTTCTGTTAAATGCCTTAAGGCGTCAAACATGTAAATACATCCAGCTTCACTAAGTAGTCCCTAACCTGTTGCATCTGCATTGTTCATTGTCCCTCTCCTTCATTACCCATGCTGTCCATGATTTGGGTGCAATGATTTAGGATTAGACTTTACCTGAAACAAAAAAGACATGAAGTACTTCATTATATTATGATGACTTTTTCATCACAAGGCTGTCTCCTTGCTGTATCAACATTGTCCTTGAACTTTCTTTTGCAACAAGCAACCCTGGTATGTAGAATCCTTTCCTGTTGTTACCTAAAATCATTAACCAAGAAAACTCTCCAACCCAAATGATAGTTTAGAAAGCCGACATTAGTTTATTGCAGCGCTGGGGGCACAGGGGATTTCTCCTCCTAGCATGCACACCCGCTTGAAATCATGACAAGTATTTAAACAGTTTACAAAGTTAGTTACGCCTACTGGTCCCACCCCTTAACTAACTATTGGTTAGTACTTTTCTTACTTCATCTTAAAGATACAGTTCTCTTTTAATTCATTATGCACACCCAGAGAATAGGGGACTTATTTGGATTTGGGGGCTTTTTCTAGCTAGGAGGTGTGGTTTTCACATTATAATGAGGCAGGTCAGCCTTAGGGCACTATTTTGGCACTCTATTCTATTTTCCTAGAATTCATCCTTCTGTTAATCCTTATTGTTAGTTAGTGGAGACAGTTTTTATCTTTAATATGTCTAAATACCAGGTGCGTTTGTTACAAAGATCTTCTTTACATTCTTTCCATTCTTTTCACTTATTTTTTGTCCTTGTGTTTTGGGATGTTCTATAACACCTATAACATGTTTTATTTCAGTGGAGTCAAGTAATGATCCTCCCATTTGTGATACTGAAACCAGGACCTGTTTCAGATATAATGGATGGGCTGCGGTTTTTGTGGTACTGCCTTAGAAAATGATTCAGCATGAGGGATTATGAAGAGAAACGTCCCCTTTCTTTTCTGAGGCTAAATCACAGCTCATCAGTGAAACATTGTGTCCCTGGTTAAAAGAGGTCATTCAAAGTGTGCAGTTCAAAGAGATGGTGTGCCAGTTTGCACTCAAGTAACTGCTGCTACCCTTCAGTCTTCTTGTGTAACATTGCTCTGTCCCTGTAGCCTCGTTTTACTACAATCTGCATACCTAGGGCAAGCTGCATTTTGATGCAGTAACTTCAGTGGTGCTTTTGTGAAGCAGACAAAAGCCTGCTAGGTGGAACACTGAAAACACTGTGCCTGTTTACAGTTCTGTTTTCCTGCTTCTCTCTGTGTAATACTTGTGACACACATCACTCATTCTGCCTAGTATTCTTTTTAATATAAAATCATTTGTTTGTGCATGAAAAATAACTGCTTAGGTACACATGAAACTCTGGTATGGTTTCTCCAGAACTAATGGCCTTCAAACATGTTGTCTCTTCACGTGACTGTAGGTTCACCACTTTCTATGACTAACAAAACTGGTAAATACATCGCTATGTTTTGTGGTATGTCCGTTAGGAAACCAACTGAAAAAGTAGTTCGTTTAATATACTCTGGACGAGGCAGCATCTGTAAATTGGGAATAACTTTGTGTAACTATTAACCTCAGCTAGATTAAATTGCCTGATTTAGACACTTTTAAGAAACACAGCTTTATCTAATCCCAATCTCCTGAGAAATTAATTTAGGTTTTTTGGAGTAAATTGTAATTGAGATGTGAAGTCTACTTACAACAAATCTTAAATGAATTATTTTAGCTATGTTGCAAGAATTTCTCAGATTTCTAGAAATTATCTAACTGTTGAAAATGATACACCTGCAGCTGAATTTGATTGCTGTTCAGTTCCCCTCAGCAGATTCTAATCTTTTGCAGTGTTCAATCCTTGACGAATAAGGTGGCATTTGGAGAAGCTTTTTGACTCAAATTCTGGAAATACTTATGCTTGTGTTTAAGTTACAAGGTGGGAATAGTCTCAGTGGAGTCTAGAAGAAAGGCTTACAAAGCGTGATGCAGGGTTGTGTCAAGACCAGACATAGTCTTGCTACAGAAGCATGGTTTGTCACCTGGGCTAGTACATCTGGCTTCTTAGAAGCACTAACACATCCTAGCAAAATAGTCTTGCCAACACATCTCTGCTGCTTCCAATGCTTGAGCTATGAATAATATTTTTGTCTGTAGTTATAAAAGAAGGCCCAATGGTTCTTGCTTTGCAGACCTGCAGGCTACATGGTTGCAGTGAATGTTTCTTTCCTCTCAGGCACATCATCAGTTGTGGTAGATCTTTTTTAGCTACATTGTAAGAACAGATTGATGTTTTTACAGTTTCCTGTAAAGGCTTGTAATTTACCACTTGGTCTATGTTGCCTTCATTCTTGCAAACTGAAGACTTAAGATTATTAAGAAATGGTTTCTCAGGACAAAATCTTTTATGTCAATATAGCATAATATATGTCTGCTGCTTTGTCCTCTTTCTCCAACTCCCATTGACTGTTTCTTCAGTGCATTAACCTCTCACTTGTCACAGTTGCTTGTGAACTGATTTGGGAACTGATCCAGCTTTACAAATCCCATATCTTTAATCAGTATTGCAGTAAAAAAGTGATGGGCTTTTTCAACCACTTTCTTAGATACTGAAAAATAAGAAAATGGACATATTAGCTTTACTACAATTCAGCTTTAGGAGATGGCAGTGATTTTCAATAAATTAATAAATGAAATAGAATAAAATTTAATTTCAGTAGAAAAAATTGCAGATAAAATTAGAAAGCTTACATGCCTGTAGTAGTTATTGTTTTAGAAGTGATGCAGAAGGTAGAGAAAAATACTCCTTTCTATGGAGGTGTAGTTGTCAAGGCAGTGTGCCTCTACATGTGATGAAAATGGTGACATTTGGCAGAAAATTAAGACATGTCATAGTTCACAACATTAATTTTTGCATTGATTGTGAAACTATTCTTGTCTTGCATGCAGTATAGTGATTGCTACCTTCATACTGCTCTGGCTGTGGATTAAACAAATGTGAATATATTTTCCTAACAAAGCATTCCAAATCCATCTCAAAGGATTAAGATATTATTTCTTGAGGAGAGAAAGCAGAGTAGAAGTTGTAGCTAATCTCTTCCTTGATAGTAAATCCTTTATGAGGAAAGTCATCAAATAGGTTAAAAGTATAAAATCCATTTTGAAGCTATTCTGCTACTGTTGAAACGACATGGAATCCTAGAAAATAATTTAGGTTGGAAGGGAACTTCAGAGGCCATCTAATCCCAACATCCTTTTTAAATCAGGGGTAACTACACAGATCAGGTTGCCCAGGGGCTTGTCCAGTTGAGTTTTGAAAGTCCCCAAGATGCCACAACCTCTCTGAGCAGCGTGTTCCTGTGCTTAACTTCTCTCATATTCATTATTTCATTCTTTATAGCCAACCAGAATTCAGCTTTCTGGAACTTTTGACTGTTGCTTCTTGTTCTTTCACTCTGTACATCTGAGAAAGGTCTGGTTCTGTCTCTATAACCGTCCATGAAGTTGGAGAAGATGCAATTAAGTTGTCTGTTAGCCCTCTCTTCTGCAGACTATGCTAAACCAGCTCCCTCAGCCTCTCGTCATGTGTCATGTGCTCTAGCCCTCCAGCTGTCTTAGCAACCCACCACTGACTGGACTCTCCAGTTTGCAAATGGATCTCCTGTTTTGGGGGACTCCAGACTGGACACAGTGTTCCAGATGCTGTCTCACAAGTGCTGTGCAGGGAGGATGATCTCTTTCTTCCACCTGCTGACTATCCTTTTGCTAATGCAGCCCACTATGCAGTTAGCCTTTATTGCCTCGAAGGAAGAGTGCTGATTTGTACTTAACTTGCTGTTCAACAGGACTGTCATAGATTCCTCTCTGCAGAGCTCACAAGTCAGTCCACAGCCTGTACCAGGGTGTTATTCTGTCCCAAGAGCAGGACTTTGATCGGGTTCTTGTCAGCCCATTCCTCTAGTTTCTCAAGACCCCTATAACTGCTCCCTCTATTTGCTGTCATGTGTGAACTTGCATTCTGACACTTCATACAAGTCTTTTATGAAGCTGTTCAACAGTTTTGGACCTGGTCTTGATGCCCAAGGTGTCGTACTCATAGCTGACCGACAGTTAGACTTCTAGATGTTGACTCCTACTGTCTTTAAAGGCCAGCACTCCAGGCAGCTCTTTATGCACCTTTTATGTTGACAATCCAATCCTTCCTTCTTTCTTTTTTTTTTTTTTTTTTCTATTTGGGTATAAGGATGCTGCATCATCTTCTTCAGTATGCTCCAGTAAAGGTGTAAAATAAGATTAGGTGTACTTTCCTATATTGAATTGTGGGAAAGGACAAGCTCCTTTTATACCTTTCTTTTGAAATGTTTTAAGAATCAGTTCTCATTGTGAAAATGAATTGTAGATACATCTGCTGAATACTCCAGATTCTCTTGCTATATGGGTCTTCAGACAATTTTGGAGACTCATGTTTTCAAAATGTGATGTAAAAATCTTTCCATGTATTCAAAAAATGAAAATATTGGTTGATGGAAGAGAAGTTTGAGCTGCAGTTGAAAAGACCTGTATAAAATACCTAAGAGTCAGAGTGGGAGAAAGTGAGGGACAGGCAGGAAACTCAAAAAAAAAAAAAAAAAAAAAAAAAAGAAGGAAAGATTTAGGTGGTAATGTGGAAGCAAAACAAATCAGTGTGACAGAGTCATGTCCATTTGGGCCATTGGAAGTAGCAGGAGAAAGAATTGTTATGTAGGACAAGGAAGGCTAGTGTAATAAATCACAGCATCATAGAAGTGGTAGAAAGTTTCAGCAGTGACAACTGGAAAGAATGAAGGTGTCAGAGGGAATGCTTTCTTCATATGTATCTATACATCCATAATACTTTGTGGTCTTGAATGCAGGCAGGAATTCAGACTAGGACTTAGGTTTTGGTAAGTTGATTGCATTCTGTTAAATTTAAGTAAATGCATATAACCTTCCTACTTTGCAGGGTGTTGTGATGTTTCATTTGTTAGTCTGTTCCATACGTCAGGGACTGACACAAAATGAATATTTCGTTTTCAAACGTATATGTAGCAGTAGCAAGAGCATGGACTTTTACTGGAATACAGTATGTTATATGTGAAGAGGACCAAAAGTAATTGTTTCTCTGTAACGGGAGTAAAGAGATGGTACTTTCTTGCTAAGATAGGAAAGAAATTCTGTTTTTCTTACTTACTATTGCCTTTTTCCCCTATGCTCTCTGAAAAAAAAAGAAAAAGATTTTGCATTATCTTTCTTACTTTTGAGGATACCTTTCTTTTGGAATGGGATTGTTTTTTAAATGAAATCTGAATTTGGCTCTGTACTGAACCTTCCAAAGAAGAGAGGTGGTTGGAGAATTCATTTTGTATGATTGCAGTAGCAAATGATCTGAGTCAAGTGGCCTGGTCAGATAATTAAGCTACAACAGAGAAAGCTCGCGAAGTCAGTCAGTTGTGATTATCGGTCCAGTGTGGTTGGATGTCTGATTCCTTCTGAAAAATTTGAAGCGGCTGCTTTTATTATCATTAATTGGGGAGTGCCAGCAACAAATCTGGACTGCCACTTTAAAGAAATCCAAAATATTTCAGCTGGAATATAAGTTTAATGATGAACTGATGGCTGTTTATCTGCTATTCTGCCCACCCCTTAGAATACAAACATTTGTAAGAATAATTTCCAAGCTCCATGTCTGCCCTGTTTCTGAATTCTTGTGTCTGTAGGCAGTCGGTGGCAGAGTGGCAATAAACGTGTATTCTTTGGGGCTGTCTGTATATTCTTAGGGTGGTTTTTTTATTATATGATTTAATTAAATGTTTAATAATTTTAAAACTACCTCCATCTAGGGAAGTTCCTTTAATAGCGAAGCATTAAGTTGCTTAAAGTGTCTCACAGAACTAAACCTTCGAAGCATTTCTGAAATATTTCCCCTGCTAAGCAAGAGGGATGTCATGAAATGAAACAAAAAAAGAAACAATATTTCATTTGTATGGAAGGATAAAGTACATTTAATCTAAAACAGGCTACCCCAATATTGATGGTTTACTTGTGGAGTTCAGCAATTTTAAAATAGAAATCTTATTGGTATTAACTCTACCACATGTAGGACGAATTAATCACGTAGAAATGCACGCATGTTCCTGTACATCGTAGCTATCGAAAAACCAAAGCACTGGAAGTTTCGGGGGTTTTGTAACTTTGAATACAGCCGTCTTAATTTTAAAACAAAAATGTTCAGCTTCTGGCAACTTACATGGTAGCATTTCTAATGTTTTTTAAACAGCTATTAATGTAGTCAAGCTGTGTTTTTTCTTCTTCTGTGTGTAATCATCTGCTCAGTGGTGCACTCTATAACTAGTAGCAGGAGACAGAGGAGTGGCCTGCTGTGATTGATGGGGCGAGGCCCAGCAAACTGAAAGAGTCCCATCTGGATTAGGTTTTGGGAGCAGTCAGATGTTGAGAGGGAGGTCAGTAAGCCTTGCATTAGCTCCCCCTCCTTCAACACCCCTATCATCCACACTCACGCACACATTACATTGCTCACACGCCCTCATCCATAATTGATGCTTGCTTTGGGCAGATGCTGTATGGCCTGGGACTAGAGCAGCTGCTAAATTTATGGAGAATAAAGGGAGCAGGATGGTACAGCAGGTATTTTCACTTTTATTTTCACTTGAACCTCTTGATTTTAGTCAAGCCAGGGCATTTCTTATAACCAGCTGCACCACTGCGTGCAAGACTTCTGATACATGTTTTCTTGTTTAAGTCTGAAGGAGGGTAAACTACGGCAGTGATTATGTGTCTCTGCTGTGCTTGATATATCTAGCTGAGCCGTTCTTATAACCAGCAGGTTTACAGAGTAATGTTGCATTTTTCTTCTTTGTTTCTGTGCCCTAAGGATATGATGCAGTTTGGCTCATTTAACTACAGTATGAGAGGCTTTCTCTAAATGTGAAATATCTCTTGCCAAAGAAACAAAGCGCACCAAACAGAAAATAGAGTAAAACAAACAATAAACTGTTAGATAGACTTTAAAATGCAGGCAAGCAGAAGGGTTTTCATTGAATACATTTTTACGCTGCAAAAGTGTTTTTAAAAAGGAACACTGCATAAGTAATGTTTTCTGTGCTCTGTCTTTTGTGTACAAACATAACAAGCTTGCTTTATTATGTTTTGACACTTTTCATGCATTTCTTAATTATGAAATCCTTTCAGAGCAGAAGATGCTGAAAAGCCATGTTGAGATCTGAGATACTAGCAGCGTTTTAAATTCTAAGCTTTTCTTCAAATGGAGTAATATATATGGAATAGGAGCAACTTCACTTACCTGCATCATCGGAATGCTTTCTTTTTTTGTTCTTCAGAGTTCAACATTTAACCAGAAAGCAATAAATTTGATTTTATACACTGCCACGTAAAGCATATTTTTCAGCTGAAATGTGGTTTTCATTAAAACTCAGGCCAGAACATTTAGCAGAGCCTGACTGTCTGCCATCCTTTGTTCTTCTTTCTGTTGCCAACAACTACTTTATTAAAAACCAGGCACAAAGTGAGCATTAAGGGGTCATTTAATCTTAAAGATACTTGGAACGGAGTCTGAAGGGACAACTTCTGTTTAGCCTCTCGTGCCTAGGTTGTATTAAGCGATGTCTGTGTACTGTCAGCTGCAGTTTTGAGATTACTCTAATACCTGAGTTCATAGGCTAATTTAGGATCAATATTGCCTGTGCTTTTAGGACCATTTCATATTTTCAACTTAATGGATTAGATCTATTATTTCCCTTATTCATTTTAGTTCACTGTATTTTAAAGAGCACAAGAAAGGGATATTTTAGGTGATTACATTTAAAGAATTTCTGGTTCTTTAAAATCTATTCATATGTATCTGACTTTCGTGTAGTCTGGGGTTTCCATCAACCACGTGTATATACAAATGTGTGTTAACTGACACTGCATTGTTCTTGATATAAATTCATATTCTAAACAATAAGCTGTTGGCTTGATACCCACATAAGTAGTAAAGAACATGTTTATATGTACATACTACATTGTAATACTGTGTCTGTTGAATTAATTGTGAATCATAAATTCACACTAATTTTAAAGGCTAGGAAAGGCTACAGTAGGCATTGATTTTCAGAAAACAAACCTCTGACCCTTTGTTGTTTACTTACTAATGGGGTCTCGGTTCTAAATAAGTGATACAGACTGCAGCTTAACAGGTCATCTAATGAAAGAGGTGGAAGAGTCTCAGCAATGTCAAGGTGCTGGAATTGCCGGTGCAGTGCAGTTTGCCATTTTATGATAAATCTACAAAGTGAATTGTTTGGAGTTTCTGGTAAAAATAATATAAAAGTTCAACCCTCTTAATTAAGTATTAGCTGTAATTACCACTAAGTGTGACTGCTTTGAATATTGATTAGGGTCTCATGGAACTGCTGTCAATGTTAATGAGAAACAGTGGGGGTCTCAGCAACATCTGGTTTAGGACTCAAGGTAGTATAAAAACCTTTAGATCAAATGCACCTGGACATTAGCCCTTGGTCCCTTTGTTGCCATTATTGTTCTTTTTTAACAGCTGCTGACTCTAATGCCATGTTTAGCATCTGACATGACGGAATAGCTTAAGGACAGGCAGTAACCAGCTACTGTGTTTCAAAGCCAGCACAGTGAAACTGCTTATATAGGCAGAAGTTGGATTTGCTGTTGTTCATTCTTACCACTTGCTGAAGTCCTTCCTGAAACAGTTGATTAAAAAATTTATGGTCCCCTGCCTCCCCCACAAATCTTAAAAATACTTCTTTAACATTTATTAAATGTCTCTGGTGTAATCCAGTCATTGCTGGTTTTTACTTCATCTGGATTTTTTTTTTTAAATAGTGAAAATATTAGGTAAAAGAAACAAGAAAGGGACCTTGCTGTTTTAATATAAGAGGGTATAAGTATACATTTACAAGAGTAAATGTATACTCCACTGAAATTTAAACAGGGCAAGTTTCAGTGCAGCAATAACCTTGGAATGATTGTAGATATATGCAAATGAAACTTGCTGACTTAACCCTGTGAAGTAGGTAAATGTCACTGTTTTCATTTTAAAGATGGTTGAATGAAGCAATGTAAACTGTTTGCTCAATGCCATATACTAAAATAGTAGCAAAGATGGGATTAAAATTAGGGGGGGGTTGATTGCTGATATAAAGTTTTAATTTTTTAGGATACACTGAATGCCTTTTACAAAGGAAAATTACATTTTCCCTTCTAAGCCTGCCATGTACCAAGCTTATTCCTGTACTGTGATTTTGCAAATTCTGAAAAGCTCTTGAGTTTAGGACCAGTTCAGCTCAGAGAACTGATGTCTGAATTAGTTGAAATTGGCTGGAAATGTCCCTAAGTATGAAGTGCAAAAGAATGTCTTTTATTCATCCAGCCTCTTTTGAACTTAGGAAATCAAGGACTGATGAGTACAAATAAGCAAAATCCCTACAGTAGTCCTGTGCAGGTACTTGTACATGCTTTGGTGGAAAAATGACAGAGTATTTAAAAAACTATTTAAAATTTCACTCAAATATTAATTTTTAAATTACTTGATATTTAGAGGGATAATTTTATCTTGTAAATCAGCTCATCTGAGTTTGGGATAGTCCCTGTATTAATGGCCTCTAGTGCTGTGTCATCTGCAGCGTCATGTTTTGGACATCTTTTACATAGGTTCTGAAAGATTGTTCTGTACATTTCCTCCCCTAGAATTATTACTCTTTGGTATGAGCAGAGCATTTTGTCAGAAGTCTCTGATAAATTAACATGCTCGACTATCCTTTATTATATCAAACATAAAGATGAATCTATCTTTAATTGTATAGGCTTATTGTAATATGGAAATGAAATACCATTGTCTTCAAATTTAAAACTTTTAAAGTTCTTAAATCTATTTCTTTTGACAGCCTACAACACAGAATATTTGTTCTATGTTAACTTAAGATTTTGGACTGATTCATTTTTAGATTCAAATGTTTAATATTTTGATTGGATTTCATTAATTTTTTTGCATTTGTGCCTGCAGTTTCTCACTGCAGTGTACCTCAAAGTATTTCTGAATATCTCATAGAGCATTATTTCATGTAAATATTTTCAGTAAACAGTTATGTTAACAGTATGCACCCAAATCCTGCTCTGTGGGTAGGTTGCATATATTGCATTCTGTAAATGGTAAGTCAGAATGGATCACAGACCATGGGCTAACCTTATCAGAGCTCTGTATTGGCAGTTGTGCTCAGTAGCCTTTGGAATAAAACCGAGCTCTGTCCCTCTTCATGGTCTGAGTTGAGGCATTAGTTCAGGTAGACTTCACTGACCTTTCCCAGTTAGAGAATAGTCTACAATTATCCAGAGAAGAGCAGATTTGTTTGTCTAATTATAATAAGATTTAATAGGGTTAGCAAAATAGATTTAATTTAGATAAGAAATTTTCTCCTCAAGAAACAAACATTGTGCCCTTTTCAGGCCAGCAACCTTAGCAGAATACTATCATCACTTTCTGTGTCACGTGTGCAGGATCATCGCTTATTTTGTCTCACTCCACATTTCTTTTTCCTTTTTTCTCCTTTGATTGTTACAGGGTAATCAGGAAGCTACAGCACCTCCTGACACAATGGCACAGCCTTATGCCTCAGCCCAGTTTGCTCCACCTCAGAATGGAATCCCTGCAGAATACACAGCCCCACATCCTCATCCAGCTCCAGACTACACAGGCCAAACCACTGTTCCAGAGCACACGTTAAACATGTACCCTCCTGCTCAGACACACTCTGAACAGAGTGCAGCTGACACAAATGCACAAACTGTCTCCGGCACAGCCACAGTAAGTCAAGGTTTCAGCTATTTCTAAAGCAGTATGTTTCAAGTTACACGTGTGTGTATTGATAACGTTTATTCTTACGTTACACTTCATAGTTTTGCACTTCCTTTGTGTTAGGATCGTGTTAGGATCCTAACACAAAGTGTGTTAGGATTGCTCACCATTTCAAGGTTGAAGGTCTGTCAAAGTTTATCGTTGAACTTGGAGAATATAATTTTGCTGCTTTTGGAGCCTTTTAGTAAGTGTGGGAGCTTTGTAGAATCTGTAGTCTCCTTTTCTATGAATTCTATAATAAAGTTTGACTAAGTCAAATATGGAAAAACATTGCAGAAGAGTGTTTGTTAGCATTCATTTGGGAAAAAACCAAAACCCCAAACCAAGCCAGACTAACTTTGTTATTTTTAATGACCTCTGTATTTTTGATACTTCTGAGTAGTTTTTCATGAAAGTGTTCATTGAATGATACTGTATTGAAATGACTTGTGGAACTGTGTGAATGAGTATTGTGAAGAGCACGTCTGTAATACTGTATTTTCTAAAGAGCTTGTTTGTGCAGCCGTTACCAAAGTTGCGCATGGATCTGTGCTCAACAGAGCAGAAATTAGACTTTCCTTCTCTTTGATTTATAGATGAAGTTCTGAAGTGTCGTGAATTATTCAAGAGACTCATTGGATGGCCCTACCTTGTAATTTAAGTCACAGGTTTCATACATTGATAGTTTAGTGCTTTTGTCTTAATTCTAGTTTGGGACCCAATATATCCAGTGCCAACAGCTGGTAGATTTCTGAGCCATCAACCACCTGTGTTACATGTGTAGGATCGAGCACAGAACAGGCAGCACACTGCAATTTGAGCATGTGCTTGAAGCATCTCTGCTAGCTGTCCTCATCCTTGCCACAACCATGCTCCATACCTCATCTTTCCTTCCCTTTCTCCCCTGGCATATATCCAACCTGAAAAGTTTCATGCATTAGGGCAAGAGGAAAGGGAAAGCATGTTCCCTTAAATGAGTTGTTCTGAAGATTTATGTTTATTGCCATGTCACTAATTTCTTTATATGGGTATGAACAAGAAAGAAAAGCAATAGCAGTAGCACAAAAGGATATTCCTTGCTATTATCGTGGACATGTCCTTGTGAATTAATTACACAGGTTTGTGGTTTATACAGTAAAATGTTTCAGTCCTTTTGGTTTTGACTTGGTAACTTTTTATTGCTCTGATTGGCCCTTTACTCTAGTAGTGTGAGAAAGTTTAAGTTGAAGAGCATCCTATTTACCTATATCTCATAGAATTCTTTGCAGCTCCACAGCATCCTCTCTTATTCGTCTCTTTGCTAAGTTAACTTGCTGGTTCTTTCCAGCTTTTTAAAGTTTCTTCCATAATAATTTTTTATCATTGTCAAACTCTTGTCATATACCACTGTCACTGGTTTAGAGCAGGAACCCTAAGCTGAATAGATACTCCAGAAGGGATTGGATATTGACTAAAAATATTGTCTTTCCTACTGTCCCTATCTCTTTCTTTTTGTATTCTATTTTGCTTGCTCTTTTGACCACTGCTGCACACTGACCAGTCCACTGTGATGCCCAGCTCAGCCTTTCCGTATTTTGAAACTGTTGGTCTGTTTGCCGTTCAGTTCTGAAGTAAAAGACTGTCAGTGCTAAAATCAATGGTAAAACACCTGTCGATGCGAGTGAGACAGGAGCTCATCCCTCATCATTTATTGCTTTCAATTTATTGTGTTTCCTCACCCCTTTTTGATTTTTCAGTTTGAAGAAGTGTTAGTCTCTTTATCAGACAAGTCAGGTATGCGTTTTTCCAACATCCTCCGTGGGAAAGGCTGATGAAAAGAAATAATTTGGATTGTCTGCAATGCCCTTATCTTCAAGTGCCCTATTCAATCCCAGCTCTAGCAAATCCAATGATTTCCTTGAAAGTTTCCTGCTTCTGATATACTAATGGACTTTATTGTTATTTGGTTTTGTATCCTTTGCTATCTGCTCTTCTTTATTTCCTTTTTGCCTTCCTAATATCCAACTTATATTTTACCTGTCATACACTCTCTCCCTTCTGGTTCCACTTGGAGTAAATTTCCATTCTCTGAAGAATAATACTTCAATTCCACTAACCTTTTGTATTTGGGGAATATAGTACAGTTATTTGCTCTTTTTATTATGGATCCTTTTCTTGCCTTCCTGTTTCCTTTCTTATGGAGGAATGCGCATAACTTTCTGAAGTAGCTCCCATGCTGTTTATAAAGAATTAGATTTCCTTGCTTTTAACTTTAGGGAATTTTTGAGAAAGTTTTGTTTTGTTTAATTTTGTTTTTGA
Organism: Gavia stellata; assembly: GCF_030936135.1. Lineage (NCBI taxonomy): Eukaryota > Metazoa > Chordata > Aves > Gaviiformes > Gaviidae > Gavia > Gavia stellata. The sequence continues at coordinate 15,052,530 of NC_082611.1, read as the reverse complement.
AAAAGATATTTTTTCTAAATTGCAATGTTATATTGAAAGTTGTGGATACTATCCCTCCCTGGAGAACAATGCCTTGAAAATACGTTTTCAAAAAGTGTGTCTATGCATCCATATTGTTCAAAGTAGCCTTGACATTTAGCATATTACTCACCAATTAGTTTTACAAATTTAGTCAAATATTGTTTGCACAATTTAATTATGGGTACCTAGATCTAAAATCTGTTACTGCTGTGTCTCAGTGGCATTGCACTTAACACGCTGTAGAGACATTATAAATAGGTATATGCAGATGGATCCCAGGCAGATTCGACGTGGGCTTTGTAATATTATGAGGGTCCAGCTGTGTACGTCTCTCTGTAGGTTTAATAATACATGTTTTTATTACAAAATAGAACTTCAATAGCACTGTGTCAACATTGTAACTCCATGTGGTCTCTATTGTTGAAGGAAAAAAACGATGTTTTTTTCCAGTTCCTGCTAGCTTTCTGAATAGTTAGTTTCCAGTCTTAAAAGAATTTTAAGTGGAATTGATGTGGGGACATAGTGGCATTTGTTTGGTAGGTTCCAATGTTTTTACACAGTTTCCTTATATGCATTTAAAAGAAGAAGAATTGATTGATCAGTCATTCACAAAACAATATTGTTGCAATTAATGTAGATTAGACAAGCTATTGGAGGCAAGACCAATTTTTGAATTTTCTAACTGACATGCATACTTATATACATGTGAAGCTGGACATACCACTAAAAATGGATCTTAAAATTTTGAAATATGAAGCTAAGAAACTGCAGGGCAATTACCTAATTTGTAGAACTACTACCAGAAATTACTTAACCTCATCCATGAAGGACTTAATCCATGCTGAGGCTGGACACATACCCTGGCTTTCTCTGTGTGTCCCAGTTTCTTCTTTTTCATCTGAAAGAATCATACACTGAAGCTAGAGCTCACATTGGGTCTAGTGCAACCTAAACCCCAATAAAGATAAAAAGGTTTCATGCAACTTCTCTGGAATCCTTTACTGCTACACAAAGTGTGATCCTGGCCCAGCTGGAACCTCTGTCAGTACCCCCATTTGCTGCAAATTAAACAAGATTCCAATCATCAGTTTTATTACAGGTTTGCAATTTTGTGCACAGTACAGCGCTATTAATAAAGTCTGAAGACTGAGTAGAATCTATAGGCTCTAGTAAAGGTTTCCTGTGTTGCCTTTGGTCGTTCAGAGCCTTTTAAAATGGGTATAAAGGACTACCAAGCCAAAAAGTGCATTAAACCAACTTTGAGTTGGTGTGGGACATTAATGAATACAGCCTTTCAGAATATATAGTATTTTCTGTATGCTGTGAAAGCAGACAAATCTGATGAGATAGAATGTATGCTTCTCTTTGATTAAAACTAAAATATTTTCTTGAGAACTTAATATGAAGGGTTCCTTTTTTTTCCGTCTTGGATTTTACTTTTTATGACAAAAAATTGCATGAACCCATTCATACCGTGAGCTTCTCCAGGGAGCATGCATAATATCTGAGTATAATGCTCTGGGTGTCTTTTGTCATTTGTAGCACTGACTTTCTGTGGACTTCCAACTGGCATCTACTGGCTGGGCATCTACCCTGTCAAAACCCATGCCATTTTCCTTATACTTCTCTCTCAGTTTAATTCCAAAGTTCTTTTCAGTTAATAAAAAACATTTTCTTGCTTGCTTTTGCTCAAATTGACTAACAAGCACTTCGCAAATTGCAATTAAGGAGTACAGAATGTTCTGATATTGTTAAGATTTTACTTTTCTGCATATTATGCTTAACTAAATAAAATACAATTTAATGGATGTTCATTTAGCAGTGAAGATGTGGGATTAGAAAAGCTCTTGTACTTCCAAAAAGTGTGCTTCCTAGTGAAAATTTTTAAGCTATTATTTTGCTAAAATAGTGTAAAACAGTGTTCTGTTAGGGTAAGTATTGGTCATAAGAAGTGCTTATATTGTACGTATAGGGATTGCTAACTTTGTATTTTGATGCTATGAAACAGAAAATGTACAAGACGAAAGGCAAGTAAATGTTTAAAGGCAGGATGATTTAGCTGAAATAATGTAGGTAATAAAATACCGTCAAAAGTTACTTTGAGTCTTCTCTGAATAATACAGTTTTCATCTTTTTGGATCAATATGTTTGTTTAATCAAGGAAGTAGTCCATCTGAGTATATGCATAATCAATACTCACCCAGTACTGGGTTACTTAAGTGCTGGTAGACTTTTGGAGTTGCATAGCATCAAATGTGCTTTTAGTCATTAACAAAAATAGTAAATTGCTTCTTTCAAGAAGGCTGGATAAGTGTGATGATAAGTGTGTTACAGAGTTATGGTAAAAGTAACATATCTGACGATTTTGCAGAGTGGGTTTGAGTGTTATGTTAAATAGTTATGTATTTTAAAGGATTTTTAAGCAAGACATTTGATCATTTTATGAAATATGAAATCACCTTTTACCTGTGTACATATATATACACGCAAACATATTGTACATCTATAGTTCCAAAGGTAAAACTTGTTCAATTTTTGCCTGTGGTTTTTATGCATGACTTCTGTTGATGTCAGTGGGAGATGAGTATGTAAATACAAAGGGCATTGACTGGGCATGTGTAAGAAAAGGTAACAGTAAAGTAAATGTGGTTTCTCTAGTGTTTCCTATTCTAAGTGTATTATACTAATAATGGAAGTAAATATCATGGTCTGGTAAAAGCTGAGTTTGTAATAATGCTGTTTTATGTGTGTGTGTAGAAAAAATACTCTGGTCTAAACTTAATTCTGCTTTTGCATTAGAGAAAACTTCAGGTCATTGTGCAGCCTTTCTGCCTTGGACTGTGACTTCACCAGATTTCACAAGCTGAAAAGCCTTGATAAGTTGTGTGCTTGGATAGGAGTCCTCGAGGGAAAATGCGGTTTTCTTGGAGGAGTGTGGGTGATTCAGTGCATAGTGCTTTTCTGTCTAAGGTGGTTCTGAATCAATACCCAGCATGGCATTAGTGGATTAGGAGCTGCTGAAGTCCTGTAGATGATGTAGTGCAGAGGTGTGGGTTGTCTGTGGTCACTGAAGATGACGAGGTATTTTTTGCATAACTAAATTTCAGCTTGGTTACTACCAAAATTCCTCCTGTAGCATCCACTGAACTTGATAATCTTCCGTGTGAAAATAATTGATATTAGATACTAGACGTCTGTTGTTACAGTTGCCCTGCTTTATCTTGAAATTTTATATATTCTTTGAGGTGTAATGGTTTGTAAGTTTGATGGTTTCTTTTCTTGGTGTTAATTATGTCCAGGTTTGTGCATTCTTTAGTCATGTTGCAGAGGCCATCTCTTCATCTAAGGATTTGGGAAGACATAGTGATACTCTGGACTGAAAAATTATTTATTATGTTGGACTTGGTTACTTTGGGGAAGAGAAAGATATACAAGCTTTGTTGATTGCCCCGCCCCCCCCCCCCGCCCCGGTACTGATTTCTTTGTTGTGCTTTTTAATTTGGGTAAGAAAACTTCCACTAGCAAGCATTTCTAGTAAAGTCCTTTAGTGCATTGTCTAAGCCTACAGGTGGGTAGACTGTTACTACAGTTCTCTGCAGCATATTTCTACTTTTATTAGCTCTTTTTTCTGCTCTGTTCTTTATGTAAGTTATTGGTGTAAGCGATTCCCCCCCCCCCCCCCTTTCTTTCTTTTCTCCCTAATGCTTTGTTCTTCTCCTCCTTCTCGCCTACTATTTTATTCCTAGTCTGCCCATCTTCTGGGGGTGTGGGATACATTAGCTGTTTCAAGAAATTCTATTCCATATTAAACAGTAGGCTGTATCTTACTTGGTTTAGAGGTGTCCGTCAATTGTTCTTACAACAGCGTGCCATTGAAGTAGAGATGTTTAAAACAAAGTTCTCTGTAATTTGCTGGTTCATCGTGTAACTGTGGTTGTGCTTGTTAGCCTTGAGGTAAACTTCCTTGCAGTCCAACATACCAAGCATATGCATAGTGAGTGGGACACTTTTCAGTGCTGCTGATCTCAGCTGGTGTTATCCTTGTCTCTGAACATTCTGCTTTTCCCCAGTAGGTTTGCATAGTGCACCAGGAACGTGGATCCTGGAACTACCTCTTGTGGCTTGGGAGGAGAAAGTGACTGGCTTGCCTCTGTGTGTAGTTCTGTCTGGAAAGCATGCGGAGCAGAATTGCTGTGCAGATAACTGTGTCAGTCATTTCTCTAAATAGTGGCACTGGAGGACTGGGCTCCCCCTGAGGAGGAGCTAGGAACTTTCACCATGAAGAGGCTGTCTTGCAAGTTAGACTTCCCCGTGGATATTTTTTTCCACAGCTGTTGTCAATGACCCAGTTTTTATTCTATTTCAATTTCGTATTTTTGTCTATAGATGTTTGCACCAGTATGCTAGACAGTTGATAATACTTGACAATTGTTATAGCGGTGTTTATTCATCTAAATCATACCCTGCTGGTGTAGACTATTGTATCAGCATGGTATGCTATTTCAGTTATACTACCTATTATCTTTGGTCCCAAATGGTACTTGAAGAAAATATTTCCAGGAGCTTGTTTCAAGACCCCGAGTGCTTCAGAGCTGTAGAAGCAAGCAACCTGGTCCAGCTCCTGCTCTATAGTGAAGAGATCAAAGCTGACATCCCAAATAGATAACATAATGCTGTGCTAGTTTGGTGAGGCACACTAATGACTTGTGATCATAGGTATTATTACTTCTAAGAGGCTTCCTTGCTGAGAGTCCTGCGTGTAAACTTTGTAACTATGCCCCACGTGTATTCCTTTGCTTATGCCAGGGAACAGCAGGAATATATTGCTCACTTCAGCAGCTGCATTTGTCAGTGCATCCTCTGAAATAGATTCTTCTCAAGGATACATAGAACCTTAAACAGACTGGTTTTATGATAATGTTTATGAAGGGCCTATTTGTATACTTAGTTGTTTTGCTTGGTGAGAAGGTAACCACCTTTTTTCCTGTGTTGCTAAGTTAACTTAAGCTTTGCTCCCAGAAAGTACTTGTCATTCTGTGAGTGGGTATCGGGTGCGAGGAGAGCAGCTGGTACGCTGCCAGCTAATTGTGCCACTGCATGCATATCTGCATGTCTTGTGTTCTGAAATCTCACTAACTGATCCTTGCGATTTAGGAATCACCTCAGCTTCTTTTTCCTTTTGATTCTCATAGCAAGAAGGGATTGCAAATGTGATACTGAAACAGAAGACATAAAAATGATTATTCTGTTTTTTTTTTGAGATATTGTGGTTTTAACTTCCTCTCATGATTTTTGAGTGCTTGAAATTGCTGAAGTAGTAAAGCTGAAGCTCCTCCCCAGAAACAAGAAAAACCCACCCAGGGATAAAGAGAGCAATTACCCTCTGTCATCTCTAGTCATGTTTGCTCTAATAAATTAGCTGAACACCATTGAATACCTCTCTGAGTGTTCATTGTGGGGCAGACTAACAGTTCATAGATCACTTGAGCAGGTAGTTCCAGCCAACTCTAAGGCAGATTCAACACACAAAACATTGCAGAGGTCTTTTCAATCACACTGTCAAACAGAGATATAGTCATATCACTCCAACTTGAAAACTTTCTTTTAAAAAGCATTACCATTTAATTCCTGATGTGCCAAGTTTATTTGAACCAATTAAACAATTTAAGATTTTCCTGCCTGGCCCTGGAAGAGTTAACAATATTAGGTTTTTTGAGTTTGCTTGTACTTTGTATTGTCTCTTGGGCTCTTTACTTCTCCATACCAATTCTTTTACATGTTACATTATTGACTTTTTCTCCTCTCCATGCAGTCTAAGTATCCGTGGCATCCAAATGCTTTGGCTGTGCTTCGGGATCTGATGTATTGAGAAAAACATTTGTTGCACATTTTGCTGAATAAACTGAGCATAAATTTCAAAGGGGATCTTGGAATGATGAAATAGCTAATTACAACTTACTTTGTATTTGACCTTCTGCATCCTTGCTTCACATTATAACATGGTAATTAAAATTGATCCGTACGGGGCGGATTTTTTTGTGAAAATTAGCTCTCATTTTCACTAAATACAGGAGTGGCTGTGCTAGGTTAGGTAAGACTAATGATGTTTTCCATTCTCTTGTAATTGGCATGCAAATGGTAGTTAATGGTTTGCAACTTTATCAGAAGTTGTCGATTCCTCCCTGCACCAACTCTTTGTAGTTGCTATATAAACTTGTATATTGCCTGGAGTACTTTGTGCAATGGCATGAGGAGAATATGTTTGTAACTTCTTGGTTAATCAGCAACATCCTTAGGTCCTTGCTTGCAAGAAACTGGCTCTCCTTTAGAGAGGTGAGAATGGTCAGGTAGCACAGGTAGACAGAAAACTAACAAGGTTTGTAGTTAAAAGCTATGAAGATCATTCGGATTGGCTTCCTCTCTTCTTCCTTAAATCATAAGGCTGAATTTCTATTCATGTGACAGTCTTTGCTCAGGATTGCACAAGAGCTAAACTTACTCCCCTGCGTGACTACATGTGGGTCTCAGTTAAGGATGGCTTAGTGGGTTTATTACCAACCCTGAAAATCCAACCTTGAAAATATTTTTTTCCAATCCTGTTTATACTCCCAAGTTCCCATTCCTCTCCCACACACCTATCTCTTCAGCTTTCCCACATAACCACCTACCTACCCACAGAATTATTTTAATTAAATGTTACTCATGTGTGGGCTTACTTACCACTTCTCCCTGCTTAATCTGTTCCCCTTCTAGGGTCAGTGTGAAAGAGTGACTTGATTCAAACATTTAACTTCGCTATTGTCTATATTAGAAAGACAGTAGCAAGGCACGTCAATCTGTCTTGGCTTAACCTGCAAGCAGTTGAATCCATCTGTAAGTTTGAAGCTGCTTTATGGTCTACCAGTGATGTGACAGGGTGAAATACACGTCACAGGCAGAAGTAGACAGAGGACAATTTTCTCATTAACTAGATACGCATTCAGGAAATGGTGAGAAGTTCTTCCTTTCAGATGTTACTGGAAAAGGAACTGGACTGAGCTAACAGTCTAGCATACACGTCATGCTGTATTTGGTCTTTCTGTGATATGCAGGAAGATTTGGGTGGTCATTTTAAATTGCACAGATCTAGACATTAAATGGCCAATAATTTATTAATTAATTGTAGAAATAAGTAGAAATTCCAGATGAAGGTATAAGTAAGAGAGTAACCTGTTATTGTTCTGTCTTGAATTAATCCTACCTATATATGGCAATTTACAAAAGTGTGACATGGAAATAGTAATCTATATGTTGAAATACTTGCTGCAATTTGAGGAAGACCAGAATTGTGGGGTTTTTCTGTCCTTGTGCTACTGGAAGATAAGAATGCACCTAGGAGGTACGTTCAGGCCATTAGGCTATACGAGGTGGCCTTTGGTTATGAAAGCATGCATACCTTTGTACTGTAACCTGCAGGTAACTTACCTTTAAAACTGTTAATAGGAATGTAAGATAACTTAGTGAATCTGAACTTCTTGGTATAGAATTTTCTGATTTTAATATGAACATCACTGTTTAAAGAAAACAATTTATTATTATTCTTATTACTATGCTTTTCTGATTTATATTAAAACCAAAATGCTTTAAAATATTTTTAACATCAATAAATTAGAATGATAATACATGCACAGAGCAGTATCTTGATATTAAAAATTCAGGTGCTCTTAAAACTGAATTTACTCTTGCTGTCATAGGTTTTGTGCCCAGTGAAGACAGTTTCTACTTTACGGTTGCATTTTGTAGCTAGACACTATTTGAAATAATGTATGCATTTGATAATTAATTTATTACAATACGCATGTACAGTAGAATGCTTCTACCAAAATGTTATATGCAGTTCTCCCACAGCAAAAGCAAAACCCCTGTTCTGTTTCTCTTTGTGTGAAAACTACTTAGTTGCTCTGCATAAAATTGAGGTTCTTTCATGTTGAGATGTGAGCAGTTGTTAACTTCAAAAAAGATAGTGTCAGGTGATTAAAGTATAACTTGATCTTATTGGAGTTTTTTTTGAGCTGTGAGTAGTTGCCATGTGCTTTGTGCTTTTTACTTATGTGATTAAAGGAGAACATTTAGTTACTTGGTTGGCACTGCAGGGATAGAGGGTAAATATTTGCTAATATATTGAGAAGGTTTTATATACATGTATAAAATAATTGCTAATTTTTAAAAAAGAATTGCATAAATGCAAAACCTGCCTCTCCTTTTGCTTTAGTCTTAGTGTGCATTTTAGTGTGTTTTGTCTTCCTTTTTCATCTTTACGACGCTTTATTCCCATTTTATAATCTTCCTCTGGTTTTCCTTTTATGTTATTTTTTGATATGCCAGTTTTGGCTCTACTTCCTGTTTCTTCCCAGTTTTGCTTCTTCCAAGATTATCTAGTAGTTTACTTTCTTTTTTGCCTCCCCAATAGGAGTTACAAACCCAGCTACCATTGATCTTAATGTGGCATGGAGAGAGTACGTAATCTTCTGAAGGGAATGTGTAATGGATGTGAAGAACATACACGGATTTGCTGGTTTTTCTCTGTCTAGATTGCTGCATCTTGCTGGTTCTAGATGCTGTTTCATATGGTATCCCACGCAGTTGTATTGCAGTATTAGCATATTGTGATGCCTTTTTTGATTTAGAAAAGCTTCTCAAGGGCTTTCTAAGAGAGACCCCTCAGGCCATCTACTACTCTTGCTTAAAGGGGCTTTCTGCGTTTGCTTTTCCAGCAGAGACCTCTTTAAATCTCACCCATTGAAACAGTTGCCACTGCCACTGATCTTCTTTTCCCTTCCTGGGAACTGCCTCGGAACTACAGTCAGAGTCTTATCCCAGTATACAAATTCTGAGATGCCCATTTAAAATCCATCTCCAAAAGGCAGGAAAAGGTGCAAGTACTCTTCAGGTCCTTCACAGCCACAGCAATCAGCTCTGTAAAAATGCTTGTGAGAAGGAGGGGATTAAAGAGCGCCTGTGCGGCAGCTTCTTATCAGCCTCTGCCACGAGGTCTAATAACATCTCCAGGTCGGTAGACAAAGAACATGAAACTCTCTATCGATGGAACAGAGGACTTCAAAGACTGTTTGCCATTGAGGACATCTCAGTCTGTATATATTGACCGATTGCAGATTCTGTAATAAGACTGGCACTGCCTCCCAGCTTCCTCATACCTCAAAAAGTAAGAATGGAGGGTTTCTCTTGCTGTGCTTTGTTGCTTTGAATTGTAATTAAAATACTTTTCTTGTATTGTGTGATTTATAAGAGAAAACAAACAAAGCAGCAGAATGCTTTCTGATTCAATCAAAAGAGAAGAGGAATGCGTGATTACAATCAGCAAGTCTTTTCTATGCCTGTGGTTTTTTGTTGCTGTTATAAAAAGTTCATCAAAAGATGTCAACTATTTAATAAGGATTCACATAAGTTCCAGCTGTTCCAGAATAGTATCTAAATATTTGATTTGAAAACAGTATGTATACCAACACTGCAACATACTGCAGGCATGATCACCCAGCGATCCAGAAAGATTGAAGTCTGTCTGTGCTAATTAGTGTTTGCAGATGAAGCTTCTGTAGTGCTGGTTTCAGTTAATAAAAGATCTTGTGAGTTATAAGCACATAATGGGTAAGATAAGAGATGTCTACAAAACTGAATGGAGACAATGTAAATTTAGTATTTTCAAGTTATAATGATGCTGGGACACCTAATTTTGCTTTTCATAATGACGTGATATATTTTGTAATATGTTCATATTAGAAAAAAAATTATCTTATTGCTGCCCTTATTTAAAGAGGTTTATTGCCAAAAATATAGTTATAAAATGTCAATTTACTTAAAATAGCTGGAAGTATTAATCTCAACATGTAATTATATTCAAAAAGAAATTCTGTGGTTTTTCACTTACATTGAGGAAAAATTAATAGTTTAGGCCAGAGAAATCTGCTTTTAACTTGTGCATTTACTTGCAAACGTAGCAATTCTGTTGCCTGTTTGCTCAGAGTCCTTATTCTTTTGGTTTTAGGGGTACGGAATTACTTGGGTTGTGCTGAGAAATATGGTTTCTCGTGGACAAATTCCCTCCCTTTCATTCCCTTCCTTACATAGCTTTCAAGTACAGTGTTACCAAATTCAATGAAACAGATGCTGAGTTTCACCTCTGAATATTTGTATTTCCTTGTTCTCATACATAAGCTCTTCCTTTTTTGCTTTAAAAAGCAACTGGCAGGGACAGGTGGCAGACTGTCCTAACCTGCAGCAGGAGAAATAGTGGAGGTTTCTTCTTTATATGTGAACGTCACTTTTTTCTCTTTTTAATACAGAATGTATTCTAGTTTTGATACTGTGTTGGGGAAAAAATATTAGATGGTGTTAAAATATTAGGGATATAGAAGAGAAATAAAAACCAGATTAAAAGGTAGATTTTAAGCAAATTGAAAAACTTATCTTTTATAGTAATCCCTTAAAGTGATGAGGTTAAAATACATTACAATTAGTGGGGTTTTTAGGAAGCTTGCTTAAATTCCTGGGTTTTTAAAATTTCTTTCTGATTTACAAAAAAAAGTTGAAAGTGGGAGGAGTAAACAGGTTTGTAAGGTAGACATTGAATAATTTCTAATGCATGAACATTGTTTGATACTCATGAGTGGGTGATACTATATCCCAGTAAATTTGCACCATGGTACACAGTACTTTAGTGACAAAATATGGTTTTAACCTCAGAGATAAGTCTTGCAAGCAGTTATAACCGAAAGGGTTGTGTACTGGTGTTCGTAATAGTCGACTAGAACTGCTTACAAAGTTATTAGATTCAGGATTAGACACCTGCATAGTGGGGTCCTGAGTTTATGCAGAGCTGCTGGATAGTTGTGGTTGAATACACTTGCACTATAAGATTTTGCCTTTAATACAAGCTGATGGGTGACATTTTATTTGAGTTGTATGCATTAATTGAGACATGAAGCTTGTGCTGAAATGTCACTACCTGCACAAAGTTATGCAATTCTGGCTACTATTACGGCTATTTAAAATTTTGTTTTGAAGGTAATCTTCAGCATATCCTTGTAGTTATAAAGTTTTGGAACATTGCGGGCTCCACTCATTGTAGAACTGCTGAAGTTAACATACGGACTGGCAGTATATGTACTTGTGAAATGGCTCACGCGTGCAATAGAAGCACGTTCACACCAGCATAAAATGTTGCTATTGGCTTCTTCCTGTCTCCAGCAAGCATTTCCAATTTTAGAATTTTCTTCCTCTCACTTATGAGCTAGGCTCCCTCTTTTCTTTTTTTTCCCCACTGAGTTGAAAGTGTTGCAGATCCATTCCTTTTATCTCTCTGTTCTCTCTAGAAAGAAATTTGCAGCCTTTTCCCATGTTCTTTTTGCACGTACAGCAAAGTTAACTTTCCAAAGGTTCTAATGTGTTTTATAGACAAAACATGTTCAATCAAAGGTACTAGTGTCTGAATCACTGATTCTGTTCTGCGCTTTCTAATGGAAAGAGCCAATGTTTTTCTCTTTTTGTTATTGTTGTTACAGCAAGAGATATTTCTGTTTTCAATAGAGGTGTGGGTTTTTGTTTGTTTTGTTTTGTTCCAAATACATACTTTCAGGACAGCACATTTACTATATCCCATGTGTCCACCTTAGTCCAATGCATCTAATTTTTTTGCCTGGAACTTTTATCCTGATGCAATCTGAGGACTTGGCAATTTTCTCTGGGGTTTTTCAAAGTTAAGATTCCCAAATAGACTGTTACATACCTAGAAATGTAACATACACTCACTGTGTGCTAGGTGATATAGATGATGTTAATAATTCTAACAATGCATGTGTAGCAAGTCTTGTCTATAGTAAAAATAAGTCATTTTGTGGGTCACATTTCTGAAGGAGAAATGTGGTGGCCCTACTAGTCACGTATGCTCTGGCCACCCACTATATAAAATCGCTTTCTACTGTCATCAGCTGTTTAATATCTCTATAGACAATCTTTCCAGGTCGCAAACTGAATCTAGTCTCGGTGTCTCCAGTTTCTTTAACCTAAACACTCATAAGGTGTTGGCCCAAATTTGAGTTGCTTTCTTATTAATTGAATTATTGATTGGACATGCTGATCTGACGTATTTCAGATACTGATAATTCAGACCTGCTAAGTTTAGAACTAGGTAGCATAATTTAGGAGCCTGGTATTTTTAATTTTGGTTGAACTTACTGTGCCTTATGCTTGTAAGCCTTTTGCCTTCAGTGGGGGGGGAAGGAAGGCTCGTATCCCTGAATATTCAAGTTTTGTATTCTCATCTACCTGTTTGATGATTTCCAGTTTAACGAGCATTACAAGTGTCCTCCATTCTTTTCTGGAAAGCTGTGTGCCCTCAGGTGTGTGTTCTTGCTGCTGCGACTGAAAAGAGGGGAATGAGGCTGGCTGGTGGTATGTTTGTCCAAGTTTGTTGCCCCTGCAACAAACCGTGCATTTACTATGAGGAAATGTTCCTGATCCTACTTTTCAGGTGAAGAAGTGGGAATTAACTAGGAAATCCCTGAGATTTAGTTGAAAGTACTAATCCTTTGGAGATGCTTTGTAACACCTTGTCCTGCTGATCAAATGCAGCAATCAAATGTGGTATTTACGCAGCAGTTTTCAGTAAGAATAGCTATTTCATGGCAAATGATGTTTACATCATTTACAGGTGGGCTTTTTGGTAAATTGGATGGTGCCCAGGTGACAAATTTGTTGCTCTCATATTTGCTAAAATACCTTTGTACCTTGACCTTCTTCTGATAAGGTTTGTGAATATAATATGCTAGTGCATATTTATGCCAATTTTATCACTAAGAGAAAGAGTTTTGAGTGCTATGAGGGCTTGAAAAGGATTTTTTCTTTGTTTGCGTCAGTCTTTTCTCTGTAGTCACGAATTCACTGTCCACTCTCCTGTGTAAGTAAAGGCTGAGTGGGAAATACACAAAATCTCTGAGGCTGATGTTAATGCTGCACGAACATAACATTGGGGTTCAGTGTTGCACTGTACAAGCTTGTTGGTGCTGATGAATTACCTTGTCACAGAGATGTAACCAATATTATGAAATCTTACTGTGGTTTTTTTCCTCATAGAGATGTCACAGTGACTGAAGGAGGATGTATGACATGCGGTGTTACTGCCTTAGGACCAGAATGTGTCGTCTGCTTTGGTGCAGCTGAGAGACTAAGGGGTTTATATTACTAGCAGCTTGTCAGGGCACAAGGCAATCTATTGGTGCATTACAGGACTGCTCTCAGCTGATTTTGAATGCAAGGCGATGCTTCTTTGTTTTCTCTAAAATTTTTGACATTTTACCAGGTGATGATTCCTTATACAAGGGAAGTTGAATTGCATTTCCTACCGCTGTTATGGAGTAGCACAAAACAATTTGAGATAGAGAGCTTACAAGCTTTGACCTCAGATGAAAAAGGTATTTAGATTTGGGGATGGACCGTAAGACTGAGATGTTTCTGAATGTGATACTACTGCTTTTATCTAGTGTGATTATTTCTTTCTTGTTGAGTTTAGACAATGATCACCTCCAAGCATCTTATGAAATGCTTGATTTCATCCTTGGGACCATTTTGTGAGATTTTGTTGAATTACAATTATTGGTTTTTCCACTTTTGCAGAGGAGGAACTAAGGTACAAGTAGTTTGAATAACCTGCCAGAGGCAAATCAGTGACAAAACAGATGGCAGCAGCTGGCTGTCCTGAGCCCAAGTGTCTAGACTGAGAGAGAGTCTTTTTCCCATAACAAGAGAATGCTGTTGCTGAATTTCGTTTTGAACTGGTGTGTGCTTTTGGAGCATGGAGTGTTGAATAGATCACAGTCTGAGCTTGATTTGTGTGAACGCTGTGTTTCAGGTGTATGGGTAAGAAAAAAAGTTGGTAAGATACTCTGTTACTTCAGAAATGTGTATGTGTTTTTAGAAAAGACAAAACTCTACAACTTGATTTAACTTTCAGACATACCATGCAGACCATGTGAAGCTAACATCTCTTCGACCACCTGCACTTCTGCCTTGGGATATGTGATGAGGGTAGGGTCATTGTGTGTGGTAGCATCTAGCGAGATGCATCTGCTCTTTTGCTTTGGCATGGTTTCCGGCTCTCTTCCACAGAGGAATGGGATTGAGAAGTCAAAGATGGGGCATGAAATGATTTGAGGAAGATGACTGCTGCCAGGATCATGGCAAAGGTCAAGTGACAAGGGTCTACAACTCCCTATAGCATGCTAAATATGAAGGCATTCTGCTGTGTTCTTCAGCTTTGCAAATGCAGGGACTTATGGCTGTCAAGAGAGAGACTGAAAACTGGCCTTTGACTTACTGGGTTGTTGAGTTTAAAACCTACATTGCAAAGTCTTGAGAAAGCTGGAAGAAGGGTGGCAGGAGATCACAACATGGACAAGGAGCATGACCGGGGCGGTCAACTGGCAGCATCTTGATGGAGGAAGGCACTATAGAGAGCAAAGCACCTCAGCAACTCCTTAATCTATTCCATCTGTAACAGTTATTTATGTTTGGGGGTTTTTTTCCTGCAATAAATGCAGCAGGCAAGGCCAATAGTAATCTGTGTCTCAGTATGATTACCAGCAAGCAGAAAACCCTCAGAGGCTGAGACTGAATTCTAGTTCTTTCAGCCATTGTCCCTGCATAAGTGTGCAGAAGATGGCCACAGAGCAGCAGACCTTTTCCCTTCCTCTGGCATTTTTCCCTATGGTCTTCCTTTCCTTTCCTTCTTTCTTTTTTTTTTTTTTCTTCTTTTTGCCATCACTCAAGTGCCTGTGGATAGGAGGATAATGCCTTACCTTGCCACACACCCCCAATAGAGAGCAAAGAAATGACAGGTTTAGACAGGCATTGTTTCTCTTGGAGATATGCTCAGCTTATGCAGTGGTGTTTGTTAGCCATAAATTTTATGAGATTGTGTGTAAGCTTATAATTTTGCCTTCCTCATGGTAGGTTTCAATACCTCACATTTCATACTGATTTGCCAGGAAAAATATTTGCAAGCAACCCTGTGTTTGTGCAATATTTGTACAATACATTAATCAACTGCAGGTTTTTTCCCAAATGTGGCTATGGGGACATTTAACACAGCATACATACTGCCTGAACTGCTATATTTTGTAGAGGTTTTTTTTGTTAAACACAGAGCATGATGTGTATTTGTAGAATCTATGACTTCAGAATTGCAATGATTCTTGTACCAGGAGTACTTCCGTGCATTGTTTTGCCACGATATGCTGATGAATATTGCAGAAAGCATAACAAATATATTTGCTGTTTCCAAAGAAAAAATCTTATTTTATTTTGGAATAAAATGTGCATGAGTAGGTTTTCTTTACATTGGCATGAGACCATATTTGAGGCATTTGGAAATTTTGTGTCTAGTCGTTTTCATGGATAGTGGAAAAATAGTTTTACTTCGCACTGATGTTTTTGTTAAAAATATGGACTGTATACCAAAGTGATTTTAAATTCAGGCAAAAAGAAATTATAAATGTTCCTGAACAATGATAGCTAAAATACAGTGCTGTATATGAGCTTTCAGTTTGATAAATACTTACTTATGAGGTCATAAATACTTGAGGTACAAAAGGTTAATGTAGTGTGAAAGGCTGTAAAACACAGCGAGCAACCTGCTAGATCATAATGATGCATTAGTACCTTTCAGTATGAATGCTAGTGGTTATAAAATCTTTGGGTTGAATTTATTCTGTAATACAAGAATGTAAAGCCAGAGTATCTTCACTGTGCAGTTGTACTTACCTTTTTATATTTATTTCTCTTTGTTAAAGAAAAAAAAAAAGCTCTCATCTGCTCCTGAGTGCCCACTGACTGAAAATGATAAAAAACTCTTTTTGACTAATATAATTTCTGAAGAGCATATGTCATAGGTGTTGTCTGGGTACTCAAAGTATGTAATAAAATAAGTAATACTTAGTGATTTTTTTGCCTTCTGTGTATTAATAAGTTTCCATGAGATAAAGTAAGCAATAATGGATAAAGGAAACAAAAGTGGTATAAATTCTGTACAGCCGTAATGCAATTTACCTTTGAGGAGAAAGAAATACAGTGCTAAATTCACAAAGTGAGCATTTACTGAATGATAAAATTGACTTTATCGTAATAAACTGTAGTATTTCTCATTCTTAGAAGTCTTCTGCAGTTTATAGTTGTCTCCAATATGCTGATGCAGCTAATATTTCTCATTTAATATCTACCTCTGTGAAGTGTTAATTTTCATGCTTTGGTGATCATTGCTTTTTACTGAAGCAAATTACTTCCTCTTACTCCTATATCAGAGTTTATGACAGATTAGGATAATTTTAATTTAATTAATCTTTTGAGTCAGTTCCACTCTTTTCAATGAAGTGCCCTGTCTTGGCCAGGCTAAATTGAAGCAGTTAAGAAAATCTGGAGATATGATAAACTTTTGCTTGCAGACTGTTGAAACTCGCTTTCAACTTCTCTGCTCTCTGGTTACAAAAGAAGTATTTTACTTTCAATTTATTCTCTCAATGAAGTACACCTGTATCTGGAGGATATTAAATAGTTTTGAGGAATTAAACAAGAAAAATGTATATGGGAAAATATTTGCTATAGATACATGCCTCTCCTAATGCAGAAGCCTGGTTATTTTTTAATTATTATTTTTTGATGTTGAAAATCAACACATTATGTTCTTATTACGATACAATTTAAAAGTTGATAGTGTTTGGATTGTGCAAATAGATCTTTAGTAAATGTCTGTAGATTACTATTTTTAGTTTAAGACCATATTTAAATTTGCAAAGAACACTGCGAGCAGTTTCTGCCCTGACAGAATTAGCACAGAATGCCTGTGAGAGAACAGAAAGTGAAATCTTGTAAAAGCTCCATAACATCTCTGAAAATCATGTATTTCTTAACAAATTTTGAGATGGTTTATTTTATTTTGGGACAATTGGTCAAGCTAGAAATTAAAATAACAAAACCCCGGTAGGCCAGTATATCAAGTTACGGCTATATGACTCATATTGTCAAATGCCGCTTCATATTACAAAATACAGGGTTTTGATGATAACACAGAAAAGTATTATATATTACCAACTCATACTTTTATATTAGGTTATGAGGCTTTCTGTATCATGCTTCTGGGCAGAACCTTAGTTTGTTTATATTGTTTGTTAGGGTTGGTTGTTTTTTTTTTTTTTGCAATAATATTCTCAGAGTCTGCATTACATTAAAGCAGCCACAACTGTTCAGTCATTCTGATTTGACTAGCTGTATATTTCAATAGTGCCTCTTCCTTTTTTTTTTTTTGAATTAAATATCCTCCTCATGCTACAGTAATCGTGGATATTCTTAATAGAATTGAATGGCGGAACTTAATTAACCTTTCCTTCTTCCTTTTTATTTAAAGGAAATTTGAAAAAAATCAATGGCGTGGTCTCTAATTTAATGCATGCACCCCACAATGTCTATTAGAGGCTTTTCACACGAGTAAGTCAGGTGAGACAGAACTGCTCATCTTGCGCTCACAATGCATTTTCTTTCAGCTGAAATGTTCACCTGGCATTCTAATTGGGGAAGAGTAAGAGTCCTGAGTATATGTGTTGATAAATATATATTCTTCATGAATTTATATAATCTCATAACTGCGGTCATTAAAACATACTGGATGGTTATGCAAATAACGGAGGGAATTTCAAATCATACCTGCCACTTCTGAATCTCATTTTTGACCTGCTTTTCTTTCTTTCGTTTTGTAAATAATAATTAAAAATGCTTGTGATACTTCTTCTCTAGCTATTGAGTGGTCAAGAGATGTACAGTGTTCTGGAGCAGATGAATTCTTTACTGAGATGGAAATGAACAAGACAGTAAAGGTTATAATTTATAATTTTAGTTGTAAATCCATTTCCAGAAGTCTGACAAAGAATAATTTTGACAGTATTTCCTTTAGAAGTAGAGGAAGGGGAGAGGTGTTACAAAAGTAGATGATACTAAATGTAGATGCAATTCATGCCATATTTCTGTAAACTTTTATCTTTCTCTGGATGAAGTCGGTTTAAGTATTCTCAATTTATCATATTTCTAAGTGAATTTTATTCCCAATAGCTGTTAGTTACTGCTCTAACTCCCTCTCATATTAGTGCCTAAGTTCTACTCACAAAAGGAAGATTCTTAGCTCATCCTGAATAAAGTCTGTCTTTATGGATTAAACAACACCCACCCCCCCACCCCCCCGTGATTTCCTCACATTCCTGAAGTATGGTATAGACAGTGTAGGCTTGGTTGTCAAACTGAATGACCAAATCTTTTTTTCCCTTAAAAAGCGGTAAATGCAGTAAAAGTATAAAGTAGAATGAAAATTCCGTACCTAGAAGAGAACAAAAAAGGACCATGAAATGATTTCTTTTGAATATACTTTAGATTAGCAAATGTTTTCTATTACAGCATTGAAGGTAAATGTACTTGGATGCCCCTAAGTCGCTGAAGAAACTAAAAATCGGTTTGGCTGAGGCTTTATACGAGTTAGGGAGACAAGGTTAGGTTTAGAAGCAGGTTTCAAAAAAATAACTGAAAAATATTTTCCTTTTTTTCCCTTTTCCCAGTTTCAGTCCACCAACCTGCATAGATGGTTGGCTTGTAAGGTTTGGTGGAGCTTTCTTTTGCAGTAGAGGTTTGAAGTACAATGAAAAAAATGGAAAAATAATTCCTTAAGTTTCATGAAAGACTGGCTTTGGGGTATCAGAAACCGGCATTATTCCCACAGAGGGTGGTGGCTGATAAGCTGACTGTGTGATGGATATCTGGCAATAGTATTCTTTTGTTAGTTTTTCTTAAGTTATTTTCCTTTTTCCTTTCAATTGGCAGGAAATAATAAAGCAGACTTCATTTGTAGTTCAAGGAATCTGGTGAGCATTACGGCTTACGGTTACTAATATGTGAAACAAAGTGTGTCTAGAGAGACTTCAATTATGTTATGCAGGTTCAGCATAGATGGTGGAAAGGACACTGTAATGCAGAAAGGAATAAAAATCCTAAGAACTAACAGATGATGCAGTGATCATGATTGCACTAAAAAGAAATACATAAATAATCTATTTATTTATTTACATGTTTATAATATTATACTGTATGCTATATATATTTCAAGAGAATGTGCAAGAGAGGAATACGGGAATCTTTGATAAACAAGTGAGATTTAAAGGGAAAATAGTGTAACTATGTAAATCAATGCACAATGAGGAAAGTGATTATGCTGGAGTGCCTTCCTGTAGCATATTAATCCTTCCTCTCTGAAGAGTGTCTTGTTTATTTGGGTTATGGCCATCAGATGCTACATGTTGTAGAACAGTGATGGGAAAAGATGATGTACAGTTGTCATTTGCCAGCAGTGTGTTTACATAATGTTTATTCTACTGCAATTTCAAGCAAAGGTGTGAAGGCTTGCATCTTCTGTGTCTAAGAGTTTTCTTTGTTTAATGCACAAAATCATTGAAAACATAGTTCTCAGTGTGTATGGGATATTTTTTATACCTCAGAAAGTATCTGCGTACACTTAATACATCTGTACCTTCCTGCAAGATCATTATGGAGACTAACAAGCTGTACAAATTTTGACCAATTTTACTATTCTGAGGATTTTCATGAAGCACTAAGCGTGACAGCAGAAGAGGAAAAAGGGATGTCATGATTTGATTTTTTTTTTAGAAATGATTTTTTAAAATGCAATGCATGCAAGACCCCCCAACAGGTGCAGCTGAAGAGTGTTGTGGAAGTGATGTGTTCCAAGACAGTTAAGTACTTCTATGAAATAACATGTTTGGCGTATATGATGGAGGAAGGAATGAAAAGCCATGTCTTTAGCAATGCATAAATATATGTAGCATAAAACCAAAGAGGAATTAACTGAATATTAACCCCACTTGTACTTAGAAAAGGATATAGAGAATATTTTTAAGAGGTAATCCTGGCATATTTCAGAAAGATCATATTCCCACTTGGGGTAATGGAGAGAACTTTTTTGAGGGGGGAGCTTTGCTGAGTATTTGCCTTCCCAGAGAGTTTCTTGCATCTTTTGAAGTAATTGATGTCAGATACTGGATCAGGATAACCATTTGTATGATAATATTTGTGAAGCTTGGTATTTGAAACAGTATTTTTTCAGAAGAAGTAGTGTGTGCAGGGAATGCAAGATTGGCCCAGATAATTGCAATGAGCAACTCAGAGCTGTTGCTGATATTTTTAGAATTTTTTGTTGTGTGGGTTGTTCCATAGAAGTAACAACTAAAATGATTTTTCATCTCACTTGTTTAGACTAAAGTTGTGTTTGAAAATTAACTCCAAATCTTATCATTATTGTATTAGATTATTAACGCATCAGTGATATCAATAGCAAGTACTTTGTTCAGTTAGTAAATTAGCTTTTTCTGAGGTGATGTAGCTTAGAGACTACATGTTGTATTCTTTTTTTCATATGCATCCGCAACAGATTTGTGAACCAAGTCAGGTAAATTTGAGCAGCAAGGCTGGACAGGTGCAAATGAAGAATAATCAAAAGAAAGTGGATTTACGTCATTGAATTGGAGGGCATAAATTTGGTCTCCAGAAACTTTATTGTCGATGACAGTATTCAAAACAAAAGAATCCACTTAATGGAGTACTGTTAAATTAAAACCAAAAGCATATTGATTAAAGTGAGCAACTGTGAGTCAGAAAAGGAGAACCAGTCTGTTATGTAAGAATAAAATGCATTTATGTACATAATTCGTAGAGCACAAGAACACTAATTTCTGTCAAGCAGGAAATTTTTGCCCAGTGAAATGAAGATTTTTCCCGCTCCCTTTTTAGATCTTCTTTTGCATGTTGTTTTCTTATGATATTCTGGCATTAGCCTTTATGAACTGATCCATGTCAGGGCCCTGAGGGCACTACTACGCCTTACTGGCCCTGCTCAGCCTACCCGGGGCTTCCCAGCACCCTCCCGCCGGTGGCCAGGAGCTCCCTTTCAGTCCAGCCCCGGGCCCCCAGGCCCTGCCCCAGCAACTCTGGAGGAGCAGCGGGCTGCAGCTCAGCCCCAGCCCTGCCCTGCCCGCCCGTGGGACCTGCTGAACTGGACTCCGACCTGCTGATTGACCTGCTCTGTCCAGTTCTGACCTAAGATCTGCCCATCACCTGCCTGCTGATCACTGGGCTGTGTCCGGGCCTGATTATCATCACTGGATCTGATCTTGATTTGCTGACAAATCAAGCAAGATCAGCCAGAGTAGGCTGCTCAGGACTGTGTCCACTTGGGTGTTGAATCCCTCTAAGGATGGAGCTCCACAAGCTCTCTGGGAAATTTGTTCTAGTGTAGGTGGTTCTCACAGGAATTTTTTTTTTCCCAGCAGCTAAACAGAACATCCTGTAGTTCAGCTTTTGCGCATTGCCCCTTATCTTGTCACTGGGCACCACTGACAAGAATCTAGCTCCTTCATCTTAACTCCCTCCCATCAGGTATTTATGCACATTGATAAGACCCTTCCAAGTCTTCGCTTTTCCAGGCTAAACAGTCCCAGATCTCTCATGCTCTCCTTGTCAGATACTCCAATCCCTTGCACATTGCTGACTCATATTCCTTTTGTCTTCCAGGACTCCCATGTCTTTTTCTGCGGAGCTGCTTTTCAGCCAGTCGCTCCCCTGTGCGTGGGGTTGTTCCTCCGCAGATGCAGGACTTTGCACTTCCCTTTGTTGAACCTCATGAGGTTCCTGTTGGCCTATTCCTATAGCCTGTCGAGCTCCCTCTGCATGACAGCACAACCCTCTAGTGTATCAGTCACTGCCCCTGGTTTTGTTTCATCTGCAAACAACACTACTAGACTGAGTCCCATTTCTGAGAATTCAAGAGTCGATGAAACTCTGTAATCATGGCTGAGGGAGCATGGCTGTAACATCCTGTACTGATTCCTGAAGTGAACTACAGACAGCAAAACTGTTTGAGACTGTTATGACTAATGGCTTCTCTGTACAGATGTTAGATGAAAATAGGTATATCTTGACTGAGGAATTTCTGGTTGCTCTGCTTGAGGATGAACAAGGGAAGAGGTCTGTTGGCAAGCTTGGTGTGAGAAATAGGGAAAGACAGAAAAGAGCTTTAAAGTCTCAGTGCCAGCTCTCCCGATTCAAGGGTTGCTATTAGAGAGTGTTTTCTTTGCCCTCTTTCCTGAGAACTTCTCTTTTCCAGGAAAGGAAGAGCTGATTTCAAAGGGATCTGAGTTCTGTTTCCACTTCTTCAATAGGTGTTTCCTTAAACTTGAATATCAGTAAGCAAACTTGTTGTCCAGTTCTGCAGTAAAAGCTGCATTGGTGGAGCTCTGTAACAAGCAGTAGTCATACAATCAAGCAGAATTCACCATAAGATTAGCATTCACAGCTAGATTTGAATTGGTGATTTAAACTCCTTACAGATTCATTGAACCATCCAGTACTCTATAGATTTTTCTTTTTTCTTTAAGTGGGAGAAGGGAAGGAAGAAGGGATATTTTCTAAAACTTTACATCATGTTCCACATCAATGAAGGAAAGGTGTTGGATGAGCTCGAAGAGAAGGATGAAAAAGTCTGCTTCTGGTTTACGTAAAGCATAACGTTCCATGACATGGACTTCTCTGACTTTGGTTGGGCTAGCGGAAAACTTTGGTCACGTTCCATTGACCGTGTTAGTGCATCTAGTATTCTATAGAAAGGATAGCATCAGAACACAGCAGGCACAGACATGCTTTTCCATTCAAAACATTCTATCTCTTTTGAAATGCTGCTTGCATTTGGTTGCAACATGCTAAGATATCAGAGTACCAAGCATAACCAATAAGAAAAATAAATACAGCTATTTTTTCATGGAATGGCAGTAAACTACGTTTGAAAAATTACTATCCTGCATAGGAGCTGAATTGCTGTTTGTTAAGGTGGTGTATACCTGAGTATAAAAAGCAATGTGATTTAGAAAGTCTCTTTTTGTGACACGGAGAACCCTCAAATTTTTCTGTGTTTCAGAGGGTTCAAGAATTGACTCCTTGGGATAAGACATTCAAATGAGCAAATGGAAAGTCACAGCAGGAATTCAGGAATAAGTGAGGGGTCAAACAATGAAAAACCTTTTATCATGCTGTCACGTTTTCTTTCTTTTCATGAGCTTGCACTGTGGCAATCAACCATTCTCTCTCAGCATGAAACTCTGCTCTCACAAGTTCACTCAGCAGTTGGTTGTGTCAACACAACTCTTACAAAAAGGGACTTTACATGCATGGCATAAGTCTAGTTCAGGGGGGGAATTCCAGAAACTAGAGTACGTTAATTCCAGCTGAGGGTAAACATTGCTTTCTAAACAACTCTTCTTAGCCAAACCTGCAAATGTTCCATCTAAAGACACTTCTTCTCTTTCTTTTGAAGAAAGTAATGCCCTTTGAAGCTGTGTAGCATAGTATTTCCTTAATGATTTTTTCATTTGTACAAATATTGTTAAATGTCACAGCATTGTACAAGGTAGTCACTTTAAAAGATATTTTTGTCCAGATAGAGGCTGTTGCCAGAGCAAAAATTTAATAAGCTTTATTGCAGCTTTGCAACCTTTTATAAAGTTGACTTATGAGGGATAATAGTTGCAAGAATTTTTAAACTAGTTTGAACATCTAAGAAAAGAATCTAATTCTATTTTCTAAAAGTGATGCGTGTGCATGAATGAATGACTGCAGGTAAACGTACAGTCACCTTTCTGTGTATTGAGTTATGTTGGTTTGTGAATAATTTCTTCATGTGTTAAGGTAATAACTGCATGGGATAGGAAAACTTGTTTAGGGAGAACGGGTGGATTTCCAGTAACCAAGTTACTGCCACAAGCTTTGCATCAGTCAGAAAGTCTTGGTCTCAAGAGCTGTGTGTCCTGATTTATTGACAGTATGTGATTGCCTTTCAAAGTGTAACTTAGAAGAAGGTGCTTTAGAACTTTCGTAACTATTAGGCATATTTACCTGTAAGCTTTACAAAACATTTCTATATTTCTTCATCTATGTTACCCCTCTTCACTTAAACTTTGTTACTTACTGGTACACATTTTTTAGAAGGCAGATCTGTGTTTTGGGGTATTCAGAACATATCATATCCATTCCTCATTAGTGCTTCCAGAGGAAGCATTTCAACTCCTCTTTTATATAATTTATGTGTATAACGCCATAATCCCTGAGGTCCTTCTCTGTGGTTGCGGTAAGTGGCCCTTTCCAAACTGGCTTAAGGTGCCCTAAGGCTGTGCTGCCATAGAAAGGAATAGGCCTGTCCTCCAGCTTTCTCTTACCCAACATGATCGATATATTTATGTCCCTTTCTTCGGTTGTGAATTGGATCAGCTCACAAACTCATTTTATGAAGTGTAAGTTTCCAGTTGGATCAATGGGTCTGAACCAACACTCATCTATACAAGTGCTGGAGAGAACACAAGGTGGGGTGGAAGGAACCTGAGTCCCAAGGTGGCACGAGAGGCAGGACTTTGTCTCAGGTGTGTCGCTGAGGCTTCAGTTGATTGTGAAATCACACCCTTAGCATTATGTTTCTTTTAGGCATGTAAGAGGAAACAAGCTCCATAGTGAGAGAAATAACAGAGATGAATTTAGGATGTAAATGTTTTGAGTAATTTGTGGGCAAAAATGACATGAGCAAGTAATTTTTTAGTGCTGAGGATACTGATAGCTTTTTGTTCTTGTAATACTTTCATGGATTTATCAAACAAGCTTGTGCAGTGTGAAGCTAGAGCTCCCATTCAAACGATAAAAAACCTTTAATCAACTCTAATAATGATTTCTATATTTATTTTCATGGTATTTTTTGATAGGTTTTCATTTGTTGCCTGTCTTGATTTTACATGAGTCCTTCAAGTATTGAAACAAAGTTATTTTTAAACACTTCATTCCTGCTATTGAAGTCCTTTGAAAGAGCAACAAGAATTACATCAGAAATAATAGTCTTCTGACTAACAGATGAAGGAGGAATAACAAAATTAATGGAATATATCTTTGTGTGTCTGTATCACTACTTAAGATATTTCGTTTGGATTAAATTAATGCTTTTATCCTTTGACCAGTAAAATGTTTTCTAGTGTGTCTGCTTAAATTTTTTTTTAAGGAATAAAGCCAAGGAATTTATTTTTAAATTATCCTATGAAAATATCATAATAATTCAGTTTTTGTAAATGTAGAATGAGCTTCTGAAAATGTGCATAGAGTGTATGCGTTTCCTTTCTGGCTAATGGAGCCAGGATGCAGCTGATTAAAGAACGGTTTTGTTAATTGTTGTTGTGATATTCATGGATGGGATCAGTAGGTCGTCAGAAATAGTTTTGAATCGATGCAAACAATAAATAATGCATTAAGGCAACCTACTATAATTCCTTCTACCATTTCAAGTTATTGATACGCTGATGTCAATTGGATGTCCTTAACTGAACTTAGTAACTGCTTAGTTACTCAAAACTCTATTAAAACCTATCATGAATATTGTTTTAAAAATCATATCTGCTCTTTATACCAGCAAATTGTACCTCAGTTTTGAGACAATACGTCCAGAATCCAAAACATTTATGGTTTCTAGTGATTCTACTCCAAACATGATTGATATGCTATTCCCTGGTATCCTGCTGACTATTTTAGAAGAAAAATTATGACCCAGCAATGGCGACGTAAAACACTATGTAAGGGCTATATTCCATATTGTTAAGGAAGACAGATTGGGGAAATAATTAATGTAGCCAAGTAATTAATAACTCTTTGGTTGCCCTGCAGTACCAGAAGCTTAAGAAACCTATCTTATTGCTCCTATCTGTCCTTAAAATTAATGATCTCTTATTTAGGCTGCTAGCTTTCTGTGCATAAGCTATCACAATAATAGCAGTACTTTTTGTAGCCTATGGTATCAGCATCCAGAATGCATCCATCTAGAAATGAAAGAAATAATCAGTACTGCTTTAAAGTCCTCAACCTGGAACAATACCTAGCACGCTGAAGCCCCAAAGCACGTTCAATAGCAGGAATTATATAAACTGCTGAAGTAAAGCACAAAATTGTTCAGGTTCTTTTTGATTTGCCTGTAAATTGGATTAAGTGATCCTACCAGGGTATGCTTTTGTGTTACAGTATAGCTAAACCAAATGTCCCAGTCAGAGTCAACCACCTTACATTGTCTTCCTGGTAGTAAATTGTATTCATCCGACTGATCAAGGACCTCTAACATAAAATATTCCAGAAGGGAGGTGGTTGCCTCTTCTCACGTAAAAAAGGTGTGCTAACGCCTTGCTTCCTGACACCCTGCCCCTTGGCCAAGGTCGGCAGTGTAGACAGACTGCCGACACCCTGCCTCTGACCGACAGCAGCAGTGTAGGCAGGGTGCGGCCCACGTTATCCCTGCCAGGTACGATTCTCTGAAATCACACTGCTGCTGCTGGAGTCGAGGGGTGGCATGACTCTTGCCCACATTCAAAAGGCATTTGCACGATTAGCTGTTGCTGCCAGATGACCCGGACACCAAATGTCCCTGGCCACTCACCGGAGCCATGGCATCGCTTATGATCCAGTGTTTGCTATCCGTGTTTGGGTGAGTTGCCGTATGGCCGTGTCGTTGATCATCTTTCTCACTGCCTTAATAAAGCTTTGTTGTCAGGCTCCATCACTGCTCAGACCACAGGCGCTTATATTGAATGTAGTATGAGATGTGCAGAACTGGAATTGTGTAGGGGCTATTCTGGTCCCTGTGTCTGGGAGAAAAAAAAAGGTGAACTTCCTTGACTGATATGCAACTTTTTTAAGGCAAATACTTGCATTAGGTTGTTAGAATTTTGGACTAGCTCATACAGAAGAGCAGCCACTTTTTCTTGCCTTTGTTTCTAAATGCCGTTCTACATGAAGTAATTGCTTTCTTGTGAAGCACAGTTAGGAATAAATCTATTCTGCCCGTACAAAACAATCAGTCTTGCTAGTCTGTCCAGCTTCATCACTTGGGTCACCACAATGCCATACAGCTTGCAAGCTAAGTGTATGTCTCACATTTCGTCTCAACTTCGGAAGATGTATATTATTAATAAGAATAATAGGCACAAGTGAACATCTAGCATACTTTTGCCGGTAGGGAAATGGAAGGGAGGACGGCTCTTAAGCACTAATAGACTGGACAGTAGCCAGTGCGATAGCTCGGTGCTTTAGAGATGGGACGAGATGGCCTCGCAAAACAGGGACTTGGCTGCTCTGTATGCTTCTTTCTGGAACTGTCATAGGGTACAGTGACAAAGTAATTGCTTTGCTTTGTTTTCATTTGGGGCTTTGGATAGTAAAATGTTTTTGTAAAGGATAAAAAAACAGGAACATTATACCTTTTGTAATCTGGGAAATGGAGTGAAATTAATGAGAAAGGTAAAATTATTTTGTCCAGTGGGTGTAATGTTGGGCTGAAGTTCTGACCCAGCTGAAATAAAAGGGAATTTTACCACTGAAAACAAGCGGGTCAGGGTTTCCCCTGCAGGGTGTAAGTCTCAGTATCCCTGAAACCAAGCTATTCCTAGAGTACAAAATGTTCAGTTACACTGGAAATTTAGTAGAGTTATCAAATGCAGTCATGATTATACTATTACATTTCTTTGTGCATAATGACAAGTCCCGTATCTATGTGCACTTAGCACTAGATCAGCACAAAGAACAGTGCACATTGTCTTCAGAAATGGATTCTTAAGGGGATAAATTGATGTGGCAGGAGCTGCATGTCTTGCCGTATAAGATACTTAAAATATTTTTATCTTGAGAACTAATTTAAAAAAATAAGCTCACCTTGTAATATCCTGAAAGCAATGAGACTTTACCATTGATCTTGTACTGATGAGGAAAGGATAACAGAGATGCAGTTGATGTGAAAAATCACTGATACTTCTGGTAATGTTTATCACAGCTGTAAAAAAAGCACAGTGATAGAATTGTTTTCATGTCTACACCTTTGTGTAAACATTTAAGTACAAACAGATGTATCTGTGTAGATAACTCCTTTTTCTCTATGTTGTTATGCTTCTGGGAAGCACATTGCAGGGCTGGGACTTTTCAGAATATAAGCTTATCAAAACCAGTATGATTAATTAATCAGTCAATCTACTCAAGAAAACAGGAAGGATACAAGCCCATCACATTTGTCAGTACACTGTTAGTATATTTGGGAAACAGTATCTTCAGAAAGTCCCAAACTCAGTTTTAAATTATTCTTTTTGCTCACTTAATGGAAAAGTAACTTTTCAGAATCTAGACCCTTTTTAAATGGAAAATGTGCAATATTATCTAAGGAAAGTATGAAGTTGATTTACTATGCATGATTTTTTCAGTTCTTTGTGCACATTCAGTATGGTTACATTTTTGCTCAGGACGCATAGATATTTTTTTCTGCTGAACTTTTCTCGATTGCTTTTTTATCAGGTTTACAAATCACATCAAACAGGTATATTGCAGAGCTCTCTGATATTATTTTCTGCGCTTATAGCACAATGTATTGAATTATGCTTGCTCATGTACTGCTGCTGCTATTCTCTCCAGATTGAGAGAGAATGACTGTGGGGGCTGTAAATTCACTTGGCTTCCAGCACCACTGGTTAAATCAAGAGCCCTGTTCAGGCTGGAGAAGAGACAGAGCAAGTGTTCATTACACAAATCAATTTGGTCAAAAGTATAGCACAGTGGGTACTCAACCATTGCTCACATAATATTGTCAACTTAATCAAATAATGCCTAGAAGACATTCGCAAGCTCTTTCTCGCTGAGAAATAACTTGATTGGTGCAGCAGGAAAAAACAGGTGCTGTTTTGACCAATTTTTTTTTTAATTTAATGAGCTTTTTTTAAAATGTAAAATTCTAAAGAGCTTTACACTTATGTGGGTATGGATACATGAGAAACTCAGTGTAGCACTAAGTTTGCCATTGAGTATATTTTTAAAAATAATCTATTGCTTTTCTTCTTTTTCTCTTCTTCCTGTAAATATTTTACCAGTTATTCCTACTAGAATTAGGCTGTTCTTCCTCTAGACTTGGTGTGGGTTTAAAAAATATTTGTATTTGTTTACAGATTGTAGAAGAATGATCAAGACTTGCTAAAGCTTTTTCAAGTTATTCTAATACAACACATTTTCAGTTTGTCCAGGAATAGATAATGTTTAGTTCAATTTTAGGCATTCCTACTGTTTACATTCCATTTACTCTTTAAAAGCTGAGATTGAGGACAGCGTTCTTTTTGTAGTGGCATGCAAACATCTATTCTGTGACAGCATTTCATTACCTTTAAAACAGGATTTGGGGGTGAAAGATTTTGTCTACACCACCATTGTTTTGTAGAAAATGAGACTAGTCAATGAAAAAGAATGGAGGGAAAGTCTAATACTCATAATTCTGGTGTGAGAAACATTAGAGGACCGACTGTCTTCAGTAACAGACAGAAAAGCGTACAGAAAAATTGTATTTGCTGGGAATAAGAATGGGATTGGTTTTTCTGCCCAAACGGTGTACACAAGGCCCTCTCTGATGTCAGGTTCACTGAACATTCTGTTTTATTGCACGTGGTGCCTTTGCCACAAGTGCTAAGGATGGGAGACGACACTCTTGTGTACAGTCCGAGACAACCTGGGAAATGGATTTGTATTAGAGCTGAGGGAAGGTTTTAAAGCCTACTTTTTTTTTTTTTTTTTTGCCTAAAGAATGTATTTCTGGGTGAAATATATTGCAAATTTGGATTAGTGAGGTCTTTAAAAAAGGCGGTTGGAGATAATATTTTCTCCAAATTGGAAATTTTAAAATTTATTTTATCCAGATGAACAGCTTATCAGTTTTCTTTACTTTTATGACTTTTTAAAATTCTTGGGAAGAAGCTAGAAAGTGCAATGATTTGCTGAAATGTTTTAGAAATGGATTTTTTTTCAGTTAAATTACTACTTTTTGGTGAATTATAGTAGTTTCTTCTAATATCAGAAATTTGTAGTGCAGCTCGATTCTGAGGCAGGACACTGGATTATGTGTTCTTTGGTTGTGAGATGGGGTGCTCTAAGACTCTTGGTGGCTCACTTGTCCCAAAGGGAGCAGCAGCCCTTAAAGGACTAGACACGCTCGACAGGTGCTTCCGGAGTGCAGCGCAGGCCACTGCCGGCATTTGCATACGCACTACAAACCACATTTTATTAAGAATCATGCATGCCTGTTGTTAGAAGGAACTTTTTCCGCCACTAAACTTCTAAAAACTTGGAGCATAACTGGCATTCCTCATTTTTCATTGCATTTAACCTCCTCTCAGTGAAAAGGGAAGAATTGGTAATAGTGACAGTTGTGGAAAAACTAGGCTGGCCAAAAGAATGTGTTTCAAATTGATTTTAAGAACTTGACGTCAGTGTGAAGTCTTTTAAGAAATTGAGTGACATCTTTCAAGAATAGAAGATTTCTGTTTCTAGAACTGAGTTAAAGAGACAAAAAAATAGCATTTTGGTAAAGCTAAAGAATTTCTTTACCAAACATTAGATTTTGTTTCAACTGTCCTGATGATGGATTTGGTTAAAAAGAATACCATACATTTATACTGAAAGTATCTTATATGAAATATAAAATCATTTTCTGAAATACCCTCTTTGATTTGGGTTTGGTTACCTATAAGACTGGTTTCAATTTTAATTTATTCTAACAGCTAAGCCTTCAGTAGCTCACTGAAGTAAAGGACTTCATCTCAATTGCTGTGCATGGGAGAATTTGGTCTTCTATTTCTGTATTCTGTATATGCAACTTTCATTATAAGTTTTAAGACTATCTTATATTAAGATTCTTTGATATTTTATAATTGCAAATATGTGGTGGAATGGGAACCAAAAGCGGGATGTGTGATTTGGCCGGAAAAGGCAGGGAGTATGACAGCCTTAGGCAGTGACGTACTGAAAGAGAGAGAGAAGAGCAAAGCAGTAAAAACAAACTCCTGTAAAATATGTACAAATATTGAAGACAACTGAGATGCAAAGAAAGTTTTATATCAGATGTAACTTGCATTAGCTTCAGTAACAAGGTTTTCTGAACGCAGACTTGTGAAGGATTTTCTTTTCTGTGATGTTTTTTCCTGAGTATATTTTGAACTGGCAGAGCATTACTTCAGATATTATAATGAAACATCATATACAAGGACATTTAGTTTAGTACTAGCTTTCTTAAAACCTTTGTTATTATCTTTTACACCTCCACAAACATCTGGTAGCTGATTTGACAATTTCAGTGATAAATATTAATATGATACTATACTTAGGCAATATTATGAATGTATCTATTCCGTTTAAATTGGCTAGCTCAAGAAGTTGGTTTCACGATGTTTGTTTCTCTGAGGGGTTAGATATATTTCCTCATTTTTTGTGTTAAATAGTTTCTCTTCAATATTTATGAGATGATAACGCAAAACATTTTTATTAAAATGGAGATATGTATGTATTGAATAAGACTGGACAAAGGTCAAGAGAAAAGTGAACTATAAAGAGAACTATCAATGAATAATAATAGCATGACACAGAGACTGAAGATAGAGAGGACTATTTATTCTCTGAAATGATAAAATAGACATATGAGGACATATTTCTGCGTAGAGATGTAGGCATGCCTCACGTGATTTTCTCTGAATGTTGTCCATACCTAAATTAAATTTCACCAAGATTAAACTTGTTTAGCTCATATATATCAATTGAGTTAGAAATTATTATGGAAAATTGAGCATCTCAATTCTGTATGAAGTGCCTGCAAATGCAATCAACAGTCTTTAAAGGATTCAAGTTTCAGCAACTAATTTTAACATTTATAACATAAAATGGTGCTGGAAACTTGCAATTGTGTGCAGTTGTGTAGTAATAAATATCCATAGCAAATTTTTTTACATAAACAAGATTTTGTAGCAGTGTCTGTCATTTTATAGTCAATAGGATGCCAAAGTTTTCATCCTGCGGTGCCCTCCAGGCAATACTCATCAGTAATCTGCTAAAATATGTAACTGTTTATTAGGTTTTTTAAATTAGAAATATGTTCCCAGCGGAACCAGAAAAAAAGTCGCGCAGCAAATTGGTGGAAATGACCTTTCGGTGAAGATGACAAATGACATCTTAAACCTCAGAGCTACAAACTAACTTCTTACAGTGCTGACTGACATGCATAGGAAAAAAGCCAACCTGTAGTAATTTTCAAGGGTGCTGAGAACCTGCAGTTACCATTGATTTCTTACAGCACTAAGGGTCTGTATTACCAGTGCTTTCAGCTCCCTCTGCATTCATGGCTTTACTTCTCGGTCCACCTGTTTAGAAAAACAGCTTCTTCTAAGATTATTTGAACTGTTACATGCTGGATTTTTTTTTTTAATAGCTTTAACAGTTATGAAGCATGATGTAGGGTTCTACAAATGTTTAGGAACCTCCATAGCTCAGGCCTTGCAGTTTGTTTTGGCGTATTTACTGATGCCCTGTAATATTGTACCAACTGTGTCCACACCTGCTGTGTACATTGTGACCACCCTGGACCACGCTGTACTCACACGATGCTGTTGTGACCAATTTTGTCACAACAGAAGGGCATAAAGTACCATGAAAAAATTCAAAATTGTATTGAAAATTCATACCTGCAAAAACTGTATGCTGATGAAAATAAAGTTGTAAATCTTGATTAGGAAAAGCAGACAAGAAAGGAATTGTTGCCTTGTAATTTAAGGGGGTGCCTTATCCAAGGTCACTACTGTAGAAGGAGAGACATCCTTAAAGGCCTCTGGATAACTATTAGAGGGAAAAAGGACCTCTTTGTTCTGAAAGCTATCGTAGATATCCAGCTGGTGAGATTCAGTGAACGAGATCTTTAGTAAGCAACCAGAGGTACAGTACTAAAGTCATGAATAATAGGGATTTCAGGTGATTTGATGCTTCCTGCAGCCAGTCAACTGAGATCGCTATTGGAATGTGCTGGTGACAAGTTCTGCGACTGAATGTAGAAAAGGCAACCAGGAGAGATGTGGTTCTAGAGGGGATTCGAGCCAGGATGGAGAAACTGATAGTTAATGCCAGGCTAGAGAGCATCTTTGAGAGTGAATATGAAATACAATCTTGGGAAGAAGGGTAAGAGAACCTTTCTTCTTTGCATGATTCCTCACTGTAGAAGTCAGCCTCAGCCAGGTGATTATTACAATAATTTCCCAAGTGTCAGAAAAAGTTGTCAGTCTCAAAGATGGAAGAAACCAATTAAAGAATATTCAGGTAAGTTAGGTGTGGTGGTTGTTTTGTTTTGTTTTGTTTTTTTTTTTCCAGTTAACTGTTTCTAATTAGCTCCGTTCCAAGGTATTTAAAGATTAAACTGATAATATTTTGGAGCCATTAGTGTCTGCCTCTGTTACCTTGTGGAGAACGAGTAGAGGTACTGGAGAACTGGAGCAGAGTAGACATAATGCTGGTTTTTAAAGAGGAGGAAGAGAGAAGTGTTGGTTATATAGGCTAAAGGGATGTGCTGTCATCAGAGTTTCAGTCCTGGGAAAATACTGGAACAAGTAAATGCACACTGCATTTTTAACACCTGAAAGTAGAAGAATAGCCATCAGCACGGGTTTGTCAAAAGGATACAGTCTTTTACTTCTACAGTGGTCTTGTGGACAAAGGAAAAGCCTTGAATGTTATATTTCACTTTTCATAAGGCTTTGACACTTTCACACAAGACATGCTTTTAAGCAAGCTGGGAAATATGGTAAACACGCAACTACAATAGGCTGGGTGGAAAACTAGAAACTGTGTTTAAGTAGTAGCTCAGTATCAAAATGAGAAGATTTATTAAAAGGAGTTCTGCAGGGATTTGTGGTGACTCAGTGTTCTTCAGTACTTTCATTAATGATCTGAATGATGGAATAGAGTGTATACTTATTAAATTTGCTACAATACCAAGCTGGGAAGGGCTGTAAGTACATTGCAGGACAGGCTTAGAATTCAAAGTAATCTTGATAAATTGTAGGTATCATCTGGAAAAATAAGATGCTATTCAAAAACATCAAATGCAAGGTGTTTACACAGCAATAACAAACTGCACAAATATGGCATGGAAAATCACTGGTTAGAGAGCAGTTCCATAAACAAGATTATAATGGATTAGAAGCTGTATATGAATTTACATTGCTATCTTCTGTAGGAAAAAACCCCAATACACACACGAGGAAAAGCAAGGACCACCAGATAGGAGATAGTTCCAATGGTAAAGTGTAGTTGGTTTATGAATTGTGATCTTTTCACAAACTTAAATTCATGATTTTTTTGATACGTGAAGGTAACTCTGATACAACTCTGAACTCAAAAAATCAGGTCATGTGAAAAAACACATGGACTATACTCCCTTTTATGTAATTTCTGTTTAATGATAAGGCTTAGGGGGGTTATTTATTTATTTCTTTTGCATAAAGCATACTAATTTGCTTGCTTGAGTCAGGAGAGGGTATTGAAAGAGATCAAACCCATAATAGATCAGGACTTGTACTGATTGCATGCTAGACTGCAGGGATGTAGCAAGGCTAATGTCATACACTAACCTAAATTAATTTTTAAAGAAATAGCAAACACCGGTCTTTAGATCCTCTAGCAATGAAAATATTCTCTTGAAATGTATTATTTATGTGTAAGGTGAATTGTATTCTAGCTCTTTGAGTCCACAGGTCTTTGAAACTTTCCTGGATTTTGCAAAATCCAGCCTGTCCTCTGTCCTATGTGTATTTTACCTCCTTGGTGTTACTTGGAAATTTTTGTGTAAGCTTCACATTGCAATTTCAATTTGCAGTCATCCTTCTCCAGATGTCCTAGGCTCATCCGTAGATTTCTGGATGATAATGCGCTTTGTAAAGACATTGTTATATAGTCAAGTCTTTTAATGCATTTTAAATGGTTTAACTCTGTTAATTCTGCCACAGACTTCTTTAAGGGCATTTACAGGTATGAATCTTTGATGATAGTGACTTCCTGAAGTTTCTGGCTTTCAGTCCTCATTGCCCAAACTCTGAGACATTCTTTGCTGAAACTGTAAATTTCAGGCTTCTGTGAACAAAAGTGATAAAATCAAAAAGAAATACCCAGAAAATAACAGTACCTGGATTTACCCACTTCACTCATAATTTATAGCTCCTTCATTTTATCATCATCTTCAGAAACCTCACTGGCTTTTTGTTGGCAGTATATCTGTTCGCCTTCTTGGTACGGAAGTTGCTCCTAATGTTTTGGAATGCTAATAGTGCATGGTTCAACCCTCCTACTGCTTGTTTCTCATCATTTATATTAATACAATGAACAGAAATTACTTTTTCCAATTTGCATTGATACAGCATGCTGATTATATAATTTCTTCCTGGGGCACCCTTTGTTTCTGAAGCTGAACAGCACCTTCAGAATTCTTTAATTCTCTTCAGATTAATCTAATTGACCTTAAATTCTTCTGGAGTTTTGTATTTTAAGAGTTTCCAGTCTGTCATCCCCCACCTGCTCTCATATACTAAATTTCCTTCATATTTCTCTCCTTGTAAGGCCTGAAGGCAGAAGGTAATCTCTGTGGTGTTTATGAATGGAACAGTTGTTAAAAATCTAAATTTTGAGGTTTTGAGTTGGTTTTAGAGATAGCAAGAGGTTAACATGGAACATGTTTTTGTCTCTTAACAGCTATATACCACGTTTGGTATTTAAATCACTAGAAAACTGTGAAGAAGAACTGTTTAGTTTATGGGACCCTGCCTGTGAGTTCAGGGGGTAGTAGATGAAGAGATGTGGTGGCACTGATTCAGTTTTAGGTTTACACTTGAGCTGTTCCCGGTTCCTTGTTTGGATCACTTGAAAATCTTTCTTTAGCGCACACAAAAGTTTGTGTTTGTGTATGAGTATCATCATATCCCATGAAATGTAGACACTGCTGATGCTTCTGCAGAAATAAGGACTTTTATTTGTAAAGTGTTCTTAATGCAGAAGTATAGGCTATATATGAAATTATAATGTTTGTACTTTGAATTTGAGAACATTTGCATTTACTGGGGAAGATGATGTTGCATTTAACTTGCTAGAATTACATTTATATGTAGTTATTGCTGATGTAAATTATGTATTGTGTTTGAGTTCTTTTGCTTCTTCCTTAACAGGCTTATTGGTACTTAAACTGTGTGGTAAGGTTTATTTTATGTAACCATTTTTATTTTGCTTAAATCTGTTGTCTCATAAAAGAAATTTGATATGAGCAGGAAATGGGAGATTTCTTCTATTTTATTTTATTTTTAAATGAAAAAAGTCTGAAAGACAAGCTGAACTGTGACACTAGAACACAAGAGAGAAATGAATATTTTGAAGATGAATATGCTTAGAAGGAGGAGGAAGGCAGAGAAAATAGAATAACAGTTGTAAGATGATCTTTGTAGTTTCATTCAACTATTTTCTTTCCTCTTCTTTTTTTCCAAATCCCCTGTACCAGTGCAAAAGAAAATACCTATGCTGGTTTTACATACCTATGCAAAATCTTCTTCTGGTGAATGTGTGCTGTACACGCAGTGATTAATTAGGCACTGTATATATCATTAAAGAACACAGCCCAGAAATTTTTGTAATATACTGGTAGACCAGCATTGGTTAGTTTTACTTTTTGGATGAAGGACATTGTGTTTTTTCCTAATCTCTCCAGGGGTTTATAATTCTGTTTGTTTGTTAAACTGTAATACACAGCAATGTTCTTCAATTACAAAACAGCATTTTAAAACTAGGGAACAGTATCCCTGTAAGAAGTACCATGACATGATCTTATTTTGGTGAGAAAGAAAATCTGTAAAACTTTGTTCCCGAGTCTCACTTTTATGTCAGTAACCTTCACCACTGATTATACTTCTGTTCCCTTTCACAACTCAAGGCCTTTTCCATAATGGTGACCATTTATCTAGACAAAATGACCCTCTAGTGCCCATTAGTGCTGCTTATGAAATGGCAACTAGGATGTGATGTGTTACCTACCTTCTCTGTAGAAGTCCCAGTGGCTTCTGAACGAAAGTTCGAATCTTCTTTGAAGTGTATAGTTTGCTTCTGCAAATAGGCTCTTATTTGGACATGGAGAGTCAGTTTCTTCCATTGGCAAAGAGTAATGAGATTAAAGCAGTTTCGACATCTTATAATATAGGGAGACATTTATCAGTTATTTAAAAATAGCTAAGAAAACCAACAAATAATAATCTCCTTCCTATTCTCCAGTTTATTCCAAATACATATGAAAAATATCACTGAAAACACATGCTGTTGAGACATATACAGAAAGGGATTTGATTTTCATGTATTTTAACTTATGGTATTCTTCAGTACCTTTGTCTGAGCAGATTTAACTCCTTTGTAGTAATTTTTTTTGAGAAGTTAAGGCCACCACCTTATATTAAAAATGGCAGAAATACTTTAGTAAGTAAGACTTACTTTACTTTGTTTTGTTTTACCCTTTTAGCAGACAGATGATGCAGCACAGACTGATGGCCAGCAACAGACACAATCTTCTGAAAACACAGAAAACAAATCACAGCCAAAACGGCTTCACGTCTCAAATATACCATTCAGATTCCGGGATCCAGATCTTAGACAAATGTTTGGTGTAAGTACTCATACTTTATTTGTGCTTTTTTATATTTGCATTGCAATAGGTATTTTATATTATAGGTGACCGTGAGAGCAGCATCTCTGATTTAGGCTGTTTAACCATTTTCAGTAAAGATTCTCTTTTTATTTATTTATAACCAAACATCTGATTTGCCATTCACAATTGGGAAAAGAAATTCTACTGTATGTGATACAGATGAGTGTATTCTATGTAGCATGCTGGTTTGTATTACATTTAAAAAAAGCTGCCTACATTGGCTTAAAATATTGAATGCATACATATTCCTGCTGTACACATCTGGATTTATATGCCTGTATTTATTGATTTTGGAGAGCATGATGTAAAATAGTGAATGCTTGACCTCATGAGCAAGGGATCCAAATCTATGGAAGTAACACATGGGCTGAATTTAAGTATAATATGTCCAGAAGTAGCAATCCTCACCCGTCCCCACAGGCATTGTACATCTGTAAGCTTCTAAAGTCTTTGCCAGCATTTTTCTATAAGTCTCTCAATTTTTGCTTTTGCCCGGGCCATTAGCTAGCTTCACGTGTGTTGGCTGTGTTTCACACATCTCATACGTGCCATCAATAACCGTGAGAGGTTAGACCTGGTTTCTTCTCCCTGCTCCAAGACCTCTTAGGTTTATTTTGGAATGTCACTAAATAAAATCTAGAAATAGTACTTGATCAGCTATTAGAACCCAGCTTTGCCTTTTCCAAGTTAATACTCTTAAGTATTTGTGTTCCACTTGCTTTCTTATTTCTGACTCACTAAAACTTAATTCTCTTCTGCGTTACAGTTTGTTATACAGTGCAGCATCAAGTACTTCATGGCACTATACTTCTCTCTATCTTTTATGTTCAGTTCAGATTTTTAAGTTCTTCTAATGTCTTTGTATGCGAGTTAAGACATTGTGTTTTTCAGTATTTGTTTGTATGAAGTGAAGGAAACGGTTGCTGGAAAAAGAATCCTGGTATACTATTGGGAAATGAGAGTGACTGTTTTGCTGTATCTGAGTTGCTACAAGTAACCTCCCCTAAATGCAGCTTACAGCACATCAGCAAAATAGCAGAAGGCATAATAATTAACCCTTTAGGGGGAAATATGCAAATTTATTTAAATTAAATCACTTAAAATAGATTGATTCTATTTGAAAGTACATTAAATGAAAAGATTTTTTTTGAGGGATTGTAGTAATTTATAAGTGAATAAAAACTACATTTATTTTCAATATTTCTGAGTCTTGGGTCTCAAAAGACTAACAGTGGAGAATGGCTAGCTTTAGAATGACTTGGTAACGGTAAACTTAGCTTCTGAATTGATAGAAAAAAGAAATTTCTGCAAGTGTCAATTGAAATATCTGATATGAAATAAGGCAACGCTGCGTCACGACTGTGTTATACACATAGCAGATGATCTTTTTACATGGACATAAATAGAACAGAGGAGGATTGTTTAAACATTAAGTCAGTATATGCTTATAGGCTAAAGTTGCAGTTAAAACATTAATTAGATGGTGAATGCAAGAACATAAAATAAGCCAAGGGCTAACAAATGATGGTTGACTCTCATAAGCAAGTTGAAATACTTCAATATGCTAGAGCAGGAATACCGTCCTTTCTGGCTTGTAATTGTTTATTATATATTGAAATACTCAAGTATAGGCTCATTTCTGCAGTTCCTTGGACTGTTGTTAGATTACTCTTCATTTACCTGCCTGTAATTTCAGCCTTTTTATTTAATATATTGTGTCACTTAACAGTGTTAACGCTGACCTGTACTGCATGTTAATGACATATGAAATAACAGAAATGACCCACTGATACATTACAGTGTCACATCACAAAATGTGCCTTATCAGAAAGTGTTCTAACTAAACACTGCCTGGGTCAAACATTTATTCTCTTACTAAGGCAAGTCCAATAGAGCCTTTTTCTTTGGGACAGCGACTGTGGTCAAGTTTTGTGTGTGTGAGCAAGGCATAGATGATTGTGCATGCTTTTGTAAGGTCAATAGTAATAACAGTTCCTGCTAATATTACAATAGAAGTGCAATTCTGAGCAGGGAAAAAATCCCCAACAAGTATCCATTCTAGTTTTCCAAATTATACTCTAGTAAGACAAGAATTGCTTAGGGAGTAATGGTCATCCCTTTTCAGCAAGGGTGGAGAGAAATCCTCACTCCTTGAGGCCAGTGACAAAACTCCCAGGTGGTTTAATCTTACTCCTGTAAAGCAGAAGCAACCAAATGCCTTTACCTGTCCTGGAAAGCAGCTGCAAAAAGTCTTCTGAAACAGAGGTTCTTCAGAGGGAAGGATGACCAGAGGGCGACAGTGTTCACATAGCTGTTAATCCTGTCTTGTTAGTGATGTTCATTACACTCCAAGCAGATGAAGCAGTAGCATATTAAATATGAAAAAAAGGGTGATTGATAGCAGCTGGACTGGATGGATCACAAGGAAGTAACCTACTATGTGCAAAGGCAAAATAAAGACATTTGGGACTTTCATTTCACTGTAATCACAGTTTAATGAAGTTTTGCCCTTTGTCAGGTGGTTTCACTGAATTTAAAGTTCATAAATGCGTATATGGAATGATAGTGACAAGTGTAATGATATGTACGATTTAGTTGTAATATTGATCTGGCTCCTCTTCAGTGTGTCTTTTTTGGTGCTTGACTATCTTTGATTTTTTTATTCTTTAACTTTTTTATGTGGTGCACCATTTTCTGAAACAAACATTTGTACTGTATATGATAGAAGTGTTGAAGTTATCTTATTTTCATGTAACTTTTCTATTTCTTTGCAGCAATTTGGTAAAATCTTAGATGTTGAAATTATTTTTAATGAGCGAGGCTCAAAGGTAAGCAGTTTAATTCACCCATGGAATTTTTTAATTTGTTTAAAATATTTATATGAGTAAAAGGAAACAACTGCACTGCTGTAAAAAATAATGTCTGAAATTCCGTGTTAGTGGAAACATCTTCTGAGCTGTCATTCAGTTTCCTAAGCAGCATGAGAATCGTTGGACTCATTTTATATCTTTTAAAGGGGGTAATCTTAGCTACTCCAAACTGTCAACTGTGTTACGGGAATGTTGATTTCTGCTGTCTTTATTCTTCAATGGTAATTATCTTGTTTATTTTACAAGATGAGTCCATACTTACAAATATTTGTAGGCAGGTTTGTATTAGTATAGGTATTTTTTCCCCTATTGAAATGAAAGATGATAATGATACCTAATAACTATCCTCTTTAGTAATTAGCTGAGAAAATATGTGATTGTCCTAGATTATCTAAGTGCAGATGTTTTCCTCTTTAGTTAAAGCTTCAGTACACCAACCCTTTGAAAACAATCTATTTTAACATTTATTTGACTAAAAGAGTTCTTATTGTATTGCAAACATTTAATTTTTTCTGAAAATTACTTTGCCTTAAATGCATACTTCAATTTATTCAATATTTAAGAAATAAAATAAGATAGAATGGCTATGACTGCATTAGCATTGTTAGCTGCTCCAAAAGTGTAGCCCGGTATGCTTCACCTATGATATCAGCTGCATTATAAGGGTTTACGTGTATGTCACATGCATGACATCTTCAGATCTAGTCAGACACACTAGAATGTTTATCCACCAATGTTTCAGTCTTTCTGTAGTTCTCATATATGATTTATTATTAGCGATTGAATTCTTTTCCTGTTATAGACATACTGAAATCTGACAGTTTTTAAGAATCAGATATATCGTAAATCTCTCTTAAATCACATATATTTTAATTATTTTAATTTTTCCCTTAATGTGTTTGTACTTATATTCTAAATATAAAGCCATCACTTTTTTTTTTTAAATAGAATAGCTGAAATGTCCTGGTTTATATATTCCAAAATTATTCTGACATT
Organism: Gavia stellata; assembly: GCF_030936135.1. Classification (NCBI taxonomy): domain Eukaryota; kingdom Metazoa; phylum Chordata; class Aves; order Gaviiformes; family Gaviidae; genus Gavia; species Gavia stellata. The sequence continues at coordinate 15,010,914 of NC_082611.1, read as the reverse complement.
TATTAATTAGTACCCTTGCCTGCTAGCCCAAACCCAAGGAACATTTACTGGTTTTTCAGTAACCAACCAAAATGTATGCAGTTTGGTGGCTTAGAATCTCCTACTCTGGCTGAAATTTATTATCATTAAATTATGGCTATTCAATAGTGTTTGCAAAAGACGTCGATTGTCCAGAACCTGCTTCTACTGGATAGCACTATAAATTTCAGAAGACATCCCACACTTGCCACCTTTGACTGGCTCTGTTGAAGATGGAGTGGAACTGAGTACACATGTCATGGTGGTGGTGGTTTACACATTTGTTTAGCTATTAAATTTTACATATGTAAGACTCCCAACCGCCACGTCTGCATCAGAATCAGACTGCATAAGTATAAGGCTCTTATAAAATATTTGGGGGGTGGGGTGTGAAGTATTTCTGAATTGAGTTTTTTTTAATAGTGATCTTGCAGTAGCGAAAACACCCCAGTGCCCTGTGCTAAAAACAAGCTCCTAGACAGGAAGCAAGGTTTTCCTAGGTAGAGGAAGAGGTTTTCCTCGGTAGGCTTGTAATGTCGCTACCTCAGTTACACACTTTGTGTTAGAGACTCTAGGACCCATTCTTATTAAATACTTCTACACCGTCCAGTGCTGTGTTGGTGCATCCAAGCTGGCTCTGAGTAAGCTGCTGAAGATACTTAAAGCAGTTCTGTGATGCATCTAATGCTGCTTTTCATCTTGTTTAGAGTTATTTCAAGTAAAGCTACATGGTATTTTGATTTGCAGAAGTACCCTTAGATTCTCTCAATTAAAAAACAGGATTAGGAATAAGAGGAACATCTTTTTTTTTATTATTATTTTTATTTTAATCTAATAATTTCATGTCCATTCTGTAGGATTTAAGATGCACCTATGTTTTCATAAAATCCCACTGAAACTGAAAGGACTACTAAGTGGTCTCAAACTGAGTACAGGTAAAAAAGTTTGCAGGATCAACATTCACATTTGTTTCCAGCTGTAGTTTGGCATAAAAGAATTGCTAGAATTTTTTTTTGTTTCTGTTTTTGTTTATTTCATTTTATTCCAATAATTAATGTTTAAAAAGATTCTTGCAAAAACAACAGAAGTAAGCTCATTTTCATACCGTAATAGTTGGAAACAGAAAAATGGAATTGCAGATTCAAAAACCATAATGCTGTAGCACCACCATAAAGTATCAAATAATTTTGCAGAAGGGAGTCTCTCCATAAAAGAAACCCTAAAATAATACAAGTTGCATACTGAAAATTTCTGTTTGTTTGGGGACATAATAATAATAAAGATAACTTTGCTAGAATTGTATGGCAACACTGATGACATTTGAAACTCTTCTTTTTATAAGAATTGCAAGAATTTCAGTATTGTTTTGGTGTAGGTCTTTCTTACAACCTGTGTTAAGTAAACGAGGCCAATTCTTGAAGCTGTTGATTAAAGTAACATTCAGACCTGCTGGTAACTTACCTTTCTCTGCGCTTACCATTCATCTTGGACGGACGATTTGAAATATAGCTTCCATTACTGTGCGTATTTTAACGCTATTCTGCTGTTTTAACACTGAAGCTCTCCCTGGAGCTGTGAATGGCTTTTGTCTCGGGCACAATTGCAAGGCTGCAAAGATACAGGATCAACAAGTACCATTTTTGTTCAGTTGTAAATTAATACTCTATACAGCTATATAATACATATATACTTTCATAAATCTGTTTTTGAGTAGCTGTATTAATATATATCTAGTATATATTATATTAACATATATTTCTTCAAATAAAAAGAGCTCCCTAGCACCTCCCAGATTAAAACAGAACCTTCTCACATACTAATTTGGCTATTATTAAATCATTTGACAGACTTTAAAAATAAAATGCAGACATTTACATTACCAGTTAATAAAATACATAGTATGCTAAGCTCAAGTAGCTGTTGAATCAGCTGCATATAACATTAATGTTAACATGTTTGTGTAGATATTTGAATGTGTGATGAATGATTCTGTTCTGTGATTAAGTTTCTGTGTCAGCTAGGTAAAATTAAAGAATTGCATAAATAATAAGAGCTTAATTTAAATAGTGTTAATTATGAGAATAAGTACAACGTAAGAAATTTTAAAATTACAATGAGTATTCTTTTCAGAATCTTTGAAGTTCCTGTCTTATCTTGGCTTGTGGATCCACTTGATATCTTTTTCTAATTTTTTAATATAATTAGGTTTTTATCTTTCCCTTCAGTTTGAAAAAAATTAACTGGTAGTGCTGTGAGCTAAGAAGACAGATTCAAAATTTTGACTGAACAGCTCCCACCAAATGGTTGCAATTCTGAGAAGGGGCAGTTGTTCAGCAGGGAGGAGAGGGGAGAACAAACAGAATTGCTGGAATTTATGCTATTGCATGGAGCTAGGCTCGTTGGATCGATGGTTTCAGTGACGTTTTCTGCTGTGAAATTTTCTTAATAGCATCTTAAATTATGAAGTTTTTGGGTTTGGTTTTTTTTGTTTTTTTTATTACAGAGCTTTTACAAGATAGGAGGGAGCAGTTGAAGAAGTTGAAAGTTGAGGATGGGTTTAGGTATAAGAAAAGCCTATGCAGGCATCTAAACCGTAGGGATTAGTACTGAGGAGGGGGATTTACTTTCTCTCAAACACTCCTGGTGCTTTGGGGAAAAGAGAGTTACATCCTCAGTGTCTTGTCTTGTGACAAGCGAGGTCATGGCTTTGTGCTAAATTTGTGGAGGGTAGAGTGGAGAAAATGTGTGGAATCAGGTGTTCTGAGAATAGCTTCAGCTAGAAGTGGAACTGCTGAGAGAGCACTTCTGAGCTCAGGCTTCGGTGTGCCTTTAAAAGAGAAAAAACAAAAAAAAAAGCACCAGGCAATGTGTTTAAGCTGCTTGGAAGAGAATGGAACATAAACTGCTACTCTATATAAATGTCACTTTCTGTGTTATAAAACTGGCATAAATAAATGTGTTCTCTGAGTAGGTAAAACGACCCAAACAACTCGCGCAGTGATTAACTTTTTTCGTTGATTAATTAATTTTGTAGTTCATATCCATTGTTTTTCTCAGCGCTTGGTGTCAGTTTTGCCTTGGTTTCATATTTGGTCTCTTCTTGGTATAAGACATATAAATATCTTCACTTCCTTTTTTTCTTTTTCTTTCTATTTTAACATCGGTCACTATGTACATAGTAGGTAGAACTGCAGAGAGTAAGTGGGTGAATACTGACCACAAATCTTAGCCAACGGAGCGGAGAATGAGGAGACACGATGCATGGCTTATTGCTGAGGAACAGAACAGAGGAAAGCTTTATCGCCATAGTTCAAGCTGAAGTAACAGTAAAGAAAAAGGTTGTAGTAGGACTTCAAATACATGCAGCGATGCCTATTCTTTAGAAAGCGGCCATGTGTAACCTGCAAACGTTCCTTGTTATGGAACACTAAGGATATAGAAGCTTATTTATTTGGCAAACTTTGGGAAAGCATGCAAAGGCATTGTAGTGCTAATGGAAGAATTACTTCAAAGGGTTGGTGTATGTTTCTAGAATGTTTTTCAATGTCTGATTTTTTCAGAAATCTTTACCATTGTACGCAGTGTTTAACTTAGCGCAACAAAAAGAATTTTAGTAGGATTGGAAATGTTAGTTTAGCCTAATTATATAAAGCAAAGCGTTTGTCATAGGCGGAATTTTCTATCTGTTGAGTATTCTCCTGTCCCACTAACACGGGATTCTGGAGTTTTACCAGTTGCATGTTCTAAATGTGGAAAATAATATACATAAATAGTAAATGAACCAGTTGAACTTATTCAAAACATTTGCATTTTTATTCCTTTATCAGAGTTTCTTTTTCTATTCACATCATGTGATTTTATTTGATCTGTTAATACAAGAAAGTTTACACTTTGTTCTAAAAGTACTTTTGTTTTGTTGGTGGTTTTCTTTTCTTTTTTTCTTTTATAAAAAAATAAGTAAAGGCTGTATAGTTTGACAAAAGTTTAAGTTACCCTAGTGTTGCATGGGAACAGTGTTTCTTATGATCACAACAGCATGATTAAGTAGGCAATGTTTTAGAGTATATTGACATTCAGTGTTGAATTTTGTGCACATGGTTTTTATTTCGTTGAGATATCTGCATGTCATTAAAATGTGGTTCACTTTCTTTTCTCATTAGTTCATTTTTTTTCTATGTGAAGACACTGTAATTTATTTTAATTTCATTTTCTTATTGTTAGATTTATTTTCCTGTGTAGTGACATGTAGAAAGGTATTTTTGGTATCATTCTTTGAATTTCTCAGAGGGTATTATCTAACTGATGACAGAAAAAATTTGTTCACATTTGTCGCTTATTTATTGCACATCTCAATACAATTATAATTTTTCTAATTTGCATGTTACAGAAATGAAGCAAGGACAAGAAAATATTAAATTAAAGAGAGAGAACATAAGCAAACAAGTGGTCGTTGACTGAAATAATAATGTGCATGTTGTTTTCCCCCCTTCTCCCTCCTGCATGCAGGGATTTGGTTTCGTAACTTTCGAAAATAGTGCTGATGCGGACAGGGCGAGGGAGAAATTACACGGCACCGTGGTAGAGGGCCGTAAAATCGAGGTGCATGTTCAAAATATTTTCCTTTTCATCTTTTTTATAAATGTCTGCTTCACTCTCATTTGTTGTTTCAGATGCATCATTGGTGTCTTCTGTGTGCTCCCCTTTCCCCTTCCCATTGTTTATATATATATATTTATATATAAAGAGAGAGAATCTGGCCTTACTTGGGTTTTTTATTATGATTTCTTTTGTAATTATTATTATTATTATCATGATTGCTGAAAGGTGGATGACAGAATTGAAAAAAAAAGAAAAGCTTTAATATTTTGAAGTTATTATTTTGGATGTTTTGTAAATCAATGGGTGCAGTAGATCCCAAAAAACAGCCAACAAAAAAAAAAAAAATTTGAGAACAACAAAAAAAAAAGTGTGACAGACAAAACAAAAACAAACGAAAGGTTGTTTTTTATTTTGTTTTTGGTTTTGGTTTTTTTTTTTTTTTTTTTTTTTTGCTGCAGGGTTGATGCGGGATCCACAGTGGCTTTGAAAAAATTCAGATTGGGAAAGAAGCATCCAAAAGATGTACAAGAAAAAGAAACAAAGCCAGACTAGAGACCGACCAATTTTAACACTTAATTTTTAATGAAACCATCAGGCTACTTTGGCTGGATGGCCTGAGCCATTCGTATCTATTAAAAACCCAACACAAATGTGTTTTAGTACCACTGGATCCCCTTCAATACTGCCTCAGTCGTATTTGTTAGAATAAAAAAAATACCAATTGAAAATGCTGTCGTCTTTTGAGTAAGATGTTGCATATTTTGCCTTTTCATTTTCCCCCTTCGACGGTAGCGCTTAGGGCCCTCACCAAACTCTCAGTAACCATGGTAACTGTATACATACCCATGCTGGCGATGGTGCTGAATGGTAAGTGGAGAAGTCCATCTGCCGTTTCACGTATTTAGCGCTGATATACCACGTGAATTTTTTTGACTTGTTGTATTAAGTTTTCTTGATGCTACATTTTTTTCTATATTGGTACGCCTGTAATTGAGTGTACGTTTTAAGCAAGCCTGGGAGGCACTGATTGGATTGAGGATATGACTTCGTGCACATCTTACTCAGATTGTTAATTCCATATTGTGTTAAATAATGCACCCTCTTTTTATCCTTTTGTTAGCTGTGATTTTAAAGCTTGAATGATTTTGTTAATTCTTGCAATGAAAAAGGCTCTTGTTCCAAGTGTTGAATGCTAGATGTTGCTTTTCCAATGGTACTTCTCTTCTAAAGGGTTATGTTGCACACTGCTAAAATTCGTTTGTCCCTTTTTTTGACATTTTCTTTGTTTCCTTGTACCTTGTCTCTTTCCCTTCTACTCCACTGCATGTTCCTTCATGTAATCTTTTTTTCTGTTTTGAGTATTTATTGTATCAGTGTTATCATGGAATACAAGCATGCTCTTAAGTCTTAAATTATGCAGTACCTTTTAATTTGCTTTTAATGTCTTTTTATTAAAGTTTAAATGATATGATGTTGCTTTATTGAAATGATTTGTAAGTTAAAATGGTTATGAAAGTAAATGTAATTATAAATAGTATGATTTTGTTATGCACCTGTTGCCTTCTATAAATTAAATTGCATTTTATTTTTACATGACTAATAGCAGTAATAATGCATGCATTTAATAGTAACATGGACCCACCCTGTAACCCTTTCTAATCCAGTGTTCTATGTGCTTAGGTAAATAATGCAACAGCACGTGTAATGACAAATAAAAAGACCGTCAACCCTTACACGAATGGTAAGTGCATGAGATCTCCGTGCGCTGTTTTAATGCCCATGCATGTGAAACCTCACTCCTCTGCTGAATGGGTGGACTCATCTACTCGGGAAGTACCATAGTCCCTATCTCCTGCCTCTCCCTGGGCTCAGATTTTGTCCAGCGACCTAAAACATGATATGGCTGAGCATAAATTCCGAATGTGTAGATTCAGCTAATTCGCAGCCACGTGGGCATAGCATGCATCATTTTGCCTGATGGGAATCCGAGTGTTTAACTGCAGTGGCTTTTGCATAGGAAAATGTAACTGATAGGAAAGCATTGTTCTCTTCTAGCTTTGGGCAGTGTTAATGTTGCGACGAATGAACTAATTGGAGGATTCAGTTTTGCTGGGATGATGGAGGTAGGGTGACCAGTAAGAAGAATGTCTCTGTCAGGCATGAGATACTTTTTAGTACCAAGACACACATCTAGTCAAAGATAATTTTCTGTGTCTTCCCTCCACAATTTGTCAGAAGTAAAGGGCAAACTGTAATTGGGTGCTGCTTCCAGCTTTTTTCCCCTGGAACAATCTAAATTCCAAGCTATTGAAAAAAATTCATTCTAATACTGACCTAAGTTGGAATAATGTTGTACATTAATGATAGAAAACTAATCCCTAGATATTTGAGGGGTTTGTAAGCAATACGTTTAAAAAATGCTTCCTTTGGCAGTGTTTGATCATGTGCTTAAGTTGTTTGCATTTGCTAGTTCAGAAAATTCTAACAAGTTCCTAACTCAACAATGTCAAACAATAATACATCAATTGAAGTTAATTTCAATTACATTTTCCAGTTTTACTAGACTGTGTAGTTACAGTTATTTGCTCTTCAATTTAATTTAGTTTTTCCCATTCGGTAGAAAGCAGATGAAATCTGCACTTACATCAGTAAAGGCTTCCATTGGACTCTTTTCCATTTTGAAATATAGTGGAACTTATTTTCTCTATCTGAGGTCTCATTAGTGAGTTTTTACTAAAAGCCAGGGCAAACGCTGGCTTTATTTTTTAATGAAAGAGTCATAATTTTTTCCTACCACAGTAAAAATAAAATATAGTGATGGTTTTCATTTGACATGTGATAATTGAGCTAGTTAAAATGGTCTGGAGAAGAAGAGTCTGAAATTCCTCATGCTTTCTCAGAAACTGTTTTCTTCATCGTTTTGTATGTAAATGTGGAACTTGGCAAATGATGCAGATGGGAAAATCTCCTTCATTTTTACTGGCTTTAAAACATCTCAGTGAAGCTAGCGAGAGACACGAAGCTTGACTGGATCACATAACAAGATTTTGTTGCAATAAGGAGCTAAATTAACTATATATGCTTATGATACTATGAACTTTGTCTGCTATATCGTAATGTTAAAAGGATAAAAGTAGTTTTGTTATAAATGATGATGTATATTTTGTATTCATCTTATCCTAAGGCTACAAACCTGTTAATTAGCAAATGACACTTACATATCAGCACATCCAGTGCTGAAGGAAGGGAATGCTGGAAATAGAGATGTGAGATTTTTAGGAATCTGATTTTGAAGGAGGTTCACCTCTGTGTCTTGCACTGCAGGATTACTTAGGTCATACATTATCATTTATTAATATCCAAACCCAGAATAACGAAAATCTGCTGTGAAGTGTTTCCCACTTGAAGTGTTTTGTGTCTGTCATTTTACATCCTGTTCCATCTGGACTAGATCTCACCGAAAGTATGAAACATCCTGTTTAGTGCATAAAAATTAGCATTTCTGTTTGTGAATCCGTACATCCAAGGTGTGGCATGCAGGATGTTCTTTTTGCACAGCTTTTGATGGGTATCTACCAAGGCAAACTCTGGTTCTATTTCATACATTTTGTTGGGTTTTTTTTAATGTCTCAGATCCCCTAAAGCAAACACACATGGAGAATCATCTTCTTCTTGCATAATCATTACCAGTGGCAAGGAATGAAGTGTAGACGTGCAAGGTGCTTCATTTAGTTCAATCAGCGCTTCTATTATCAGTCATCCTGACGTTGTATGATTCTAGTTCTTTATCATTTTGTCAGGAATTAAGCAGTGCCATAGCTGATTTTTAAAGATTGTTGTTGTCTAAAGTAAAGGTCTCATCTTCTAAATAAAATATAAAGCTAGTTTTTCTGTGTTCTTCTACAAGCATGTTAACATTTGCAAGATGCTTCTGATGCAGATAGCCAGAAACTTTTTGTTTGCACATGCCTATCTCTTCAGAACCACTTCTTTTTTAAAGTGTGGCTTTATTTTTCAAGGAGTATGTGGTGACTGACATGTTATTGGCAGGTATTCAAAATGTAGTTAGGGCACATGTTGTATTATATGAAAACATCAGGCACGAATATTTAGTGTAATTTAAAAAAAAGATACACTCTGTTTTGTCTTTCATTCCTGAATGAAATGTTTTAATATGATTGCAAAAGTCAGTAGGTCTTAAAGCACAAAAACCTAGACTTTTTTTTAATATATGCAGCTTCATTCAAATAAGTGGTTTGCTTTTGTGTCCTAGATGGTTTTTGAAAAAAGTATGCTTTCCAGGGACTTTTGATGATTCCTGAAATGAACAGTTAATAAATGCTCAGTTGCTAGGAGAGCTTTTTTGTGCAAGTTTGTTATCAGACGGGATGATTTTGCTGGCTGACCTCATGTGCTTTGGAGATAGAACTGCCTTGTCTTTGCAAATAAATTTAGTGTCAGGAGTTCTACTTGTTGGCAAAAATATTTTGGAGACATTTTTGGGTGTTCCAACCTATCCTGTTCACAGTTACACTTTCTTCTGATGCCCATATTGCATCAGGATTCAGGATGCTCATCCAAGAGTTGTAGGGAATAGAGAATTATGTGCAAGTAGACTCAGAGAACCGCAGCAATGAATGAGGAACATGAAACAGAGATCAGTAGAGGGATATATACACTTCAAAGTTTATACTTGCAGTGTCTTGAATTTGAGCCTTCTGTTGCTCTAAACTAGGATTCAAATTCACAGCTAGTGATTATTAGCACAGTTAAATTCCCTCCCACTCCCCTCTCCTCCCCTCTGTTTGCAAGCAGGAGGAAAGCAAACGGTGTCACAGGACTTCTTTCCCACCAGAGCATTCCTCCGGCCATGGGTGCCTGTCTGGCCTATGAAGTGAAAATAATCCTCTTTGTGTTGCTGTGCCCCACTTTCTACCAAAGCGTGTTACGCTGTGCAGTATCATTATTTCCTTCCCTTAACCTGTATTTCTTTCAATGACTGTACAGGGTGGGGTTTTGGGGCAGGCAGGGGGTGGTTTGTTTCCTTGTTTGGTTTTTAAGTTTTGAGCTTTTATAGTTTCGACTTACTGTGTTGTTATAATATTGTGACAGTAAGAGAAATGCACAAAATTACACCCACTGCAGAGAATTTGCCTCCTCCAGGTGCTGAAGTAGGGTTCCTTGGCAGATGCTCACTTGAATACATCAACTCCTATCACACTTGATTAACCCACACAGCCATGGGCCAGCACAGTGCTAGCTGACAAGATAAAGTTAAGTTTAATTACTGTTATTTTCATGATGAATGAAGTATTTCCTGTATAAGCTTCAAAAAGTTAGATGAGACAGCCATCACTGTGAGAGAGGTAAGGAACTGAAAGATGAGAGTGGCTGTCAGGTGTGAAGAGCAATCTGCATCTTCCAAGATTTTTTCTTTCTCTCAGACAAATTGTGGTGCTCTTAGGGGAACTTAGAAGCTGAGAGGTGTCTGTTAGCTTCTTTGACAGCAAAAGCTGACAGATCTGAAATTCAGTCCAATCTTTAATTTTTGGATGGTGTTGATCAGTGGTCTTTTGAGGAAGTACTGAATTTTAAATACTAAATATTCCCCAAGCTATAAAAAGTTAGGTTTTTTTACTGAAAGTCTCACAATTTGGATGATCTTCTATCACACAAAAATTGTCCAAGCGTATTTGTTATACCTCGACATTCCTGCATATAGTCCTGTAGTATGTAAAATTGAAGGGTCAGGTAAAAATCCTGTGATATTTTTCAGGAGGAAAGTAATTTTAACCCTTCTTGGTTGGCCATTTTTCAGCTTCCATAATTGTCTTCTAGGTATGTAAAGCAATTGCAATTACTTCTGTAGAGCAACTGCATGCAATGCTGCTCTTTACTCTGGTTGAACTTATTAATGAGTCGTGTTTCAAAACCACCCCTCACCTCTGTTACTGAACAGTTAGTTAGTGGTAAATAGTTACTGTCCAGCAGATAGAGATTTTATTAAAGGGTAGGAACAGTTTTCTTTTGTGGTGTTATTGAGATTTTGTATTACGCTTTCTCAGGCTTATAACGCACTATGGTTTTGTGATCTTCTACTATGCTTTTGCATTGAATGATATGGCCGAGGCAGAAACAAGCCTCAAGACAGTTTGCATTTAAATTCTCCTAATCTTGGCTCTGCCGATTTTGAAAAGCCTTGTTGTCCCTGTCTCGATTGTATTTTGTTTCCAGTAGCATAGTTATAAGATCTATTTAAAGTACCATAGTTCTTGAGTTTACAAGGTGCTTTTGCTCAGGTTTTTTTTCTTTATTCCCATTTACAAATGGTGCTTCCCACTCCTCTGATTCAAGTGTGCTTTTGGAAAAGCCCTAATTTTTCAGTCCCAGTAGTTCAACTAATTGTTCAAACACTTAAAAAAAAAGAAGTGTGGGTGGGGAGATGTTCTCTGGAGTTTGGAGTTAACTGGGAGTGGATCTACTTGTGGCTGAGCAAAACACAGTAACTGGCGCTTTACCACAGCTGAGAACACCAACGAGTTTGCCAGTGTTTTCCCCTGCTGTTCTCTTACCCCTTCCGCTTCCGTTCCTTCAGCAGCGCTGTCTTCAGCATCACCTGTGCTTTGAACCCAGGCCCTGCTTCTGCAGCAAGCCTGTGCGCTCCGGGCTTACCTGGAAGTGCCGCATCGGCTGTAAGGACCCAACAGCAATTACTTGGAGTTTGGCCAGAACACACGATAGAGAATATCTGCTGGTCCTGTGCTTTGGCTTTATGCCAGCTGTGGGAGGACAGCGATTATTTAAGACAAAGGCAGTGGCTGCATTTGTACTGCTTAAGAGCTTTGCAGAATGTGACTGCAGCATTTTCTTACATGCCAGCTACTTTATGGCAATATGCTAACAGCGTTTATCAGCTGTAAATGCAGGCGGTACAGTCGCTTTTGGTACATGCCGGTAATTGTCCTGTTTCAGTGCCGACAGTCTGATGTACAAATTCAAATGCAAAAAAAAAGGCTCTGGCATTTGACTGGGATCCCACAGTGCGCAAATCTCTTTCACGTCACAACAGACATTTCCATACAGAGTCTACACTTTCATTTTTCCCAGAGCAGAATCAGAATGCTCAGATTATTTGATCGCCTTGTACCTACACTAACACGTGCTTATCAGAAACATTTATGTCCAGCAAATGGACTGTTTTGGCCTCTCTGGCTTATAACCAGAGAGTTAAAGCAATGAAAAAGAACTGATCTGCTCTGGTACTACATGATATAGGGATACCTGAACTAGTTCTGACTTAATTCCATGACTTAAGGGAACAAGTCCATGGCAAATGTGCATTGCAGCCAAGGTAATTCACCTGATAATTTACTCCAGTACTACATGTCCAGAGAATGCCGTGTTTCATTATTTATTTCCATACTTCAGAGTCTGGTATTAAAGATCAGTAATCTAAGATGCCTATAAAGCTTTCATTAAATGACCTTTTCTGAAGACATTTTATCTGTATAACTCTATACAAAAATAAAATTAAAAAATCATTGTTATTACTATTATCACTAATTGCAATATTGACTCTGTTATGTTTTTGTGTTTGCTGCAGGCTGGAAATTAAATCCAGTTGTTGGTGCAGTTTATAGTCCAGAATTCTATGCAGGTAAGGATTATGCTATAGTTGTCCATGACATATTTTATTTTAGTATTCTTTAAAATATGCAAAAGTATAGAATATGTGTTTGGTGTGAGGTTTGGTTTCTTTGTTGGATTGATGTTATCTACAAGTAATTTACAGATTTGTGATGTAAGATTTTAAGTTACCTCGGCATATTAAAGTTTATATAGAAGATATACGAATACCTTTTTATTGGAAAGTAGATAGTGTAACATGAAATGTACTGCAATATCCCAGTCTTACATGATATTTTGTTTTCTTTATATTTTATTTTATTTTATATTTCAGTACAGTGACTTTCCTCCAGGAACTATTTAAGCCTAGTGAGCAATAACAACCAAAAAAATCTATCTATAAATACATAATTTGTGTACATACATGTACATAGAGACACATAGGTACAGAGTATCTGTGTTTGTAATTTTTTTCTTGAACATTTTTCTTTACATTTTATATTTAGTTATTCAGTTTATTAATTTTTTTCTATTTTAAATCTATATTATCACCTGAGTCTTTACTGAGACTGAATTCTGATCCTGGTTACAGCCTGGAGTTAATGAGATACAGTCTTTTTCTGCTGGAAGTCAGTTGTGGCTAGCAAGTTTCTAAATGTGTTTTAGCTTTATTGAAAAAAAACATGGTTGTACTCCAAAACCCAGTTGACTTCAGAGGAGTTTGAATCCTGCCCATAAACATAGTCACTAGCAAGTCCAAAAAAAGCCATTTGTTGAAAGCTAGTGATTTACATCTAAGACAGAAATGATCACTGTAAATGTTTCTAATAGGTAATAAAGTTGCCTGCCTTTTTTAGGTTCCAAAATCATATGAGAGTCTTCCATGACTTTCATGGGAAACTCTGGGAAGTTTTCAGTTTTCCATTTGGATCTGTCTTACAGTTGTCTGGGTGTGTCTATACTGGATACAAAGACCTAATCATGTTTTAAAAACCAAAAATATTTACCTATTGTCACACACTTAGGTAATTGAGAATAAAGAGGTAATTGTAGAATACATTCTTTACAGCAAGTAAAGAAGAGATACTAGGAAAGCATTTTTCACAGGTGATGGTTAAGCACGGGAAGAGGCTGCCCACAGAAGCTGGGGCGTCTCCATTCATGGAGATATTCAAGCCTCCACTAGACAAAGCTGAAAAACTTTCATTACTTCAAGGGACTTCCAGAGATAAAAATTGTTAAATAGGACTACTGTTACAAACAGATACTTATTTTTAAAAAGCTGCCTGTAATACATCCAGTGCCATCTACTAAGATAGATAAAAATGTTCCAATTAGGGTAAAAGTGGCACAGTATAATAAAAATACTAACTTGGCATTCATGGAATTGCAATATTTAGTGTAGGCAGAATTTATTTCCTTCCTTGATGTATGCCTACATTGAAAACAGGAATTTAACATTGATCTCGTTTGAGTAGTTAGTGAACCAACCCTGAACCTGCATAAATTAGAAAGTCAGAGTTATTAGTCATTTTATATAAATGACTTTGTGTTAATGACAAATATAATAATATTCCCATAGTACAGTAATCAATTTTCTAATACGTATGCAGAATTAACAATCTGACTTATAATTGTCTTATGAAGTAGGGCATGAAGAGTTCACATAGTTTGTAAATTAAAATCAATATTTTCAATCTCTCCTGAAGGTAATTTTCCTAATTTACTGGACTTTTCCCTAACATTTATTTTGTCTTTTAATTATAAAATGGCAGGTTATTGATTTTTTTTTTATAACCTCCTAAAGTCCCAAGTGCATTTTTATTGCCAACACAAGGGAGGTGTTTGCCCTTCTTAATGAGAATCTGTAATTACCATTAGAAGAGCATTAATTTAATTTTATGAATTATGACATGCACTCCACCACACCTATGCAGAAAGTTCTATCAAGATACTTCATGTATTTCAGATTTATTTTCTGTTTATACATGCAGGCAGTTTTGGGTTGGTTTTTTTTAAAAAAATGCATCTCAAATGCATATTTTCTGTATGACTAAAAGAAATTTTTTTCTCAGACATTTAAACTTTCTTTTAAGCAATTTAGTTTAAAAAACCAAAACAAAAGAGCTCTGTGCAGATCTCTTGAAGTCGTTAAAAAGTGAAACCGAGCAATGCAGATCCTGCATGCTGTAAAAAAATACTGCAACATATCTTTCCTTTTGGGTTCCCCTCTGCCACCTTACTTGGATAAGAAGCAATTGCACTTTTGAAGACTGTAAAATTAGAAATGTGATTTTTTTGAGACAGGCAAGGCTCTAGTTATTTGGTTTAATTATTGTCTCCAACACTGTCATGTTAAAATTGTACCAACTCTTTCATAGTCAGTGCAAGAAGTTCCTTTAGCTCCTAATAAATGATGAAAAATTTGGCCACTTCTGAAATGAAGATGATACATTTGCAGAGAAACTGTTGATTTAAAGTACCTTTAATCTTCATAAATAAGTAAAAAAACCAGAAGGTTATACAAAGCTGTCAGGATGGCACTGATGAATGGCAAATTCACCCGTTTCTCAATTGCTGGTGAAGACACACGCCGCAAGGCTTAACCATATTGTACATCATATCTGCCAACTCATTTCTGTGATTAAATATTCCATCAGTGCGGGCTGTAAGGCGGTAAAGCTTAACAAGATTCATAAGATGCACCACTTGAATACACATAACTCACTTCCTTGGATAGAGAGCACCCCGCATGCAAAAGAAAATTAGAATTGAGTTAAATTACTCCATAAGACAAGATCAATAGAGAAAGGAAAAGATCCCCTAATGCAATGCAAATCTAAGATATAGTTATGTCCTGACAACTCGAAGCAGACAATTAAAGTCAAATAGGGAGGAACGCAATGTAAATCAACCCTAAAACCTTGAAGATAATGGTAAACAGTAGGACCAGTGACATGATTGTTATAGCTCTGCTTTTTTTCTAAATGTACACTCTGTAAAAGAAAACCTTTATTGAGGAAACGCGTGATAGCTAAAAATGGAGACTCTAAGATACAGAGCAGATGCACAACAGACACTATGTAAGTAAAGTATTACTTGGGGACTGGAAAATACTATATATTTACAAAACAGTATAGCTTTTTCTTCCTGAGTAGCCCTTCTAAAGACTGTTTTTCTGACTTTGAAATGCTCACGCTGTAGTAAATTGGAACGCTCCAGAAATACGGCTCTTTAGGTCCCATGATAGCATTAATATGGATTTCCAGTGACACGTTTGTGAAGTGTGGTTTGAAGACTGCTGTTGTAATTCCAAGGCCTAGCAAGCCTCCCTAACAGCTGCCGACTGCGGACGCGCTGGTGAACTGGCTAACTGGCACACCTCCTGCCCTTCCCACAGGGCCATTGGGAAGTCCTAAAATGGCATTTCATAGAAAACAAAAGGATGGTGATTTTTTTCATTTATAATTTTCAGCATTTCATGGAATTCCACTTTTCCATATATCATAATTGATAGGTAATTTTTTAAAAATTGACTTATGTCCATGTAGTCTCCTTCTAGTAAATAAAAGGATACTATTTAAGGTGCTTTTCCTCCTTATGAGAAAGAAATGCTTAAAGAAGTTACCGTTTCCATTTCAGCTTATCTTTTCCAGTAAACTATTTATCAGAGTCTAGGCAGGTCCTACTGAGGGAATTTGTAACAAGCGCAGTGTGATTCATCTCACAAAGTCTTCATGTAAACTGGGACAAATTTTTCATTTATTTGTATATCGATCCAATTTTACATGCATCCTGTAGTGACCCATAATATTGCTATGTTGAGCTAGAGTCTGTTATCTTCCCCCATACACTCACCTGTGGCTGGCAAAATACACATTTGCAGTTTGGTTTCTTCACTAGGAGTACTTTGGTACTTTCTTACTAAGTAAGTTGTCACAGTCTTTGTTTCCGTGGTTATAATACCATTTTTACCTGCTTATTTATTTTTATGTAGTGTATATTTTATCTGTAATACCTAGCCTTCCTTTTAGCCTCACACAGTCTGAAAGTGACGTTCCATGTTGTTCCTTTCAGTTATTGCAGATCTTTCTTTTTTTTCTTTTTTGGTTTTTGGAATGGATGAATTTTTGAGCAATTTCTTGCACTCTCCTTAATGGAATGTAGACTATTGTTGCACCCATATTACTACAACAGATCAGTCCTTTAAAGAAGATAGCTTGAGGCACAGTAAGGCCATTTTAAAAGACTTTGTCCTTTTAAGTGGCAGAAAATATATTTTAGGACACATACCTGTTGGAGGGGCTTCTTTTTGACAGTTCCAGTATGCAAGGTGGGGGAAAAGATGTTACAGAAACTACCTGGAAATCTAGTGAATCTTCTTTCAGAGAACAGTTGAATTCAGTGAGCCGCATGAGAAAATATTCTTGTCTGGTTATAACCAACAAACAATATTTCAAAAATTTCAAAATTTAAGTTGGCAGTAGAGAAAGGACGGACTTAAGACTAGTGAAGAAGAACCATTAGAACAAGTCATGGAGCACAGCTCAATGACAAGTAATAGAGATCCCACTCTCCTTTTACTTAAGCAACTAATTACGTATTATTTTTCCTGAATAGTCATGAAGTGCTAGAAGTTTTTCAGAAGCTAGTTCCAAGAGTCATCCTACATAGCTGAGTAGTTGTATTCACTTCATAAATAGCCTTAACCCAGTGAGGACTATTGTAGGCACCCAGTTTCTTGGGCAGTTAGTAGTTGTCATTCCAAGGTGGCTTGGAAAATTTTCCCCATCAGTCAAAATGAAAGAAAGGGGAAGAACTTTTGCTTTTGACTATTTTATATGTCCTCAGAAGACAGGGAAGTTTTGGATGCCTGGGGCTTTTTAACATGCTGTGGATTTGGAAGCCAGCAGTATCCTCCAAGAAGCAGATTTTGTAACAAACTTGCTTTCGTAAGTTTGTTTAAAACTTTGAAATATAATCCTATATATAATTAAGAAGTGAAGAAATACCATAGTACTGTATATATAAACATGCAGTTAAATAAGAGGAATCCAGGGGAAGAGCGGATTCCTGTATGTTTGCTAACACTAATTCTCTTTGTTCATGTCTTAAAGCATCTGTTTCTGGAGTGTAAGAGCACCTGGGATTCATGTCATGTTTCTAGTGTTTCTCTTTGAATTTAAATGACTCTTGCATAAGCTCAGCAAATACCCTAGAAACACTTCTCAGTGAAGGTGTTCGGAGTTGGTGAAGCTGAATTATATGCTTGCACAGCAACTCTAATCCTAGGGTAAAAGTTCACTGTACCATATCTGTAAAGCATCATTTCGGTGAAAATTTGCCGTCTGTCACTATATAGATTAACTCATTTTACAATTTGATTACATGCACTTATTTTGGAACTTAGCCATTGACTAAGCAGATTTCCCTAAATAAACTTATTCTCAACATTGTTAGCTAAACAGTTTAAGTAAATTTCTAACTACAGAAAAATTAAATATTGTTTAATATTCCATCTGTTATATATAGATGCTCTTTTACAAAGCATAAAACAAAGCTGTAACTATTGTTTCAAAAATCATAATGTTAAAGTACCATCATACAAATTATGACATCCTAGTTAGATTAACACCACTGATGACAGCTAATGCATTTCTAAAACTTCTGTGGAGCTGTTACAAGCCGTTATAGTGGAAATACTGGTTTATGAATATAATTTATGAATATAATAAAGCCAGTAGAAAAATGGAATTCAGCATCTGTACTAGCTATTTACTCAAAAAAATCTTCCAGAAATCATTATGCCTTATGCTACATTATAATGAGTTTTTCATTAAAATGTATACCATCATGGAAACTAAACAAGGATTATCCAAAGAATAATGCCAATGACTGTTATTTTTTGAAAGATTAATTTAGTTAATTGGTTATACATTTAAATCTGGGGCAAGGTTAATCGACCTATATTTATCATTGTATCAAAGTCTGCACATTTTAAAGAGAAAATCATAGATACTGCCTGTATTACCCTTTTAAAGATGTTTCTTCTGTTTGGAAGTATATTTAATAACACGGTATACACTTAGGCTTTGATACTGTTCCTATGTGATCTCTAAAAGAAATTCCGTACACGTGATGATTTAATGGTAAATCTTGAACTGTAAATAGAGCTTTATACCAGAAGATAGAGAATGGTTAAGAAGGGAGTTCCTACTTCTTCAGTGTAAAAGTTTGGGAATTTTGACCCCAGTCTGGTATAGAGGAATCATTTGATACTGGATTATGATGAATTTGTGCACAACTAGAATCTGGAAAAAAAGAAACTACACATTTTCTGAAAGTTGGAGTTCTTTCAAAACGAGGTTCGCTTGCTGCTATGGTCTTGCTGAGATGTAGGTCTTGACTTTTCTGCGAGTCAGCCTGAGTTAATACTGCTGAGATATCCCACTTGAACTAGTCTTTGTTAGGTGACTACACAGCAAAACCACACTGACCCTGTCTCACTACTTGGAGTCAGTGGGTTTGGAGTTGTTAAGTGTTAGTGCTTCATCCTCACTATGGTGCGGTATCAGCAGCCTTATCCCATTCTCCAGTGATAGGTCAGATCTCTGCTGCTGAAGATTTTTCTAGATGTCGTATCAGCAGTTACTGTATGTAGACAAAGGTTAGAGTATGATCACCACTGCATTCCACAATGATTATGCTAGATCTGTGTTGGGGCTGCTTTAATACAATAAAAGAAAGCGTTCCAATCAAGCAGGAGCTGTACTGTCCTTCCTTTGTTAATTACATAGCTTCTAACCTCTTGTATGTTTGTTTGAATGTTTTTTATTGTGGATATAATTGATCAATTTTTAAAGGGCTAAAAAGGAAGTTAAGTGCTGTGCTTTACTCATGAAGAGAATCTTTTGAGGAAAAATAATGCTTGGACTTGTCTCATTTAAATGTCATTCTGGTGGTTAGTGAAAATGTGTTCTATGGCTTCCTGATTAGTGACGGACCAAAGATAAATTAAATAAATATGGTGGCAGCCTAAAACTGTCTAATTATAAACATTATACTGAGACATTTTTTTCCACAACTGCCTCCCTGGCCTCCTCTTGTTAATACATTAGTTTGTGGCATTAGCATGGTTTTTAAGTAAATCTGAAAACTATCCCCACTTGCCACATGCTGGCTTGGGGTTTGCAGAGCAGGTTTCGTACATGTGAAATAAATTCCGCTTGCAAGAAACTGCACTGGGAGCTTTACTGGAGGCTCCATATGCACCCTGACTGTCGTATGTCACGCAGATTGGCTTTTGGACAGCTTTGAACCATGCGTGGTGGGGTTGTCTGCTTCAGGGGACGAGACTAAACCTGGTCCAGAGTAAACTCTCCGGACTGCCTATGATGTAGGTTTAGAGGCCAGATATAAAACCAGCTGTTTTATAGCTGCTGCTGCTACTGCCTCGCCAATTACTTGACAATAGAGGTCAGCCTGGGTGTGCACTGTCTGGACCTGAGGTCTAGGCTACAATATGCACGGCGGTTCTCTGATAGAATAAAACTGAGACTGTAATTCAAACACCAGCTATGATATTAGTGAAAAGCACTGGCTTAACAATCTCCCGGAGGAAAATTTAAGACAAACTACAAGGTCATCACTAAAACACTTATTTGTTCAGGACTGGGTGGGATATTTGCAATGCTAGATAAGTTAATAGCAGTTATGCAGAGGAATAAATTCCTCTGATTAGAAGAATAACAAAGTTAGGAAGATCCATGCGTTAGGATGGACAGTCAGGCAGACAAACTGTTTTGAAATGTAAAGTAATAAAGTAATATGTGAAATGTTAAGTTAATACAGTTAAGTGGAATGGAAAACAACTCTGCTTTCTGTTAAACCTTGATTACATCTGTAAATTAATGCTAAAGCAGTTGAAGATTATGTTGAATTGTATTCCAAACATACAGCTAATGTTTCCTGTTTCGTCTTCTGCATTTTTTTCCCATTTTGGGCATTGGATGACAGAATCCCCAATACACTTGCATTGTAATTGTATTTCATAATACTTATTGAGAGTAAATTTCAAAATACTGAGTTTTCATTTGTTTACTCATTTGCGGAGGTAGCTGGGATGAAGCTGTGCTTTACAATGGTACGCACTATCTGTCAGTTTGGCACTGTCAGATTGTCTTTGTGAAAGTTGTTTGGGGGGGGGCGCTAAGCAGAGAACTGCTTCTAGGAAAAGTGAGTGTTCTGGGAAGTTTGGAAACATTGCATTACCATTTTTGTAATGTTTTTGCATGCTCCTGAAATTCTGGACTCTGAATGGGCTAGGGAAGAAATAGACTAACTAAAGCCAGGATTATGCATGATGATTCAATTTTTGCTCTTTTATGGTCTCAGCTCATCATTCAGAATAGAATTTTATTTGTAAGTTAAAACCAACATCCATTGGGGTAAGCAAATAGAACTGAGGGATTAGTAATTTGCATCTCTGCATCTAATTGCATTAGATTTGCATCTCTGTCTTATCGATTTACTGAAATAGGTAATTTACACAGAAAATAGCGTCTTGACACGATATGAGAGGATAAAGTATAAGCACATCTACTTGTAATCCCTCCAGGGCCATGGTGAAACTGTAGTGTTCGTGTTTGAGCAGAAAGGCTCCAGTTTCATTTATGTTGTGATTCTATTCATATTGCAGTCTTTATTCATCAGGCAGATGTATGAATGTGACCCATTTAGTTATCAGCAGAATATAAATGTATTTTTTATATTCTCAAGTATCCTATTTCAAGAATAGTAGAATACCAGCTCAGAGTTTATGTTTATACTTCAGAATTTCTCTCATGTTTGTTTCTCAAAGTTACAAATGAACCGAGATCAAGTTCCAATGAACCAAAAGTAACCATCATTTACATACCTTTTAGTCTGCTAGGAGGACCTAGAAAGATTAGGAATAAAGATTTGATTTTCAAAGGTCCTGAACAACTTCAGTGGGACACATCTCCCATTGTAAGATAATGGCAGCGAATATCACTGAATATCAATTGATGTGCACCTGAATTTGTGTGTATGTATCATATAGTAAACATATTTTGTAGGGAAGTTACAGTTATGGGCAATACTGACAGTACAACTCCAATTTTTTACATGATTACATAGTGCATTTCCACTTTTAGGTTTTTTAGGTGAACAAGGATTTACACTTGGATGCCAATGATAAAAGTTCACTAACAAGCACAGGTAAACTCTCTAGCCTTGTTATGTCTTTTGGTACAAGCAGCAGTTGAGTTTGTGTGACATAGTAGTTTCACTTTGGTTACAAGACAAGGAATGTCTGTGTAAGATTAATAATTTTAAAATAATATTTGGAAAGGGCAGTTTATTGTAACTGTTTTGCATTGTGAATGGAAACGTTACATAAATTGTTCCTGTGAAATATATCTGTGGTAAGGTTGGCGTGCTAATGAAAATAGAAACAAGTCAGTCACACAGTGTGTGTTTTTAAGCTGGCATTACTTTGCCACATACCAACAGTACCATGGCACACCCTGAATTTGCCACTAAAAACCAGCGATTATGCCATCCTGCATTGTCAAGCTATTCCTCCTAAAGCAATCGTTGGGAATTGTAGTGGATCAGCAGTGGATATACCTTTCAACTTTTCATTGATGAAGCAGGTGAAGCTTTAAAGCAAGTCGTCATGTTGTGAGGCAGGAAAAGGATGTTGGCATGGGAGCTTAAAAGATTTTGCTGCTTCCCAGCTCCTGTGCTATCCCCAAGGTCTTTCCCAGTCTAAGAGACCACAGTACACTCTGGTAAGGAGTTTGATCAGTTGTGTATGGTATGTCAGGTCCCGGAGAAGGAGACATCCTGATTACCTTGTGATGAGTTATATGTACTACAGAAGGAGGAGGTGGGGAGAAGGGGAATTAGGAGGATCTCACACAAAATTCTTACCAGACCTGCTGACTTTGTTGCTCATCTGGTTGTTACTTACATGGTATAAACACCTATCAACCCCGGAATGTGACTTAGTATATTGGACACTGATATATGTAACAGGGGAGAGAGGTCTGTTTCCCAAAAGCCTGGAATGATAATGACCAGCAAAGAATAGCTGGAAGGATGGCTTACAAATTATAGTTGTTGTACCATGCGTGGCTGTTCCCTGAGTCATTGCCTAAGTTCACTGAGTGTTTTGGTGACACTCTAAGAGAGGTGATAATAAAGAAACATGCACTGTGCTTAGAAAAGTGATGGAAGGAAAATTGGCATCTTAAATAGAATTTTTGAATAAAGAAATTTAGAGACACATACCTCCACCACCCTAGTCTTTCTTCCCCGCCCCGTTTTTAATAACCTGTGTGCGTCAGGGACTTACTACATAAGTGAACATATAGAGCACAGATTCTCATTACCAGTAGAAAGTATATACAGGTTATTCAGTAATTGAATGTATTTCAGGTTTGCTGTCAGAAGGTAATATAGCTACTGACTTGGACTTATGGAACTCACATTTCGACATCAACTACTCCAAATTCTCCTCCCTACCATGTAGCTGATGCTACTTTATTCCTTGTTAATAATGGATGAAACAATTCAATGTGTCAACACTACCATACATGAATGATTGTGTTAAAATCTGAAGGAGTATTATTCCATTTATAGGAAGAGTCCAGGTAACTGAAGGCCCTCAAGAAGCACGTTTTTTGGAATTAACAGCATATTTAAAAGCATACTAAGGCCATGTAATGTGACTGTAGATAATGAAGGGCTAAGAGAACACTTAACAACTATTATGTATTCAAGATACTCTCTTTAAATTCCCTAGTCAGATGGGACAATAGAAGTTAACATATGCTATTACTGTACAACAGTGGCCTTTTAGTTAGGTGTTTCTGATCCATTTCTGTGACACATTTTGCAATAACTTGTCATAGCACAATATTTCAGACCAGAACAAAGATAATGCTACTTCTGCCTGGAAAGGCCAATATTAAATTACACTTTTAGAACAGCAAATCAAGAGCAGACATGGATTGTTTGTGAGGATCTTTGATACACTAGCAAATCTCTTGGTATGTTCAGGAGAGATGTAGCCTTATAGTTTTCTTCATGCATTGTATATGGAAGAGGAATTAAGTGTATAGGAATAACAGTTGTTGTAAAAGGTACAAAGAAAAACAGGGATCAGAATGACTGAGAGAAGATTGGGCTATGTAACATCCAGCTGTACTGGGAGAAAGGGAAAATGAAATAATAATTACTGAATTTAATAAATAATGTTGCTTTTAGACTAATACAAAAACATTTTATAATAATATAGGCAAAATGGGACACAAATATTGTTAGCTTTTCTTCACTTTTTCCTGTGGGTTAGTTTGGGGTTTTTGTGGTAAATAGATTATAGAATGTATGAACTGCTACTTGGTTGCCAAAAGCAGTAAGAGGCTCTTATTGGTAACACAGTAGAATAAATATGTATGAAGAAGAGCTGCTTTACCTGGGAAGCTAAGTGCACAATGGATTAGAGTGATATAATCTTCATTAAATCTCCTTGTATGTCATAACTTCCTTAGTTCCTATATTATAAACTCTCCTTTTAGCTACCTGTGCACTAATACCCGATGTAGACCAGCCCCAGATATGGACTTGATTAATTTCTGCCACTGAAAATGCTTATGTGATGATCCTCTTGTTATGATGGAGGTAGCTGTACCCTATACAGAACTCAGCACCACTGTCATCTTTGGAGCTGTCTGAAGAGCTTTACATGAAGCTGTGGGTTTTAGGGTTCCCACAGTGAAAGCAGGAAATGAGTTTTTTCCCTTTGTCTCATTTAGTAACTTGCTGGGGTTTTGCCCTGGAATGTTACAGATTACTATGATGCAACTTCTGTCCTCTTCCCTTTTTTAAATCCCCAGAAATCAGGGGGAATAAATAACAGCGTGGTAAATCGGAAACTTTTTGTTCATGAGCAAAGGTACTGAAGCCATCTATACTGGGAGGTGATGCATTGGAAACTCAGATTCTTGGTAATGGTATACCAACTTTATACCGTTCTGATAGTGAAAGTTTCTAAAAGTTTCATCTACTTCCTGTGAATGGAGAGAGCTATTCCCATCATCAAGGCCTTGCAACACTCTTAATTTTACAGGAGCAGCGTAATTTTGGCTAATGGTATGAATTGTTTTCTGCTGAAAATGTTTCAGTTTGTACTTCCACAAAGGATGCCATAAGAGATTCCAACTAGTTGTGCAAATTGTTTTAAACTTATTCCAGATCTGTACTTTTAAGCTGTCTGTAGTGCTGGCTACATAGTGGTTCCAGTTAGACCTAAAAGCTATTTTTAACAGAAGTGATTTAAAATCCTTTATAATTTACTGGGAAGTCCTCCTGTTGTTGATCCTGTTGATTCTTCTTAGCTGAGTATTTGAGAAATACAATGAACTTTGTTATATGTCATGTATGAGCCAGTGAGTAGTCTGTGCATCATCACTAGTACATTGGTATTTCCACTTATGGTCTGTAGATTAATTTATATAAATCACGTAAATAAGAACTATACACAAAAACTTATTTTTAAAAGTATGAAAAAATTAGAAAAATACTTTTAGTCAAACATCTTGGAACCACTGGGAAATTAATTTTTGATATTCTAAAAATATTAATGACTTCCCATCGTCTTCCTCACAGCCCTCGATATTTTTAGAGTAATTATTTTCTCAAAATAACTGTAATGCTTCAATAAAGGACCTAATCAAACAGTACATTCTTAATCATGGACTGTAGGAAAAAACATTGGAGGAAGAGAAGTATGAGTGGGAATAGTTTTTGACCTTGAAAAGTATGGTTTTGTCTGTGCTGCTGGCTTGTACGCAAAGGATGAGCGGTGAATCAGTCTGGGGGGTCTCTGCCATCCTACAGCAGTGCTCAGCTGACAGCACCATGCCCTGCCGCAGCAGAGCTACCTGTTGCGTGCAGCACAACCCATGGGCTTGCTCAGCCACCTCAGACTACTCCCTCCCCGTTACATCTAGTGGCATGGCTGCCTCAGTTTCCCTTCTGCCACTGCTCTGTCTAAAGCTCTCCCATGTGCCTGTGGTGAATACACTCTTCAGATATATATGCTAATATTTTTCTGATCCTTTGAACGGAGTGAATCAGGAGGGGCTTTCTGCCGATGAGCTCCACAATCCTGTACCACTGGTCACAGGTCTGCTGTGACCAAACAAATAGATGCTTATATTAGAGAAAAGATAAAAGAGATTGTTCTTAATGAGAAAATAGCAGCCTTAGATATGCTGGTACAGAAGGCATTGCAGAATTAAAGATGAACTCTTGCACGACTGCAATTTTTTTGACGTTCATCAGCTACATGATATTATTAAATTACAATTTGAACGGAAATATTAAGAACTTTATGTTAAAATCCTCTTTCTTAAAAAAAAACAACAACAACAACAAAAAAAACCCCAAAAACCCAAACACCCACCCTTTATTCTGTCATGCTAGAATTTGGTATTCTAGAGGAAAACATAATAATTTTTTTTTCATTAGGGAATTTATATATTGTTTCAGTGTTCTGAAGTTTATCCAGAAGTTCTTCTTGTAAATAATTCAGTCTTTCCCCAGTTGTATTAACTACAATTTAAATATTTTTAATACCAAAATTAGATGCAGCAGAAATAATCTTTTCTCACAAAAGTAGATTAAAAAGTTCCGTATTTTTCTAACAAAATCTAATATGGTGGTTTAGGTATCAGTATTAATTTTATGTACAAATTCAAAGGCAGATTGTCAAAATATAATTAGAAAGCTCTATGCAACAAATTAAATACAGTCTGGTAGCATAGATGAAAAAAGCATCTTTTTTGAAGTACTTTCATTAGAAATTAGAAGACTCAAGTAGGGAAAATTAGATTTGTTTGAGATGAAATCAGAAAAAATGTAAGAACGTTAGCTGAAAGAATAGGAAAATAGCTATGGACCATGGAACAAGCAAAGTATCATCTAGAGTTTAGGTTGAATAATATAAATAAGCTATAATCTTCAATGTCTAAAAACCTTTATCTTTGTATATTTACTAAATATACTTGAAGTCATTATGGTTACGTTATTCTTGAAACTTAATGAAAATTACTGATTTTAATAATTCCTTTCCGCATTTCACTCTGCTGGATGGATGCCCTTGTGCACTTCAGCTGATTTTCATTTTCAGGCTTCTGTAGCAGCACAAGTTTTGAAGCATCTATGGTGTTATTCCAATGTACACATTCCTAGTGTCAAGTGCATTGATAGGTCCTGTTTATCTACTAGCCTGAAAATGATGCTTGCCATTAGGATCTCAGTAGGTATATGTTCATTTAACAGCTTCCAGTTGTGGATGGTTTTGGAAGAATGGGAGAGATATATATTGATATAGTCAACTATATGCTGTCCTAAAGTAAAAAAAAAAATTTTAGCTTGCTCTGTCTTTCAGATTAGTAGTGGATGGCTGGAAAAAAGCAAGCATCGCCAAATTCTGTTAGTTAAGGGTATGCTGTTGTCTGGGAAAGTTAGAAACATAATGTTTCATGAGATTTCCAGTGCTCACAGTCTTAGCTAAATTGCATAAATTACAAGAATTATTTTCCTTCGGTATTTCCTGTATTTCTACTTCAACTGACAGCTGTAAGCAATAATCAAAGCACTGATTTTTTTTAAAAGCGTTTTTGGAAAGAACTCTGGTCTGGTAACTGAATGTAAGTTGAGAATTACTCTTGTAATACTATATGGAAAACACGGCTACCATTTGTAATTCATCTTATCCTTCCAAACATATTTGACTCAACTCTGTTGAGTTACATTGCTTATAGGTCATTGCACAACTTCTGAAGTCTCAAAATCTTCATGTAAATTTAATATATTTGAAATTGCATGATTCACAAATCCTGACAGCTTGAAGTATCTCAGTGTATGTATATATGTATAATTTTGTGTGTGTATCTATACAGATACATACACGTATATCTGCAAAACAGATGTGTCACATCCTGCTCTTCCTGGTGGACTGTATTGCAGAAGTGTGGAAGTTTTTTCTAGTGGGAAAGTATAGTTGTTTCTACCTCTAATCAATGCCCAATCTGTATTCAGCTAAGACTGCTAAAATACAATTTTAAGAAAGATGTTGAAATAATAAGGCATTTTATTTAAGTTCATGAAAAAACCAGCAGGAAATAAGCCTCAACTTTTGTCATTTGTCCAAAATGAACATGTATTGCAAAAGTGGTGTTGGTTATTACTTTTACCTTTTTTTTGTTTTTAAAAAAATGATTTAATTTCTTTTTTTTGGTTTTGTTCCTAATCCTGAATCCAGCTTATATACTGGAAAGTAGGTTATGTTTATGTTTTTCTCATTTGAGCAAAAAATACTGAAATCTTCACATGTATTAGTAGTATTTCAATTTTACTTGCACCAGTGTTAATTTAAGCAATATAACTGAGATCAAACTTGGCCTAACATCTGTACATGGGAGCTTTGCGGTGTGATTTCTCTGCCGTGTTTGCTTGAGTAGCCTCTCATTTCAGCCGAAGCGAGGGAGAGAAGAAGTTAGCAGCCGGGCGGTGTGGGCGGGCTGGTGGCTCCGGGTACCAGCAGAGCTGACTAGGCGCCTTGCTGCAGAGAGACAGGGCAGAGAGGGAGAGAGAGCAGCTGGGTGGGCGACTGGGGTGCGCTGCAGGGGCTCCGGCTGTGCACCAGCTTCCCCATGGGATAAAAAGGGTGTTTGTGTTTGGGGATGTCTGTGTTTTGCTTTTTCAAATGTAAAATTGTACATGTTTGTTGGGGGTCTTTCTGCTTTGAAGTCAAAGGACAAGAAGTGCCCCTGCTTCACTGCGCTGCTCCTGTTATGACTTTATTTCTGTTTTGAGATAAAAATTGAGGTTTAGTTCGAGTGTTCCAAAACCAGATACCACTCTCTCTCTCTTTCTTGTAGGCAGGGTGCTGCTGTGCCAGGCAAACCAGGAGGGATCTCCCGTGTACAGTGCCCCCAGTTCACTAGTATACACATCCACAAGTAAGCTAGTGTTACGGCTCTTTTGTTTTGTTTTGTGACAAAAGCACATTAATGTGAATGAAGCCCCCTAAAACTGTAAACTTTCCCCATAGGTCTTGTACATGTGGTATTTATAACTGTGTGTAAGTAATGTCAACAGCTAATTCAGTGTTTTTAGTTGCATCTTTATCCTCAAAGTATATTTTATTTTAAAAAAAAAAAAGATGTCCTATATTGCACTGTTCTACATAAACGGTCAAAAGTTCTACAGTAACACTGAAATTTTTATGGAATCCAGTACTGTTGCGCACTCTGCATTTTGTGTAGAAGATGAAGTTGTGTTTCTTTTTCCTTCCTGGTCACAACTTTGATTTAATAAACAAAAAGTCTCATATCATGCCACCATTTGATGATGTCAGGAAGAAAATAGATATGAAGTACTTCTTCACAAAAGGAAAAAGACTATGTCCAAATGGCTATTTTGAATTATAAAAAGCTGCCCTAATAAAGATAGCAAAGACAAGATGAAACAATAGATGCTGCCATCAGCCATTGTTCTCCACAAAATCTTGGAGTAGCAATGTCTCCTGTAAAATTCTGCACCAGAAGTGAAATGGATTCTTCTGAGAGTGTTTTAGGTTGTATTGATGGTACCACTGATGCCTATTCTGAAATCTAGTCAGATGAAGAAGCCTCTAGTCAAATGAAATAGTAAGAATTGCTGCTTGCTGAATTAGGGTGAAGAGCAGCATTGGCTAGGTGTTTTTAGCAGTCCTCTGTAAAGAAATTATTTTACGTTGTCTGATTTAAGAGCGTTATCAGATACGCTCTTATGAAGATTGTATTCAATCTAGAATGCCATTCTGCTCTTTTAAAGCTTATCTAGACTACTAAAATAACTAATTTCTTTTATTAATTAAAACCAGGAATGAGGACAAAAGAGTTCCATAGTGATCATCTCTGCAGTGATGTAACTCTCTCATGTCAAAGGCTATGCATATCATCCCTAGAGCTGCTGTTTTTACAGTACAAATATGGGATCTACGTTCAAATCAGGAGTCTACAAATACATCGTGAACTAACAAAATATACGAAGCATATTAAATCAGAACTGAAATTATCAATTAAATCTGCATTTGCTCCTAGATGCTCCATGAATATTTTGTACTCTGTCACCTTTCCCAAGCAGTGGTTTTTTTAATCCTTGTCATAACATAGGGATGAAATGCTTACTGTCTAAATCAGTCTTCCCTATAGCACATTTTTAGTGCACTATTCCTTTTTGACTGAAATACCAGTCTTTTGACTGAAATACCAACCTTTGACTAAAATTCTTTTCCTAGAAAATTATCCAAACATTTAATTCATCTCACTGTTAGGGAGCTGCTTCTGGAGGACAGGGGACTGTGTGTGTTTTTTATTTTCTGGAAATTACTCTAAATAAAGCCTTTTTTAAGTTTACCCTGTTGCTCTTATTGTCTCACTTGAGTTCTATCCTAGGAAATTTATTTCTGGGATGGCTGTTTACACCATACGGTATTTCCACTATTATTAAATCCCTAGACCGTCACTGTATAGCTAGCTAAGCTGTATACTTCACTGTTTCCATTATATCTCAGGAGCCAATCCCTTTGAAAAATCTTATTTTGCAGCGGTGCTCCTTGAATAATGATATCCTAACAAACATCTGTTTGTTTTCAATTATGCCAAATACATAAGTAAACAGACTTTGCCTATCTGCCTCCCACTGGGCAATGTGTAATACACAGTTTCATACCAGAGATTGCTAGTAGCCCTTGCAGTAGAAATTATTACACTTTTGTTGAATCGATGTGTCTGCAAGTGATGATTTTTCTTTTATTATGTATAGTATTTCATATTGCCAAAATGTAGTTTCCCCCACAGGGTCACAACTCCTAATAATACCAAATTACTACAATTACTAATGATTGTAATTAGTTTTTTTATTTCTCCTTATTTTACAAAACTTTCAATAAAGATGTAAAATAGTTCAATTTCTATAGGAAATTCTACTAAGAAGTGAATAGAAATGAAGCTTGAGTTTTGTCTCATTTTCTTTCTTTTATTATTTTAAAGCTCTTCTATACTCCATTTTTTACGCACATTTGTAATATTAAAATGATAACTGATAAGTCAACATTAACATCTAGGAGACTAATACTTTTGCTATTATCATTTCATGTAGGCAACAGTATTGTAGCCTTCATCTTTGAATAATTTGTTAATCATTTATTGTGTTACTGCCAGTATTGTAACCGTGTAATATTTCAGAACAGCTTACAATGTAAGAATTAAGAGGTTTTAAATTTGTAATTGTTTTAACAGAAGGGAAAGAGTCAGCTGAGATTTTTAAAGACATCTGAGAGGTTTGGAGTTCATGAAATGCTAATGGCATTTAGGATTTTTCAGATATTTAGAAGAGGATAGTCCCCCTTTTTAGAAATGTTATTGTCTTTAACTTAACTGTTCGTATTTTGCTCCCGAATTATATTCTATAAGGAACGAAGGACTGAAACATGGTTGTAAAATATATTTGGCTAGCTTTATTTCTCACTTAACTTTTTGACTTTTAATTGTGTTGGTCACTAGTAGTCTCTGATGACTCTGAACACTTTTACTAAATTTTTTTGGCTAGCCAGAAAGAAGAGCGCATTTCTTGGAGCTACTCTTTCCCTTCTGATGTTTTATTTCCCCAGGATATATTCTATGTATCCCATTGTACATTTCCCAGTACAGTGATTAGTTACACCTCTGAATATGTCAGGAGATGGAAACATGGCTCTGCCTCCTGCCATCACTTCTGGCCCTTCGCATAATACAGAAAGAAATGAGCTGTTTCTTCTGCAAGCAGTGGAACAAATCAGTAGCAATAGTCTCTCATGCCTCATCTGTTCTCTTATGCTGAAGGAGAAGATGGGACCTGGATCAGTTTTTCATTTGCACATCTATTCTGGGAATAGATAATTTGTTATGTAGAAAGCATAGTTTCAGCATGCAAATGTGTTCGCATCCCTTGGTGGGACAGATTTTGCCTCACTGACACAACCCAAGTGAGGAAGCTCATGGTCTCATCTTGGCTGCTGTAGACTCCCATAGCACTGGCATCTCAAGGACAGAACTAATACAACTGACTTGAGTTAAATCCATCATCATTATCCTAATGCAGAATGTAGACAAGTATTGGAAGGAGATACATCCAGAAAGTAAAGATTAGCGTACACCAAGTCCCAGCAAGTAAGTAAGCATTCACTGGAAGCTTCCTGGAGGCCCATGAAGTCTCCCTGAAACTTAGTGAATCAAACAGTTTGGCTGCATGTAACTGACAGTCTCTTTTTGCCCCCGCTTCTTTAGACTAGTTGCTTCCACAGGAAATTTTTAAATCCTGAAGAAATTTGTATCTACTTTTAAATAAGAAATTTATCAAGAAAAATTTTGGAACTTTTCCAAGTTGAAGCCACTCAAGAATAGGATCCATGGGAATATTAAGACCCTGCTGGACAAAAGGAAGATTCAAAAGCAGAAAAAAGTTCTGTCACTGAATATCCATATCACTGTTCTACAAAGGACAGTAATATAGCTGGGTATGTATGGTTAAAAAAGGCACAAATACTAATCTGAATTTATGCAAGGACTTTTAAAAACTGTTTAGCGCCTATTTTCCCCATTTTTCTGTAATGTAGAAGTGCCTGAAAATATGAATGAAATAGAAGTTAATGAGAGGCAAAACATGGGAAGGCAGGCAGGCATGAAGCCATAGAATCATAGAATAATTCAGGTTGGAAGGACCAGGTTGCACAGGGCACCGTTGCGGATGGAGACTACACAACCTTTCTGGGTCATCTGTTCCAGTGCTTGAATGTCCTAACAGTGGAAACCTCTCTTCTTTCAAGTTATGTTGGTTGTCTCTTGTCTTCCCACTGTGGGCCTCTGTGAAGAGCCTGGCTCTGTTTTCTTGATAACCTGCCCTGCCCTTTCATGGCAGGGGCTGGAAAAGGAGATGCATCTGCCAGTAGATAACTTCTTTGTGCTCTGGAAGAGCTAATCAATGTTCTCGGGCTCACTAAGCACTAGCTGGTGTAGTGAGGAAGGCAGCCTGAAGCTGTGCATCACATTTTTCAGAAGTTTACAGTTGTGCATACCCAGGTCCCATGGAAGGCAATGGGAGAGAGATTACAAATGGTAATGAAAGTTCAAAGGCAGCTAAATATATTTCACTCTCTGAATCAGAACTTTGATCTTTGTAACTTTTAGGCTTTATTTTAGCTCCCGGTAAAAATAAAGATACTTGAGTTCTTAGGTGTGTAACGACTAGCAGATTTTTCTGAGCATGTATTCAAGGGACAGTTCACTGGACTGAATAGCTAACATACATGGTAAAGTAGTAAATTGCTACATGCCTTTGTTCAGAAGGATGTACAGATGAGTGCCTCTATTTCCCAAATGCTTTGCATGCCCATAAAAGAGAATTTTGCCTTGACTTTAATGAGTACATTTTAAACTGATGTCAATTTTGGCTTACATTTTCTGAACGTTAGAGTTGTTTCATCTTCAGTAAGCATGCTTATCAGCTCCAAAATACACATGCTCTTTTTCCATAAATTTTCATTTTTTATTAAAAATAAATAAATCTTTCATATTGCAATAAAGTGATAGAATTAAAAGAAGAAAAATATGAAAATGCATAAATCAGATATTAATTTATTTTATCATACTCAAGGGCAAATGAAGTTGATGGCCCATTTTTTAATTGATATGTCCCATTTTTTAACTGATATATTGATTACAATTTTGTAAGAAATGGTGGTGGAATTCAGCAAAAATGATTGAGGTGGTACAAATGCTTATAAATCTGTCCCACATTGTTCATGTTCTTTAATTGTAATTGTCTGATAAAACTTCCATCAGTTTCTGTAATTAACCTAATGGTCTAAATGAATTTCCAGATCACTGGTTATTCATTTCAATATGGAAAATGCCATTACATCGAGTTTAATTAATACAAACTAAATTCACAGTCCATTGTATCATTAGAATAGAATTTTACTGTTTTAACTGTTTCAATTATGAATATTTTTTCCTCTCATTTTGTTTGTCCCGTTTATGACTTGAGTGTTCATTCTCTATTCATACTAAAATAGTATAAACCATTTATAACTATAATATTTAAAACCCAATGCGCTTCAAGTTCCCATCCTCAAAATATCAGTGTAGATATTTTTTGTATTTATCATTTCAACTATTTTTAAACAGAATTCAGTCAGTGCCAAATTCATAATCCCATGATATGCTCTAGAACATCTTATTTGTCTTGATACTCCTTTCACAGAAGTACATATGACAGATAAGCACTCACCAGAGAATACTTTTGCTTTGCGTCAGACAGATATTAAAACAATAAACTATGTTGCCCTGGGATTTTAGCTTATGAGCAACCAGAAAACAACAAGGCAAAGATGAGATGTTTTTGAAAGGTGGGAAGGCAGTTCTTTTCAGAAAATTCCCTGGAAACCCTTGGTCCTGTAATATTTTTGACAATAAATATTTTTAATGCTAATGTTCTTCTAAAGCAAATCAGGAAAATACATTCCATTACTTCAGAGCAGGCATTAGAAATCTTCCGAAATTATCCTAATAATCCTGCTGGTCCAAAGTTATGCATTATATGCCAGGAGAGAAAGAAAATCTATAGTAGAAGCTTTAAGTATTAGTTACATGATATGGGAATTTTGCTTTTTATGTATGTTCTCTATTAAAAACTTACGAACACCTACGTATGACAGACACACGTACTATTTTTAAAAAGATTTTTTTTTCCTGTGGGTGTTTTGTTTTGATTCATAGGTGGAAGATAGTTCAGGGCTTTGTTGACATGCGTAGAATAAATGAGGAAAACCATAAATACTAAGTATAAATACTATATCCAGTAGTAGGATTCAGTCCATTTGAGGGCTCATTGTGCTACAGAAATGAAAATTAAGTAAAGCCTGTCTATTCAATATGTCTGTTGAATATCCTCACTTAGAAGTAGGTTATTTGGCTTAGGAATATTAGTAAACTACCTAAAAAATGAAACTATTTTCATATTTCTTGTTTCAGTGAAGACATTCCAGTTTTTTTTTTTTTCTGTGGCATTACTAATGGATTGGAGTAAGATCTTTCACATTTATATTATATTCTGGGATATTTCCAGTACCAAGAAGATTACATGGGGAAAATATAAATTTTCAAAAGATGATTTAAAGTGCACTTCTGAGCAGAATCATTAGTGGAAACATTCAGTTTAGAAACCTCGGTTCAGTTGATTTTGTCAAGTTTAATCTGTTGCACACATGTAATTACCTGAAAATTATATTGTAATGTGATAGTCTTCTGATACTATTATCCTGAGACTCCAAGCAGCTGAAGTGTAGGTGCTCCTGGCATTTGGTATGTCCTTTTCTGGGTTTTGTATGTAAGACATGTTTGACTGTATTCAATCCAAATGGACATACACTTTATTGTAATAACATAAATGATTATTTTGTTCTGATTTTATTGTTGTAGTTTTTATTAATTTATTTGTTGTGATTTTACTGTTATTGGTAAGGGAGAGACTGTTTAGTAAGCTTGCCATTTTGAATTGGTATATGGATCAGGAACAGTTTAAAGAACGAGTATTCATATGTTATAAGTAATTTGCCTATGTTACAGTATTTGCAAATTAAATGTAAAAGGTTTCTGCAAACTAAATTTTTAATTGGTCTTTCTTCTCTTAAACAAAAGTGGAATGGCAGGTCACTTCATCACAATGGAAATATATGTTAGTAGATTGTATTTACATGTTTGTGGTTTTGTCTGCTTTTTATTGCTTCATAGAAAAAAGGTAGAGTACCCCTGCAAAGGAGTTCTGTGATTAAGCCGATTTAATCATTGTAGGACAGTACAGAAATCCTGCCCAAAGGGAAATGTCCGTACCTTTGAGTAGACCAATCACACATATCATTTCCAGGCTACAAAAACCTCATTACTGAACATTTAGGCTTCAAACTATCTCTTAATGTGCTTCCTGAATTAATTAATTGCCTTTATTTATAAAGTAAAGAGAATCACCTGGTAGTAACCCAGGAATAAAGTGAAAAGTGACCTTCCTTGTCTGTGTGTTAAAATACAGTGGGTTTACATGAATGTTTAAATAAAGAAGATATCAACAATAAGTAGGAAGGGAAGTTTTCTAATTGCTTTCCGTGATTTTTGCCCCATGTATAGAAGTGAAAAAGTTTGAAAATCATGGATCACTTCCAGAGAAAAATACTGATGCCATCTCTTGTTGAACTCTCTTTAGAAGGTTTTTAAACACTGTTTTGGCCTGTTGGATTGGACCATGGTTTGAACAAAGTTACACAAATCTGAATGCAGGGTAACTCCACTTACTTCTAAGTCAGATAGTTGTAAAGATAATACAAAATTAACAAAATTGAGTGAAATCATATTCATATGTAGTATGTTATATTCTTGATTTATGTATCAACCTTTTTAAATGGTAAAGTGAATCTCTTTTGGCCTTTTTTGGTAGCACTGCCTGAAATTCTTACAGCATTTTTTGTGTTCTGTATCACTATATATTGTCTTTCTGTAACTATTTTAAGGATAACTGTCCTTTTACCTTCTGTCTATCAGTATTTTAAATGGTGACTAATAAGTCATCAGTAAGGTGTATTGTAGTTGTCCAGAATCTGTAAATATGGGTTTCATTTCACTCCTGCAAATCTGTTTTTAAGTGGTTTGCTGTTTATACTCATTCTTCTGTTAATCTGTTTAGTGATGGTGTAGTGTCTGAACTAGCATGCTTAGGAGTTTTATAAAGAGAGAGATACCCTGAATTGTGTGGCACTGACTTTTTTAACTTATACACCATCCTACACCTGGGTAGTGGGAGATGACTGGAAAGGTGTGCATAACATTTTTAATAGTAAATTGTGGAGAGTATCTTTGTCCTTTAGTTCAAATAATAAAAATTACATTTGACCAAGGACAGTTGAGCATCTCATGTGCCTTAACTTAGTGCTTTCCCATTAATGAAGATATGGCACTTGGCCCCTGGCAGTACTCATGACTAACCAATGAGTTAGGACTATAGGATTCTTTGGACTTACTCCTCTCAGTATGCAGCTAAATAGTGAAAATTACATTTAGTATTTTTTTTTTGCATTATGATCTATGATGTTATTGTACATAAGATCCTTTGTGTAGAGTCCTAGATGCAGGCTTCTGGTGTTTCCTTAGCTTTGCATTCTAGATGCTGTGTTACTCATTTTTAGCAGGTAGGCACACGCACTCGACCATACGTCTCAAGTCATTGTCTGTCAGATGTGAAGTTGTTAATTTTGTGGTTTTCAGCTTAGCCTATAAGATTAAAGACTGACTTTAGTGTCACTCTTTCTTGCATTGTGTGACAATTGTTATTAAATCATGGCTCTTAAAACCATGTCGTATCCAGCAAAATTCTTCAACCTGAATTTCACAAATAGTAAGTATTTTTGAGGAATTAACATTTTTAATATCTATATGACTCTTTGCAGATGCAATTCTTTGTTTTGAGAATTTTTTCCATTAGGGGTCAGATTAGGTTAATAGCTGTTTTTTTTCCTCAGTCACTTCCTGTCTAAATTGTTGCCAACCCAACAGCGTTCTGACAGTGTTCTTTTTTACAGTTTAGTAATTCTGTTGAGTTTCAGTAATCCTTGTGTCATCCAGACAGAACTTCTTGACACCATATAATTGACTTTCATAAACATTCAAATTACTAAATTTTGTCATCTCTTTATAGTAGCGCTACTCTTCATCTAGTTTTCCACTACCATGTCCTTTTTTCTTTGTCTCAGAAACAGTGTTTAGCTAGACACAGGGAAAATTTTTTTCCATTTGCTTGGAACTTGTAGATGTCCAACAACCAGGAACACAAGACAATTTATTGATCAGTTTGATCATCTATATTTGAAGATTGTTCTTTAATTTAAGATCAGATGTGGCTTCTCTGATCTCCACTGTTTCTTTTCCTTTATGGCCTAGTTGCTTTGTTGTTTGTTTTTACCTCCTGAGCTTTTTCTTGTTTGTTAGTCGTTTCTTTTGCAAAAAGTCAACTATTCTTTGTACATCAACTGGTTGTATTCTTTGTGACGTGAACTATGCAGTACTCTTGTTTTGTTATTAAGTACACCATAAGTAATTTGACCACCAATTACAGCGTTTTTTTATTCAAGGTGGTAGGTTGGTGTAATTGCATAGCTTTATGAAAAAATTCTCAGTCATCTTATCTGTTCTTTTTTATCCCTCCACATCCTCCATTTTTTCCTGTGTGTTAAGAGAAATCCCATGATGTCTGAGGGATTCAGGTGGCTGCAAATACAGTCCAGTAAAAGAAGGATGAGATATATGTGAATTTCTGATAATCACAGAACCACCAAATGACTGAATCTCAGAAGGGCTGAGGTTGGAAGGAACCTCTGGAGGTCACCTTGTCCACCCTCCCCTGCCCAAGCAGCATAACCTCGAGCAGGCCGCTTGGGACCGCGTCCAAACAGCTTCTGAATATCTCCAAGGATGGAGACTCCACAGCCTCTCTGGGTACCTGAACCAGTGCTCAGTTCACCCTCACAGTGAAAAAGTTTGGACAAAAAGATGAGACAGTTTCCAGGCTTTGGCATCAAGATTTTGCTCCAAAGGTTATAAATTCCTGGCATATAATGGTATCAGTATACATAGAAACCAATGGTGGTTTGTTTATGGGTATATTAGAGGAGATGAAATGAAGGAGGGCAGAGAAAAAGAATAATTCCATGTATACTTAAAATAATTATGAAGAAAACTAAGTGTGAATTCAGTATGTGCAAGTCACTGTTGAAATAGTAGATCAATTAGGTCTGGAAACAAATTTAAGGTAAGGATAACCAAATAACAAGTTTTGTTGGAACAGTTAAGAGTCTTCCTACAATTTCACATAAGAACAAACACATTAAATAGGAAGTTGCTTTTTACTGAAATATTTTATGTATGTTTTTTGAGTGCATTTGATTACATTGTTGATTTGGTATGGGAAAAATCTAACAAACCTTGGTTTTTCATATGTCTGAGGATGAAAGAGTTGAAAACAGTGCCTGAAAACAGCTGTCTGTCCTCTTTCTAGAAATATTTCTGTAATCTTTCAGGGTACACCTTATCATAAAAAGTTTCACCAAATTTATGTAAAATTTGGTGCTAATTTGGATTTGAGTGGAAACTTAATGCGGTAGTGTTGTGTAAAAGGGATTCAATTACAGTGTGCAGTGTTTTGTAAGTAACTGTCTCGCATAAAAAGTTAATTAATCAGAGCTGTGTCAATTTCCTTGTGCCATGTCAATTTGCAGCAAGGTAATTAATCACTAATCGCCCAGCGTGCAGCAAACTAAGGGACAATCTGTGAGTCATTTATTGTTATTTTTTTCAAAATAAATGGCACACAGAGCCATGAAGAAACACATCTTGCCTTTCATAATATTTTTATCGACAGTTTTGCATGTTGTAATAGGCTGCAGCAACAAGCAGCTGTAGTTCAATGGAATATGAATATTAAAGAAACAAATGAGAGCAGATTTATAGGCCATTGCTTTTCTGTTATGTCAGTTTTGAGATTACACTGAGCAAATGAACAGTGAAAAATTACTCTTCCATGTGGAGAATGGTGATTAGACTTGTACATTAATTAGAGATTTTTGTTTTCCTTTTCAATGCATTTCAAATGAGAATGTCCTATAAGTAATGGTTTGTCCAAAATACAGATTTATTCATTCCTAAACAACAGTGTTTAATACTGACATATATTTTTGTATAATAGTAAGGAAATCGTTGTGCTACTCATTTTAAGTATATGTTTCAAAAAATAAATAGATTGTGAATGAAAGAATAGAAATGACCAGTTGTGACTCTATTTGATGTATATGGCAAATTTCCTTTGAATTCAGTTAATTCAGGACTAGATCCCAGGGATAATCATCTCACAAAAGTGACAGGTGAAAAAATGTACTTTCAGCTTACTATTTTTAAATATTGTGAACTTTCTAAAGATTTTTTTTACCTTGAAATTTTAAAAATCCATATATATATATAATTTAAAAGCCTTCTTATGTTAAAATGTGTAGTAACAGAGCTTAAATTTTACTTGCATTGTACTTTGGACTGTGTATTTAAATGCAAAGATCTGCACACATCCTCTTTAACACAGTTTTGGTAATTCTTTTAAAGAATGCCAAGTAATACTACTTCTTACTATTATGGTGAAGTGAAAAATCACTACACAGCATACATTGGCATAAACTCCTGATTGGGTTCCAGAAATCTCGGCTAATATAATATAGATTATTCTGCTTAGCCTTTCTCTGCATGTTACCCATTATATCTCTTTGTTTTTAATTTATTGTCCAGCACTTCTGAAGTGTTTCCTCAACAAGGATCCTCCTGCACTATGGGAATAATCATAGAATCATTTAGGTTGGAAAAGACTTTTAAGATCATCGAGCCCAACCGTTAACCTAGCACTGCCAAGTCCACCACTAAACCATGTCCCTAAGCACCACATCTACACGTCTTTTAAATACCTCCAGGGATGGTGACTCGGCCATGTCCCTGGGCAGCCTGTTCCAATACTTGATAACCCTTTCGGTGAAGAAATTTTTTCTTAATATCCTATTTAAACCTCGCCTGGCGCAACTTGAGGCCATTTCCTTCTGTCCTATCACTTGTTACTTTGGAGGAGGGAACAACCTTGACCTCACTACAACCTCCTTTCAGGTAGCTGTAGAGAGCAATAAGGTCTCCCCTGAGCTTGCTTTTCTCTAGGCTCAACAACCCTAGTTCCCTCAGCCACTCCTCACAAGGCTTGTGCTCCAGACCCCTCACCAGCTTTACTGCCCTTTTTTGGACACGCCTCGGCACCTCAATGTCTCGCTTGTAGTGAAGGGCCCAAAACTGAACACAGTATTTGAAGTGTGTCGTCACCAGGGCCGAGTGCAAACGTACAATCACTTCCCTTGTCCTGCTGGCCACGCTATTTCTGATACAAGCCAGGATGCCGTTGGCCTTCTTGGCCACCTGGGCACACCGTGGGCTCATATTCAGCCGGCTGTCGACCAACACCCCCAGGTCCTTTTCCAGCAGGCAGCTTTCTGGCCACTCTTCCCCAAGCCTGTAGCGTTGCAGGGGGTTGTTGTGAAACCAAGTGCAGGACAGAGCACTTGGCTTTGTTGAACCTCATACAGTTGGCCTCGGCCCATCGATCCCGCCTGTCCAGATCTCTCTGCAGAGCCTTCCTACCCTCAAGCAGATCAACACTTCTATCCAACTTTGCATTGCCTGCAAACTTGCTGAGGATGCACTTAATCCCCTTGTCCAGATCATTGATAAAGACATTGAATAGAACTGGCCCCAGTACCAAGCCCTGGGGAACACTACTTGTGACCAGTTGCCAACTGGACTTAACTCCGTTCACCACAACCCTTTGGGCCCGGCCATCCAGCCAGTTTTTACCCAGCGAAGAGTATGCCCATCCAAGCCATGAGCAGCCAGTTTCTCCAGGAGAATGCTGTGGTAAACAGAGTCGAAGGCTTTACTAAATTCCAGGTAAACAACATCCACAGCCTTTCCCTCATCCACTAAGTGGGTCACCTTGTCATAGAAGGAGATCAGGTTGGTCAAGCAGGACCTGCCTTTCATAAACTCACACTGACTGGGTATGACCACCTGGTTGACCTGTACATGCCACGTGATGGCAGTCAAGATGATCTGCTCTGTAACCTTCCCCAGCACCGAAGTCAGGCTGACAGGCCTGTAGTTCCCCAGATCCTCCTTCCAGCCCTTCTTGTAGATGGGCATCACATTTGCTAACTTCCAGTCAAGTGGGACCTCCCCAGTTAGCCAGGACTGCTGGTAGATGGTGGAAAGTGGCTTGGTGAGCACTTCCGCCAGCTCCTTCAGTACTCTTGGGTGGATCCCATCCAGCCCCATAGACTTAGGTGTGTCTAAGTGGTGTAGTAGGTCGCTAACCATTTCCCCTTGGATTGTGGGGGCTCCGTCCTGCTCCCTGTCCCTGTCTTCCAGCTCAGGGGGCTGAATACCCAGAGAACAACTGGTCTTACTATTAAAGACTGAGGCAAAGAAGGCATGAAGTACCTCAGCCTTTTCTTCATCCTTTGTCACTGTGTTTCCCCCTGCATCCCATAAAGGATGGAGGTTCTCCTTAGCCTTCCTTTTGTTGCTGATGTATTTAATGTAAATGTGTCTCCCTGCCTGTCTAA
The DNA here is from genome assembly GCF_030936135.1 of Gavia stellata. Taxonomy (NCBI): domain Eukaryota; kingdom Metazoa; phylum Chordata; class Aves; order Gaviiformes; family Gaviidae; genus Gavia; species Gavia stellata. Next base: position 14,969,309 of record NC_082611.1, on the reverse strand, counting down.
CAGTTAAACTACATTGCAGTAAATTAGCTATAAACTGATTCAAACATGATGTAGTATTAAAATTCTTCACCATAAAACATTTGAAAACCCTTGATGGCAGATGACCTGATAGTTTGTGCAAAGAAGGAGAGATCAGGAGTGATGAGAAGTAGATTCGTTCATCCATTTTGATGGCACACCTTTCTTGAGGCATATGGCACTCTCATACAAATTCAAACCACAGCACAAATGCAAAGAGTAATTGCCCATTAAAATGGCTGTATATTTTTATGGCTTTGATACAGAATCTGCCCCCTGTTGTTTTTTGCATCTGCTACTCTTCCATCTATCCCAAAGCTTTAAAACTTTAATACACAGAGTATAACCCTTAAGTATTCTTTACCAGGTTATATTCCTCCTTTTGGGAACTTAAGCTTTGTCATTGTTCCTTCAGTCTTTGTTTTCTAAGGCATATGTTGAGATACGGTGCCTAGAAAGTGCACCTACCTGTCATGTTCATGTAATAAAAAATGAATGAAACCAATGGTTATATTACATCTTTTGGGAGAAATTAAGATTTGATTAAATTTTATCTGTGAACACAAAATTAAGTTCCTTTTTGTTTCCTTGTGCTCATATTTGTTTTCTATATAAAATCATTAGTTACCTAAATTTTACCGATATACTAACATGAATCCTCTTAATTCCAAAGGCCTTTGTATCTCCTTAAATGTTGCAATTTGCTGACCAGATTTTATGTTTGAGATCTAAACTGAAGTTCAATAAAGGAGATACGCTGACAGTGTTTCCATGTTTCAAAAGTGTATCCAGAAGAGAGAACTTTTTGGACAATATTCATTGTAATAATATGTTTTTCAAAAATTTTATCCTCTTAAATATAAAAAATTGAGCAAGCAAGTTTAAAGAAGGAATCTTACCAACATACCGTTCCTAAAAAAATTTCATTTAGGCTGTTGTACAAGATGATTTGTATGCTTTTAGATAATTATATTAAGCAAAGCCAAGCACTTCCACAGCAAATTGTTTTCACTCTTCTTTTCTAATTTAAAAAAAGTAAAATTGCGGTTCTGCTGTAGGAACTGGTTTTTTGTTGTTGCCGTTGTAGTATCATTCATATTTGAATAGCTGAATGAATAACTATAGAACCGATGGGGCTATTAGATGAGAATGTAAATTGTTTCTTTGGCTTGGTATTTGATTATGTATAGTCTTTAGCAAAGTCTTTCTTTTTTTTTTTTTAAACCTCGTATTATCACCTCATATCATCAATGTGTAGTTGGAGAAATCTGCCTTTTTTCTATCACTGATGAGAAGAATTCCAGTCATCAAATTACTTAGATAAATTTAAGGTATTTTTGCTTAGAAGTGGGCTCAGATGCTTTCCTGCTGAGTCAAACACGTTTTCAACCCAGTTATAATAGCATTTTCACTGCCTGAGTTTCAGCAGTTTGGCACTGAGGCACTAAGGAAGGTTGACCTACAAACTGTAAGTCATTAAAATCTTTACCCCTCCTGGCTAGTTTATTCATTACTTTTGGGGCTGGTTAATAGCACTTTATGCTTCCTGATGGGAGAGCCCTTTTCATAAAATTGTTTTTATGAAGTCCATTCTTCAGTTGTGTTCTAATGGTGCCACTTCTGCTGGTTATTTTGGGGTGAGGATATTAAAAAGTTGGTAGCAAAATAAATTCTGTGGTTATTACATATTCCTAACCACCTGATTTCTCAGCTGGGCTGAAGTAGCATAATTTTTTTGCTGAACTCAAATCTAGGGTGACATAATCTTGTTGATTGTTTTACCTCTAATCTTAACCTTTAATATTACTACCTGGAGATAGAAGGCATGTTTTCAGATACTCCAATTTTCAGACTGACCCAAACCAGTTTTTTGGGATGGATATAATTGTGCTATATATAAACTCTACCGTTAGACCTCACTTGATCATAAGACCTTGCAATGCTACTCTTAGTTCTGTATTTCTGAGCCTTAGTTTCCGTCATGTCTTATTCTCTTTCTGACAGAACTCCAAATCATTGCTCTACCTTGTACTAATTGCTTCTACAAGCTTTTTTAGAGTTTTGCTTTTCTCTAGACATTTTATGCTTCATGATTTTACTAAGGCGACAATGCAATGCAAGCCTCCTTTCTGTCTTCTGGATTTGGTAAACACGGGCTAAGTGACTCTTCCTGTTATCTCTGTCTTCTAGCTTTTTCTCCTTTTTCATGAGAGAAAGCTTTCTTTCCCACAAAAATGTAATAATATATTTTTAAAATCTTTTCTGCTCTTTTTTATTCATTCGTTGATGAGGCACTCTGCCTTTCCAGTGACATTTCTTTGTAGAGAACCGTTCACTGTCAAAGATTTAAGGTCAGTGGCCCTTCTTGTAATTCTTTCCAAGGTGCGACCACCATGAAGATTAAAGAGCTCAATAAATAAATGGTCAATTATTGCAAAATATATATTTTAAAATGTCTGTGTGAAAGCTGGATTGAGTGGTGCAATTCAAAGGAAAAAAATGCTCACGAAACACTTCAGGAGTTATGCTTTCACTGAAGTTTATCCTCAGTGTCTCCCTTACAATTTCTGCACAATTCCAGTTAGTTTTCATCAGACCTGTATCTAGTAATCTCTTCTGAAAATCAAGAGATAGGGCCATTCTTCACACATGTGTATAAGGTGTGTGGCTGTTCAGAGGAATTGGTGAGTTAATTTCAAACAGTACATTTTATAGCAGAAAGATTGTCTAGGACCGTGAGTGTTTCACTGAAAGAAGACTACTTAACTGCTTTAAATATTGCCAAATGTAGATATTAATTACAAAGAATGAATTGCTTAAACAGATCTTAAAGCAGGAGTTTCCAGACCATGTATTGCAAGTCCACAACATTGTTAGATACCTTACATTGCTTGAGCTTAGACTTTTTTGAATTGGTTTGGTTTTCTTTGCCGCTGCTTCTGTTTTTCCTGTAAAAGTGTATTTTCTATCAATATGTAAAGAACTACAGATGTACATGTAAATGAAGTAGTTGTCCAAACTGCTCAAAGGTTGTCAGACTTCATTAATGTTTTGTCAATGGCTTTAGGTCAGAGAAATTTCTTTTAATCTTGGTAGTTTAAGAGTGTCCCTAAAGACTACAGTTTTTTAAAGCTAGCTACAGAATACCAACCTTCAGGTTTATCATTTAAGATAGCCACCATTTCAGATACCAGTTTTTCCTGGCCAGACTCTCAAGTCTATTTTTCCCCATTTGCTTAAGCAAACTCTTCTCAGCACTGTTTTGTTGGTTTGGGTTTTTTTTATTTTTATTTGTTTATTTGCATGATTTAAACAAAAGTCACAAATTAACTCTCAAATTGTTGGAGAAACTTACTTCTAGAAATGACCATGTAGTGGGTGGAAAGGAGTCATTTTTCTAATGCAGGCAGACTGCAGCTAAACATTACTCTGACAGCAAAGATAATCATACTAGATTAGATTAATTCTCCATCTACTCCAATACCCTGTATTTGGAAAGGAGCTAAAGCTGGATTGTAAAGGTTGTAAGACTGGAGCTAGTGTGTAGGTATATGGTTCTTTGAACATTCTGCCAGCTTTGTACAATTTGGAGTGGTTTTGTAAACCAGAGGTGGTATCTTTATACTGTTTCTCTGAAGGGGAACTGTTTGTTCATTATTTTCAATCGTTTAAACTTTTAACATCCATAACATCCAGTGGCAGAAAGTTCCATGGTGGCTTAATTAGAGGTTGTGCGAAGAGCCACCTTTTCCCGTATTTTCGCCATTATTCATGATTGTGGAGCTTTGTCATAGCTCCCACAGTCCCTTCTTTTCCATGCTGAAGAGTACTAGTCCACTTCATTGTTTCTCTTACAGAAGTAACAGACATGGTGCTAGTTATAAGTGACGGTTTAAAATGTTACGTTGTGCGCATCACCTAATTTAAGCCAAGACAGGAAGTCTCTAGCATGTGGCATTCACGAATACATTCTGTAAGGCACAGAAGTGAACAATGATGCCATGATGTCCAACCCTCATGTTTTTCTCACGTCTTGCTAACTTCCATCTATGAAATTTTATTGGAGCATTGCACCTTTTATTTATCTGTGGTATGGGGAGACAGTCCACTCTATCAGAGGAACTACAACACACCCTGTATATCTTTTTACTATGATGTTTATTTATATCTTCAGTCTGCTGAAAGTTACCTTTTACATTTTCATATGCACGTTATACTAATTTGTACGCAAGACTGTTTCCTTGGAAAGGAAAAGGACAAAAGTTACTTGGTCATGAGTAGGTCATGATTCTAGCACTGCTGTATTTATACTATTCAATATTCAATGTTGTTGCTTATGCAAAAGTACTTAACAGTGTCCGAATTTCTAAGTATGTGATATATATGTTCTTTTTTCCCCAAAAAAATGCTTTCCACGACTCTATTTCTTTAAGCCTTCTTAAATGCAGTTGATTGCAAAGTTATCAACAGTATATTGAGTTCTGCAAGTTCATCATTCTGATTTTGGCACATCTTATTTTTACAGAAAAAGGAATAAAAATATTTTTTAAACTTTATTTTTTAAATTAATATTTTTAAATATTTTTTAAAAGACCGTTTTAATTTAGTTGTATCTCTGTAAGGTTGTTTTATGTGGTATCACAGACACGTGAATCTTTGCAGAATTACTGTATAACCTTTTTGTCAGTGAGAGGAACTTAGCAAAGCCCAAAAGCCACAGTAGTAAGGCAATAATGGAGAAGTCACCATAATTACAGTGTTTTCCTTCATGCGTTCAGCCCGTGATGTCTACAAGTTGTGAATTTTTCATTTTCTTTTTCAAATTCAAGGCGTCTTTTAAAACTTAATGCTAAAACAGATGAAAGATTGGATTGACATCAATTTGTATTTCAGACTTGAAAAACTTACTGTTTTATACATCATTACTTCCATTTGCTTGCTTCTTATTAGGGGTTTGCTAAGCAATATTTATTTCTTTTATCTCTTTATTTACAAATTGAAAAAAAAATCAACACAGTGAAGCACAACTGAAGTAACCTGAGTGCCAACAGAGCTGGATTTGATTTTCCCTGTCTCACTGATGAATTCATTCCAAAAATACTTGTTCTAACATTGGCCAGCAATATATGTACAAAGGAGAAATGAAGTCATGAAGTATTGGTTAAAAAACTGGCAGAGAAAGTAAAGATGAAAGTTTCTTTTTTATTAAAAAGTCAATTAAAAAGTTTATGAAGAGAGTTGTTTTACAGACATTTTACAGAAAAATACCTCTTAGTAGTACTGTATTACTGTTCAATTTCTGATTAAAATATTTCAACTTCTACCTGGAATGGTAATTAATGTTTACACTTAGTTGCAATGACAATATAAAAATGTCTAAATTAATTTCTTTTTTATATGTCTAAATTGTTTCTATTGGGTCTGAATATTATCTGAATTCATATAGATATTTCCAAACTGTGCGACTCTTGCCTTTGAAGAAATAACGGGTACTGTTATGAACAAAGTACACCCCCAAAATCCGAGGAAAATCTTGCTCTGTCTTTCTTTCCCTTGGTACACAATTAAGGCCCAGTTAATAATCAATTTTTTAACAAAAGTAAAGCGCTGTTAGATTGGTAGAATCACTGGATAATTTAGATCACTGGAGGTCACCTGGTCTAACGCCTCATCCCCACTCAAAGCAGGGCTGACTTTTGAAGATAGATCCAATAATGTGATGGAAATGTCGCTGGCGTTATGAAGTTGAGCCTGAACTGGGTGACATGGACCTCGAGAGTCTCCTGTCAGCAGTGTTGGCTAAAACAACGTTATTTTTAATAGTGTCTTCTAAGAGAATCAGAGCCACCTCTGATACTGCCACCTAAATTCCCAGTTTGCTGTCTCCTGCTTGCATACAAAGATTTTGTGTAAAAAGATGAGGCCTCTGGTTAAAAGACTGATTTACTTATTTGCCAACTCCCTCATCCAGTTACAGGCAAGCTTTAATATAAGCACAAACACGCTGCTACATTACCCGTGTTTTAAAATGCTAGATTGATCTGGGTATTTGACTTTCATTCCTCTTTTTTTCTTCACAGTGCCAGGATTTCCCTACCCTGCTGCAACTGCAGCTGCTGCTTACAGAGGTGCACATCTAAGAGGCCGAGGTCGCACGGTGTACAACACGTTTCGTGCAGCAGCTCCCCCCCCTCCAATTCCAGCCTACGGCGGGTAAGGAGATCAGCCTCTTTTACCTCTTAGCATGAATCTCCAAAGACTACAAACTATTTGTGACTGTGGTGCATGCTGCTCATGTCTCGCCGCAGAAACCAGCGCAGCATGCAACCAATCCCAGTGCTGGAAGTGGGGCACCTTGCACGGAATATTGAAAAATGACTGTAATTTGTACTGCCATGGTTGGGGGCCTTAAGCATTTCAGATGTCACATATTGTTATGTAAATGTTCTTAGAAACTGAATGCTTTGGAACAGAGAAATTGTTTCAGCTAAAGATATATTTTTGATGATTGCAAACATCTGGTTATTAAGGAGGTTGGATCAAGTTGACTTCTTTTTCTTCAAATCATCCACTGAAAGTTGTCTCTGGACCGGAAGGCTTAGTGGTGGTGGGTTTTTTTTAATTTTATTGTGTTTTGTTTAGTTTTTCTAGTTGACACCTTTACCACAATAGAAATTTGGGGTGCTTCTCTCAGGGCCATGTGTTTTTCAGTACGTTTGCTTAAATAATACCTTAAGATTTCACTGTCAGTGACCTACATTTACTAAAACCGAGTAGAAAACTAAGGAACAAAGGAGAGAAATTCATAGTAATAATTTCTAGAATCCCAAGAATCTTCTGTTAATTCAGAGGATATATATAAATTTTTTGAGGTATATTTTTGAGGGAAAGAAGGAAGAAACAAATTCTCCTTGTAGCTCTGTAAATGCTGACACAGAAAGGTTTTGTATGCTGCATATGATATTTAAAAGTCCTCTGGCATTGTCAAAAGATTTTCAGCTATTAAGAAATTGGGAAGTTTAGAAAATCAGAAACCTGGGTAGATCCTAGGCCAGAACAGTATTTTGTCATAAAAATTTGTGGCAGATATGTCACTACCTCTCTGTAGAGCAACTAATTCTTTCTGAGAAAGGGTCAGGAAGGGTTTGCAAAGTTTTGGATGAAGGTGATCTCTCTCTCTCTCTGCCCTCACTACAGTCCTGTTCCACAGCTCATCTGTGGATATTCCCTTGTAAGGGAGCTTGCACCACAAGATTGTGCTACAACCCTGTTCTACTTTGTTACGGTCCAAGATAGGTGCCCTTCACTAGTTCCCCCAGTTTCTCCTGAAGCCTTTGTTCTGTTAAGCCAAAAGGCGTGTCTTTTTCTAGACAGCATTGCAAATCTAGTCAGTCAGCCATTGAACTAAATTTTCAGGGATATTTAGGACAGGCACTTTGACCATTCCTTCACATTGGGCGGTTAACACCTCAGAGAAATGAGATGTTCTAAAAATTAATATTAAAATGATGCCATAGAATCAGGTTATTTTGTAAAAGTGTATTTTTTTATTGAAGTGTTTTGCGTAGTTTAATAAGCAGAATAATATTACCACTACTGGAGAAAGACCCCATGGTTTTTGAAGGTTTGCCTGAATTACCTTTGGACAAGGACAGTGTCCCACCAAAGTTATCCTACCGTTGCCCAGACTCTCCTTTAGAGTTAGTCCAGGTATTTGTACATGGTGGTGATGGTAACAAGTTTAGAATGCCCTACAAGAGCCAATTTCAACATGAATGTCTCAGCTGTGAATTGGATACTGCATATAAAGAAAGTGGACTCTTTCCATCTCTACTTAGTTTAAAAAGAGATTCTTCAATTTGAACACAGTGTGCGATATGTAGCAAAATAACAACATGGGTTATTACCAGTTTCATGGTGTCATGAACATAATACTTTAGCTTAATACAAAGTCATAAAGTAATATAAGAAAATATATACCAGCTATGTGTGATACAGTTTCTGAATTGGACAATACTTTTTTGTTGGTATATGCAAAATGAGTAAATACTTTCAGACCAGTAAGTAACTTAAATTTGCTTTGATTTAAGGGGCCACATGTGGGTGCTCTGTGTTTGTGTTATATAAATTTTTATAGTTTAGTTAGTACAGTGACTCAGCAGGATGAATTAAATTTCCAAGTGTAATACATATATATTCTCATGTAATTGTACTGCTTCCTTTCAGCGTTTTTAGGTAGTAAATTAGATGTATAAGCATTGTGAACTCCTGTTGTAAGTTAATACAGAAGTTTTGCACTGTGGTCAGGTTCGGCAGTGTTTTTCCAAGAGGTCAGCTCAGCAGTCTGATGTTCTTCTGCAGGATGGTTTGACAGTTAGGTTGGACAGATCTCACCTACTACCTTCGTGACTTGTCTTTAAAGCTGACTTCAGAGGGAGCCATGCATTGCATCAGTCAGGAGTCACATCTTCTCATTATTCTGATGACTTTGAGCTGTCTGAGATGAACCCTTAGTAATCTAGGGCTCACTTGCCAGTCAGTATGTTTTCTAACACAATTGGATTCTGCAAAAGTTTGCGATTAGTAAGCTTTGTCTTAATTTAGACAGGTCTTAGTTCAGATATTAGGTTGAATTTTCACCTATGCTTTATAATAAGGCACTGCTTTCTGATGCACAAAACGAATTTCCAACTTTTGTAATTCATGGATCAGTGCAGAAATAATACATACCTCCGTTGCACTGATCCACAGTTGGATTAATAAAGCTTTCTTCTTAAATAATTTCTTTGGCCTAGTGTATTAGTTCTTGTGCTAGTAACTTCACTGATACAGTAGTACAATTTGGAATTTCTTTGCAATGCTTTGTTCTGTGCTCACCCATTATGTACTCTGACCTATCAAGGAAGTAAAAAGATATTTTCATCAGAAAACATCCTTAATCAATGAGAATAAATTATAAGAATGTGTTTTTCAGTCACAATGGAAGTAGGAGTCAAGGAAAATTACAGAAATAATAAAGAGCTCACAGAGAATGAATCAGCTTACAGAAGGAAGCAAACAACTTGGAATATCATTTGTTGATAAGAAAAATGGAAAAAGCTTTGAATGCTGTTTTGCAATTCATTCAGTAGCAATTTCTCATTTTTCACTCAAGGAAGGACCCCAGCCTTAGAGTCAAGCAAACAGTTTCATACTGAAATATTTTCAATCAGTAAAATAAAAAATAGATATTTATTTTGTATAATGACAGATATAACTTTAATTATAAATTTACATTGAATTCCAGCAATGTTTAGTTAGAAAAATATTACTTTTCTTTTTTAAAAAAACCCCACTTGTAGTTGTAAAATATAAAGCTGAAGTTTGAAATTACCTTTTTCATTTGCTTTTATTTCATTAACCTTAGAAAGCTTATAACTGAAATAAAATATAATACTTGATCTGAAATAATCTTCTTCACACTTACTTGTTTATAGTACAAAGTTTTGGAACTGAAACTGAGTCATTTTGCTTTAAATTTGGAAATCAACTGTAAAGCTAAGAGCACGTATTTCTTAGACTAGTCTGACATGCTGCTTACTGGCGTTTATCTCAGCAGCACTCTCTCAGGATTCCCCACTCTACAACAGAAGCCTTCCTTCTATTCAGTCTCCCTTGAATCTGTAGTTGTTCTTGCTCACCGGTGTCCTGTTTGATACTGACTGTAACCTTTTTTTAGAAACTGTTTATCAACGAAGTTAAGAAATGGCAGTAAGGAAATCAAGATCTTGTGGTCATTAGGCAAAACAAGTTAGTGTGATTCATAAGGAAAGCTCTCTTCTGCTGTGCCCCACAGTTACGGGAAACAGCAAATATGGCACACTTTGCTAGGTGGGAGGAAGATTGTTGAATATAGCCGTATTTAAGGCTATTGTTTTCTTATAAATCAAAGAACAGCACACATGCTTTAAAATCTGTCATTTAAAAATTAAGTCAGTGTTCATGAGATATGTAGCGCTACATAAATAATTAATGGATCCTTTTCTTGCGAGTTGAGGCATTTCTCTAATTCCTTGAGATAGTTTCTTGTTTACTAGCTCATGGAAAATACTTCATTTTTAGCATCTGTGGCATCATTTCTAATGCCTTGAAATACTGCAATGTGCAGCTTACTCATAACTTTGTATGTCTAATTCATTTATGTACCATAAAACCCTACTGAAACTGAAAGGAGGGCGTAAAGCTTCATTGTGTGAGAAAACTGAACACTGAAATTTAAAGAGTTTGGAGATGGACATTGTATGGAGAGCTTAGCTTCCACACTGTGCTGCAGGAGGAAGAGAAGCAAGGGATGGTCCTGTTGTGTATGTCATGAGAGGTGCACGGAGATCAGAGCCTGTCGGTATGGGAGGATGTAGCTGTGGAGCTGTGAGCTATTGCCTGCTCATCTCAGGGGGCTCTCCGGGCCCTTCACAGCGAGACTGGTAACTTGGTTGAGGAGCAAAGCAGTTACTATTTTAAGCTGACTAAATTCTTTTCATACCTTCTTTCTTGGGGCAGCTTCCATGTGGGAGGGTTTGAGCTTACTGCTTCTTTGACCTTTCTTGCAGGCTTCTTTCTGGGTAATAGATTGTGTTTTGTACAAAATAATTTTTAAATTATTTAAAAAAAAAAATCAATGTAAAAACCAATGTTGTCTTGGCTTGACCTATGTCTTTCTAGGATTATCTGTTTTATTAACAAAGTACCTACTAATGGTATACAAAATGTCCTAGTAAAGTAGAAGCTACTAGTAAAGGTACTCTTATGACAGATTTTGGATGGAGTTGGCAGTACTTACATTGCCAAAAGAAAGGAGGTAGAAGCCATTTTTGTTCTCTTTGGCAAACTACCGAAAACAGGTTATCTGATTCTGATACGTGGAATTGTTTTTGAACTCTGCAGCAACCAATAGCTCAGCATTGTTGAAAATCATGTGTCAAATAATAAAAAATCATGAGTTTGATGCTCCATCTTTATACTGCTGTCAAGAAAAGCCAGTGTCACGGTCTATCTGGCAGTATGTATAGCAGATAGTAGTAGTAGATCGCAGTATTAGTAAAACTAATGAGAAGCCCTTCTATTCCAGCATCATTTGCCTCAAGTTCTTCACAAGTTTAGCGTGTGATGAATTTGTCTTCACATTTCCCCTCCAATCCTTCCAGTTCTGATAAAGCTAACGGAGAATTAGCTTTTGGTCCATATCTCCAGTTCCGGCATCTTTCCTGAGAAAATGGGATAGCAATATGCTTTTTTCTCTTTGAAAAGAATAAAAAAACCCCCCAACCCTAAATAAAATTGTGAAACTGGAGGGGGGGGGTAGAGGAGAAGTAACAGAGACTATTGAGAAACTGTTCCCCTTTGTTAAAATAATTGTTTTGAAGTGCTATATTCTAACTGATTCAAAATGAAAAAGAAGCTTTATTTTTCCAACACCTTATTCTGAATTTAAGAAGGATAATTAATATAAGCTAGTACATCTACCACGGTGGTTATGGTTTTTTCCAATACATTTCTTTGGGCTCACAGAAACTTCCTTTTACTTTGGACTCTGTGCTTTGTATATACGTGCAATTGTTAGAAAAAAAAATGTGTTTTGCCAGCACATAGTGATTTATGTCTTCCAGCTTTGTTCCCTGCAGCAATGCCCTCAACTAATTTTCCAAAGCAGATAATATAACTTGTTTGTGGCAGAAAATGTTGAAACTGGAAAGACAAGAACCTGGAATTAGAGAACATTCTAAAAAGTTGAAACAGCCTAATACAAGAGTTTCAGTTCTACATTTACAACAGTGAAAGCTGTGTTACTAGAGTGTTGAAAGGTGTTACTTTAATTCTCAGTCTTTTCTTTGGTTTATTTTAAATCAGGTTGTAATTACATCTCTTCTATTATTTGTTTCATGAAGACTTCATATAGAAGGTTTCATATAAAAGGTATACTGTGATTTGCGAGACCAAAAACAGGAAAACATGTGTAGGGCAGTGAAGGCGACCCTACTGGCAATCAGAAAACAGAGAACTTTGTTCCTCAAGTGCTTTCTCTTAGTTTTGATGGAGGGGAAATAACAAACTATAACCATGATTCCTATTGCAATGAATGAAATCATGATTGTAATGCCCATTTGTTACACTGAATCAATCACTCCATGCATTTAATCTGCCTTAGGTTATTTATGTTAACTTGGGCAGATTGCGTGTATGGCTGAGGGCCACATATACTCAGCTGCTATGAAGTTATTGAACTAAGGTTTGTGCAGTCAAGGATTGTCGTCTTATGTCATTGATAGATTATTCAACCCAATCCTTTTGAAAGATAAGGATAGAAAAATGATAACGAAGACAGATGTAGTCCTCCCAGGATATTATAAAGGTGGAATCTAAACTAGTAAAGAGTTTGTCTTAATATAGTTACAAAAAATGGTTATAAGACACAGAGACTAAAATAAAGCCGTTAAACCCATGCAAAGCAGATATGTAATAGTTGGTGAGAAAACAGTTTCATATTTATAGAAAAATAATTTCAGGAAATGATTGCCACATATGATGTTATTTAGATGCACATTTTCTTATTAAATCAAGATTTCTCTCTTCTCTGAGTTTTCCTTAGCTCTATAAAATCATAAAATACAACTGAATAAATCCTCCAAATTTGTTGTTCTTATTTTAATGGCCTCAGGTAGTGCATTAACATATCAACCATTCCTGGGTGAAGTTAATTCAGATTTCCATACTGTGGCTGTTTCCAGACCCTGTGTTGGTTTACAAGGAACTCAAGATTTATCTGTCTGCCAAGACAGTATTTTGAATATAAAGTGTAAAAGGAGCTGTGGTGAGGTGGGTCCCTGTGTGATGCATTCAGTCTCTTCCCATGCTTGAGACTTAGCATCTGTTTTCTGCCTACCGCTTCAGAGAGAGAAAAGGGGATGATAAACCAAGCAAATTACCCTTTGGAAAATTATATACTGAAGGAAAGAAAAGCACAAGAGCAAAACATAGCTCTTGGTGGTTTACACTTTGTCCTTCTGATGAAGGGTGCTGTTAGAAAATACATTTGACTTCACTGGTGAGATTCAGTCACAGGAGTCAACAAATGACAAGGACAGTGAATAGAGAAAACATCCTCTGAAAATCTGTGAAAGTGAGAAAATTACTTTTCTTCAAACTTCAAAAGAAGCAGAACGTTTTATATTTAACATCACTATCATACTACAAGACCATATGGAGGAAATAAGATAAAATCAGCTGATATGTTTTCATAGTGCATGTCCTGCTTGGGAATGTTATACTCATTTGCCTGATTCTGTCTCTTCATCTTAATACTTACTGTGGTTAATGACCGAGTCATGCATTCATGTCTCATTTTAGTGTTGGGTACTTCCTTCAGTATAATATTTATCAAGCAGTTGCATATTTAGAAATCAAAGTAAGTTTCTGTCTGTACATCACGGAGCGTTATATGTAAAAGGAAGGCCTGGGTGAATGAAGTAACCTATCCAAGGTTACAGCCAGCTGCACTTGAGGATTCAAAATGTATCAGCCCCTGTTCATCTTGCGACATCTTCACTGTATATCCACAGGTCACCAAGAGGAGGAAGAAAAAAGGTCCCCTTTCTGACACATATTCTCTCTAAAGCGTTATTTTCTGAGTAGCAATGTTTAATAATAATTGAAAGTAGTATGTTTTAATGTACTGTGATGAGTTGGCCTTGGCTGGCCGCCAGACCCTCACCCAGCTGTGCTCTCGTTCCCCCTCAAGAGTATAGGTGGAGAGAGTAAGATGGAAAAGCTCTTGGGTTGAGATAAAGACAGGAAGATTGCTTACCAATTACCGTCATGGGCAAAGCAGACTTGACTTGAAAATTAATTTAATTTATTGCCTCTTAAAATGCAGTTGGATGGTTAGAAACAAAGACAGAACCTAAAACACCTTCCCCCCCTCCCCACCCCTTCTTCCCAGGCTCCACTTCACTCCTTCATTCCCAACTCATCCACCTCCTCCCAGCATGAGTGGCGCAGAGATAGGCGGAACCGGGGGTTGTGGGGCCTTCGTCTTCAGTAAACTTTGTATCATTTGTATATGATCTCATAAAACTCCTTCCATGTTGTTCATGATTGTGTACTTCTACCTCGCAGTCATGAGGAATGTTTCATTTCTTATGTGCAAACAGGTATAAGAAAAACATATAATATTTTAAAATAATCAGAATATCAAAACCAAAATGAAGGTACACTACAATGTAAATAGCAAGCTCTCTGAACGCTACCCACGTAGACGAGGTTTGACGTATTTTGCTCTGCAGTCATAATAAATGGAAAAAGACATGAGTAAAGGCCTGACCTTACTGAAGAAAATGGCAGACGCTGTGATTTAAGTGGAGCCAAGTTTTTACACGTTATTATTCCGTAGCAAACTTTTAGCATCAATGTGGTTTTATCAATGTGGTTTATGCGCATGTATGCATGCATATTTATGATTTTCTCAAGTGATTCTGACTTAGACACGTACTAGCTCAGCCCTGTGGGTTTTGGTCATTGACCTCAATAGATCAGTTATATTTCTGACATGAAAATTCTTGTTGGAATTGCAAAACAGCTTAGGCTAGAAACGTGATAATAACTATTGTTCCCAAATAATAGTATTCCCAAATCGAAAATATTGTTGCAAAAAACCTATTGTGTGCTCTCATATTTAGCTCTCGAAACAGCTTGGGTTGCTTTTGATATTGGAAATACACATTTGAAGTTGCAGAACTGCCAAATGAATGTAAAATTGCAGGGCTTATGTAATGTGTGTAATTGGTAGGCCACTGTAGTGTAGTTCCAGTTTTATTTAGTGTAATCATTTAAGCCATCTTTGTCGTACTATGTAATTTATCCTGAAGGGTTTAGAATCGAAAATTTGAACTATTTACAATGACGATTTGTCTTAGCTGAAATGCAGCAGTCTCTGGGTAAACTGTTAACAGCAATATAACAATACTACATTTTTTCAGATTAGTAGTAATGTATCCAACCAAAACTGCAGGGGAGCTCGGAACCACGGGCATATTTGCCAAAGTTCTAAAATGATAACGTGAGGAAGGTTAATACTTTTTTTAGAAGAATAACACCATGACATTCTTAACAGACCTGTTGTCACTATTGGAAAGGTGTATCAAGCCAACAATGCAGTACCTATGAATACTGTCATCTGCGTGTACATTGAGGTATTGAGATTTGACCCAATGGGTAGAATACCACCAGTATAATTATTTCACACATTCCTCTCACCACGTAAACTTACGCTTTGTTTTGTTTTCCATCTAAGTAATGATAACTACCACTTTGTTTCAGAGGGTTGACATAATTGCAGGACAAGAAAGTAGTCGTTTAAGAGATAGCATTTTGTTAACGTAATAAAACTGATCGTAGGATTGGCCCACTGAAAATTTTTATAGAAAAAATGCTGCCAATATGTGGTTGGTTAAAAAAAAAAAAGAAGAAAAAAACCCAAACCCAAAACCTTATCCAAAGTATTTTCCAATCCTGCCATGCTTTGCCTCTCTTTGACTAAGCGTTTGGCATACTTTATAAGATGTTGTATTTGGTACAGTTTCGCTTCTGATAATTACTACCAACCTCCTTAACCAATGTGAAGAGTGCCTTCCTTCCCCCCTCCCTGTGTTCTTGTGACAAGACTAACCTCAGCTGTGCAGGGGTTGGTGGCATTTGCATGTGGAAATGCACTAATATGGATGTTTTTCTTTGTGTGTGCATCCTTGCAGTGTTGTATACCAGGATGGATTTTATGGTGCAGACATTTATGTAAGTATTCATTGATGTGCATGCTGTCCTTGTACATTACCAGAGTCATTCTTTTTACAAGTTTGCTGCCTAGCTTGACTCTGTTTTGTCTATTTACCATCCCTTGCTTGTCAGAAAGAATTGAGAAGAATATCTCTCACATTGGAAGACCTTTCTGTTCATTACATCTATCATTGTTCAGTGGAGCTGAATTAACTCTTCAATCAAATGCTGAACGAATGCAAAAAGATGTGATAAAATGTGTGTGCGTGTGGAGGGGCATCTCCCTTCAAAACTGAAGTTCAAAGAAAAAATAAAAATAAAGCAGAAACATTCTTCTGCAAATCCCCAAAAGCTCATTTTTAAAAATCAAGGCAAGCTGAGTATTATTAATACCTGAAGTATGCAAGTACTTTATGGAGAGATACAGATTTCCCAGATCCAGGCAACACTGGGTATACATAAGTGCCATGGTGATAGTAGAGCTTAATTACATAGTAAGTGTAAGATATGGCTATGTGTTGTCTGTAATCTGAGCAGACTTCCATCTGCTTTTTTAAAATCCACTTATTTCCATTTAAATGAAATGGGTAGAGACTGCTCATGATGTAAGAAGTGGTTATATTTGTTAGTAAGGATTTATCGCCCTGGGCCCATCATTACCTCCTTCACCTCATTGGTCACCAATTTCCTTTCAAATAATATCTTTTTAAGTTTCTTACCAATACTGAAGTTGTTACCTTGAATGTATATAAAGAGGCTACTTATGTCTGACCATGCAAAAGGTTTCAGGTGGTCAAGGCTGAATTTCACTCTTCTAAAATAATTAATTCTTATACCCTATGTTCACAGGCTTTTTTCAAATGTGTAGATGTAAACTATGTTACTGATGCTCCAGTAATCTTTCACATTTGTTATTATTTTGAGAAAACAATCTGGACCTAAGTTACAGGTATCATCTTTACTTCACCAGACAACTTTCTCTAACCTACTTGTACTTCCGTTGTATTGTCTCTGTTGAAATATAAAGAGAGGGATGAGTTGAAATTGGTATGAATATTAAAAACTCAATAGGTAGTGCTAGAAGACATTCCTTGTATTCATTATCAGCTATCTTTTAGAACTATTTCTACAGGAACAGGGTTTTTTTAATAAGTTTTATGTAAAAAAGGAAAAGAGTTTGAATTTATGGATGGAGTAGGTTTTGTTTTTCTGATAGGGGTAGAAAGAGGCTGATACTTATCTGAAAATTCATTTGTGTAGTTTAAAAATATACCTAAAATAAATTAGCATGGGTTAAAATTCTCTCCCTATGTACTTATGTACTTAGTGATGTTATCAGTTACATATTGTTTACAACCCATGAGAATCACCCATTTGCCAAAGGCTTGCTCAAGTGTAGTATGCTGCTCTAATCTCACCTAAACACATTGCTGCTGAATTTTTGAGATATACAGGATACCTGGTACAGTGTGGAATTTCTTCAAGTGTGGTTTCCAATTTTCGTATTTCTTCAAACCGTCAAAAGAATGTGACATCCATTTTGCTCAGTTTACCAACCCGAAAATCTGAAAGGCAGCAAGACATCTTTCTCACGATTGCTTAGTGTGATAGTATAGGTGGGAACTGAATGTTAATGTAACAGTTTGTAGTTTTGGAACCCACTGCTGCTGAAAAATAGGAGTATTTCTTTTGGTGATTGACAATATTATTTTTAGGTGGCCTCACACCCTCTCACAGACTTTAACATTTTGTTTCCAAATGGAAAGTGGTTTCAATGAGGAAGATACCGAAGAATTTACTAATTGCTAGTATAGCCTCAGTTTTGTTGTCTGGAATAGTCATGTGCATTGGAAAATGGAATAACTATACTGGTGCATTGGTTTTCACTCAGTTGCAACCTTCTATTTCTGATTTGCATTTCTTAGTTCTCTTAATGCTGCAGAATGTTCACCTTTACAGCAGTTGACAGAATTAAAAGACTATTCTGTAAATTTGTACAATTTTTTTATAATGTACGAAGCTTCTTATTTTATAATTTATTTTTTTCTTCACATTTGTTCTTTCTTGCATATAAAACATTTTGCAGGGGAGGGAAAGAGAGATAGAGAACTGGTTTGTTTTCAAAAGAAACCTTACAATTCAGAGTGTATTAGTTCTTAGTGTATTAGTTTGCAGCAGACCAAGTTACTTATTAAATCCCAATTGATTATGACATAGTTCTACTCAGCTTTTCATTTTAAGTGCGGAGCTGAAGCTTTGTGAAAGAACAAATGCTTTGTGGAAAAAAAAGAGAAAAAAAAAAAACAGCGTAGGTTTTAATAGTAGACTGGAGAGAAAGGAACCTTAAAAATACCGCAGAAAGCAAAACAAAAGGAAGACGGTACTGAAAAGCCAGACCAAAAAAATGCATTAACAATTATATCAAAGTAGGTTTCATTTTGATATGATGACATTGAGTGCCAACAGTAATATGGACCATGCCAATCCTTTCATAACTAGCTATCAATATAGCCTTTGATGGCTCGATTTTGTGGAAAGGAAGGAGGGAAGACACAGAAAGATACTGGTTGGGTGAAAACTGCAGGGTGAACCAAGAACAGCAAATAGCCAGAGCTGCTTGATACTAACCAGAGGAATAGAAGATAATAGGAATATAAAAATAGGTGGAAAGTACAGTCTAAAATGAAAAATCAACAGCCATGATTCTAGATGTAATATAATATATTCTGTATTTCATATAGTTCTATATGAAATGTAATAATGCCTCTGAAATAGCTGAGCTATTGAATTCCTTTTTAAATGTGCCTTTGAGTTGGAAAAGTAAAGGAGATGATTAGGAAGTAAGGAAGACCTTTTAAAATTAAGTATTGATTCACTAAGAGAAAAAGTCATTAAAAGAGAATTAAGGTTGCCTGCCAGCAAATATAGAAGTTCCTAGATGAAGATTGACACTTGTGAAGATAAGAAAATACACTCCACAAAATGAAGCAAAAATAGTAACAGATGCAGAAATATGCAGTCAGAATAATAGCTCTACGCTATTGCTCTGCTTTATCTTAAATCTGTTTGGGTTTTTTTTTACCATTGTCATAAAGAATGTTTTCAGAACACATCAGTCTTCAGTCCACACCTAAAATGTGGGAAGGCTAAGAAATATGAGAAACTTCCAAACTCTGTCATCACCAGCTTCAGTCGTCCCTTGGTAATACGGTTTAACTTTGTACATTAGTCAGTTGTCTTGTTCACAGCAAGATTTCCTAACCTGTTCTCAGGATTCTGAACCTGTTGTATTGCAACTGGTGAGAGTCTGTGACAACGTATGAGTATGTAGGTTTGAGATTTTTTTTCTGAGCTGCTGATCAAGAATAAGGCATACTTTGTGGTTAGGGGTATGAACGAGATTATCAATAGCTACTGCCATCTCCTTTACTTCAACGTTAGGATGGTATTGAGGGTGGAGCATGTATTTCTTTCCCAAGGAAAAAGCAGATATAATTATCTAAGCAACGTTCCCTTGATACTAGGTAGAAGTCCATCGATGCAATCAGATATCCTGAAAGGCACTGTTCTAGCGTGAAAAGCAAGGATATGCAGTTAGCACTGAGGTCTTTCTTCTAAGAACCAAAGATTTTTGTGTTTTGTAAATGAAGGGATGTGCCATTTCCTGTGACTCACCGAAACAGCACGAGAAGTGGAGAAATTACTTTTCCAAGGGCAAAAGAGTCCCCAAGGAGCAGTGAGTTGTTCTTCCTAGTGCTCTATGTGCTGGAACACTCCATGATAGCTTTTTAAAAGTTTTGAGATCTAGTGATGAAAGGTTTTTTCATCTCTCTGATCTTTATTTGTGATATAAATACTACATTCAAAAAATTGTTTGATCACTCCTGGTGATTGTATTTGGTTGGAATTAATACAGGTGGTATCAGTTTGGATATATTACCAAGAGCTTCTCTGAGGCAACAGGTACCTCTGGGAGCACAATATAGAAATAACATGAACCTTTCACGTAGACCTGTTCCAGAAATTGAGCCAGCACGAGGAGATGGTGGATATTTTATTCTTAACTCTCCCAGTCAAAGTTTTATTCCCTGAGCAGAACAGATACTGTTTAAACCTCAATATCATATGAGTGGAGGAATATACTTTCTATATTCTGCAGGGCTGGGTATAATTCATGCCAATTTTTAATCCCATTTCTCTAATTTTGGCTAGTAAAGCAGATATAATTCTCAGTACTAGAGAAGGTTTTGAACGTTGATTAATTTCTGTTCAGAAAATACTTTGAGATCCTTGAGTGAAAGGAGGTATAGGAAGTAAAAATGGAAGAAAAATTATTGTCAACGTTCACATAGACTATTAAATATGTTAGTAATAGGAAAAAGTAACAAAAAAGATCCATCATTTAGAGTCACTTAGTTTATCTGTATCTACAATAAACACTGTCAGTACATGTGAGATCAAGCTAAAAAGTAATTTAGGTGTTTTAGGAGGAGGTGCACACATGTATACATGGTTTCGTAATCTATAGATGTGCGTTTGTATAACTCATTTTTGTGGAAATTGTTCTTACTACAGATATATACACATTTTATTTCAAAATTCAGATGCATTTGATTTTTCTGTTCATTTCCATTTTATCATATCCTATCTAAAAATTCTGCGATTTCTTTCTAAAATTGATTAAGATTTCTCTGTAACTGTTGGCTACTGCTCTTCCACGGATCCCACTGCTCTTTTTCAGTTTGCCTGAGCCACAGAGATGTATAACCATTGAAAGGAAAATTGTAATGGGGAATTTGACTAAATTCCTTCCTTACCTGTTTCCTTCCATTCTTCTTTCCATCCTTCTTTCCTTACTCATTCAATTCATTACATTTCTGTTTCTTTATAGAGCAGTATTGCGAGAGCCTGTGTATGGCAATAAGTTACCACAGGTATGACATGCGGACTGATGGAAAAAACTCATTATGCTGCATTTAGACTCTTGTAAAATCATACTAATACTCAAATCATTATGTGAGAAAATGGAGTCTGTGTGTATAAATGGTAAGAATAGGCTACCACTTGCATTTTATTTTCCAGATTCTATCACAAAATCACAGATATTTTTCACATCCCATGAAATACAGCAGTTACTGTTGTGAGTGTCCAGTTCAGTATTTTATGCCACTGAGCCATCCCTCTGTATTTGGACTGCAAGTATATTGATGCTGTACTTAATTTTTTAAGATACCTTAAGCTGCTGTAACATTGTGTTATCATTCTTTTGGAAGCAGCAAATATGGGAGCACAGATAAGGCAGTAAGCACTTTTAAATTATTTTAGCTGAATTTATTATTTCAGCTGAATTTTCAGAATAATAATTTAAAGCATAACAGTCAGGTACTTTCTGTTTGAATGTACTTAGTGAGGGGAAAAAAAGCATTCCTAAAACTTTTCTAAAACATAGGAACTGAAAATTGTTATTTATTATTATGTAATTATTACATAATTTTGTTCTAAATATTTTATTTTGCAATATAGTCTAAGGCATGAAGATAAATACTTAATGTATTACTTACTCAAGAGATGTATATGTAGTGAATATTAATAGTGTATTCTTCATCTAACATTTCAGCCAAGTTCAAAATTAGAGAAAAATTGTAAAGTAGAATTGTCATAGAAGTTTAGAGTTCAGGGCTTTGAATCAGATTCCCATCCTGATTCCCAACATGAAGTGTACCTCCAGGTATTTTGTTGTTGTAATGATAAATCATCTGAAGTAATTGAAGTAAAACAATAAGAAAACTTAGTACCACACCAAAACTGCAGAAAACAAACCCCTTAAAAATAATTTGCTTAGAAGGTTTTTATGCCTATTTATATGATAGCTTATGTTAAAAATATGAAATCATGACATGGGCTGGTAGGGAGTTACGATTTTTCCTATAACCAAATGCGTTCTGCATTTTAGATCTCCAAAGAACTCAGGCAAATTCAATAACTTCGATCTCTTCTTATTTTTATTGCTTTAGACTCAGCCTTTCCAGGACTCTTACAAATTTCATACTGATTGTTGAATCCAAAGCATCTTAATAGAATTCAGAGTTGAGCTTCATTGTTCAGCAGCAATTCTTTGGTGAAAGCAAATCAAAATGTAAGCATAAAAGGAATGTAACTCTCATATTTAGGGAGCAAGAAAGGGCCTGTCTTCACAGACTGACCAATTTTTAGTGATAGTTAAATAAAGGAAAGATAAACAATCCTCACAGAGCCTACCATCTGCAGATTTAAGGCCAGGCAGGGTGTGAACGGCCTGTCTTATTTTTGTCCGATTAAGAACATTGCAACATTGACACTTCTCATGGTGGCCCATTCTCAATTCTGTACCATGGTGGGAGTCATTATGTGCATAGTTGGATTGAAATGAAGAGGCTGTCACATTTAAATAAGGGGTTTTAGAAATGGACTGCAGGGTAAGCAAAGGAGTGATCCATGTGGCAAACAGAATCATTTCATACTGCAGAATGACTTGCAGTCTGCCACACGTTTTCAGGACTGGATCATGAAAAGAAGTGTAATATCTTCTTTATACTTCTACCATTTGTACTCCCTCATATCAGCACTCAGGGAAAAAAGGAAAAGGAAAAAAAAAGAGAAAAAAAAGAAAAAAAAAAAAAGAAAAAAAAAGGTGCTGTGTTTAACGCTCAAAAACCAGGAGGGGAGAATGGCTAAATATGTATAATCTCTCCCCTTTCTCCTTGTAGCAGAAACCAGACCAAGTGTGCAGCTTGCATTGTCATCTCTCAGCCTCACTGTCTACTGGCTCAGTTTGCACTCGGTGACATTATTTGACATCTGATTGCCTGTATGCACATACCTGCAAGCAATATGGGCCTATTATACGGTTTTGACAGTAATAGCCTTCTATTGCTTTATAAAAAGCAAATGTGCTGAAATGAGAAGGTATTTCTTCTCAACGCTTGCGTGCTTGCACAGAGAAGCAGCTTGCTGCAAAAAAGACAGCATATACGGTGTTGCGAAAGCACCTGCCCTCTTCCAGTGCTCCTGTGACACAACTGCTGCTGGCAGGGAGCTGGCCAGGAGCGGGGAGGTACATGTCCTGTTCTCTGTGCGGGCACTTGAAACAGCCAGAAAGAATATTCCTCAAGTAAGTTGACACTTCAAGGCCTGGAGTTTCTAATGAGCTGCCAGTATATGTAAAACATAGGTTTATTCTTCGGGTGATGTGACGTTATCAGCTGAATGACTGATTTCCAAACCCAACCTGCTTCCAATCTTCAAACCAAAGCAGGTTTACAGCTGTTAGGGACGAAAGCGGTTCCACCAAGCAAAGTAGTAGAAGGGGAAATAACTTGTAAAAGTAGTTGAAATTGCTTTTCTGAAAAGAGTGAATTTTTATTTGTAAAATCAAAATAGAAAACCCACAGAAGTTCCTGCAGTAAAAATGTACTACTGTTGCAGTAAAGGCTGACACATCGTAGCCTATTCTTCGTGCTTCAGCAGAATATCCTGGGTGAATGCAGCCTTCCAAACAAAAAAGAGAAGGAAAAAATCAATCCATTAAAGCGAATGCTTTAGCAAAAGAGTGAATTTTACTCAAGGCTGAGTGATCTGATACTTTCTTATTCAACTCTTTGTTAAGGTGGGGAAGGTGGGAAAGGGGATACAGAAGTCCCCTGTCCCAGAGGATTATGGGGTGCTGAATTCTAATTGGAACGTAAATCGTGTTTGTGTTATCTGTGGAGACTGGCCTCTGTTTGTTAATTGGCACGCCGAGATCATTTTGAAATGGTTGATATAACACCGTGGTCCATTGAACAGGAAGCTCTGCTGTTTTCACAGTTTGATAATCAATGCATCACTGCACACAGTTCCTTTCAAATGTGTGTTTGTTTGTCCTGTTTGCTTAATTGAACAGCTGCAATTACTGTTACATACAACTGAATGTTAATTCACCGAAGAAGAGAATTTTGCTTCTTCATTATAATTTTATGTATAAATTGGAAACCTATGTAACATTAAGTGTTAATTGAGTGCACAAATTCATGGGTTTAATCAACCAGACATGATAAATCGTATTTTGTACAAAAAAGAATTGATTATTAGCTGAGTTTTTCTTTAAAGGTCAGCATCGCTTTAGTAATATGCATACACCTCATTCATAAGAACAATTGCTACTTGGAAACTTGTGGAAGAATATGGTATGTCTTGTAAAAAGACTTACGGTGATGAATACAGTCCATTGCTTTCTCCTCATCTCTGGGACAAAACAAGTACAAGTTTGTGGTGATAAATTTTGCTGAATGATTCACTGAAATATTTCCGATGTATTTAACCCCTTGACTGAACTTACGGCATGACAGTACTCTCTTGGTTGTTGCTAAATTTTGCAAAATGGTCTTTAAGGTGCTGTAGCAATCCAGTTAGAGCGTGAGTTTGTGTTTCAGGGTGGTTATGCTGCCTACCGGTATGCCCAGCCTGCCACTGCCACTGCAGCTGCCTACAGTGACAGGTAAGACCTCATTTACTGCTAATAAATATTTGACCAGTGGAAACTGAAGATGATTCTATAAATTTGCCTTGTCGAAGTCTCATAACTGTCTTGTTGCTCTGCAGATAATTGTGATATCTAAAGCAGGCTGTTTTATTATAATCCATGAATAGCCATAAATTGAGAGATTTTAGGCCTTAATTGAGAATCAGGCATGAGATGTGCGCATTCCCAAGCTGTAGATCATCCAGTTAACGTCTGTGACCCTTGTATGATGTAGATAAATATATGTACAGCTTCATGATGGTCTGCTACTAAAGATCATTATTTGTCTTAGGAGTATTATTTCAGTTGATTTAGAACCTGAACCTATTGAGTGCCCTCAATTCTCATTGACATTCTTATAGTCAGTGGAAATTGTGAATGAACTGTGTCTAAGCTTGAACTCTCCAAGGCAAAACAGTATTTTTTCCATTTGCTTTCTTTCCAGGCATTTGATTTTTTGAAATACTGAAAAAAATGCATTTATTCTTTTTTTGCTCTGTATTTTTATCCTCAAAATCTAAACCACATTTGGTGGAAATAATACCAGGAATAAAAGATTATTAAAATCTGCATAAGAGAAACATGCAAAGACTTAACTTTTATAAACTAAAAGTGATGTCACATAAATTAACCTGTCGTCTTGCAAGACGAAAATCGGGACCCCTTTGAAGTCAGTGTCTAAATTGCTGTTGACTTCAGTAGGAATAGGATTTTGTCAAATCGCATAAAATTAAGTCTTTGCAGCATATGGACATGGTTTTGTGATGAAAAGAAAGAGTATCCTATGTTTTCTTCATAAACTGTACCCTCAACAAAATCTATGATATCTTTAGTACTTTTCAAGTGCTTGAAGAGTGTACAGTCGTGAAGGGAGGATGTCTATTGTGAAAGACAGATACCTGCATATATTTTGGTTCACAATAGCAGCAAGAAGCAAGGTCCCATTTCTCAATTCCTGATATAAGGAAATTTTCCCTTTCAATCATGGAGATAATTTCTTAAGTCTTGAATACGTATTGAAAAATTTCTTTAGGTGCTAAATTAGACATTGTTTTAAATGTTTCTGTTTCTTGAAGAAATCAACAGATTAAGAAATTTCAGTGAACTATTTCTTAGATTGAAGTGCTGTTCATGGATTCTGTATTTTTAGAACAAAGTACCATGTTATGAATGTTACAATGCTATGCATGCATATTTGCCTTTCAAATGCTTAATCTGGGTAATGAAGATATATTTTTTAAAGTTATGTGAATAAAATAATTTGCATGTGTGGCTGAGGCATGCTGTGTCAGACAGGTAAGCAAGTTACTTTCTATTAATTTTGGATCAGTAATATCAACTAGATACGTGCTGTATGCACCTTGTTTGCGATGTACTATTTCTACTTAGGGTAACCTACAAAGGTGAAGTGCTACTCAGTAGTTTCATTTCATTTCCACAAAGGTGTGTTAGCATGTCGCAGCTCTAGTATTTTTCTGTGAGCTTGTAATGCAAAACATTTCCTGCTTCTAAAACCTACTAAACTGAAAGGACAAAATTATAAATACCCTCCTGTGGGGAGTAATTTTTTGCCAGGTATCGTTCAGATGTCCCTGGATCGTTTTATAGGGTGTTTATTCCTATAATAAATGCATTTCTGAAAACCTATACATTACATAGTGAAACTGAACAATATCAAAATGACTTTTAAATGCTTTAATTATGAATTAATGTACCTTCTAATAAAAAAAGTCAAATGCTGTAAGATAAAACGTCAGTTGGTCACATGTTCTGCTATGGGTAGAGAGTCAACAGCACTAAGAGTTACACTGACAAAAAAAGTAAAGGATTTGTCTAAGAAGATAGTGCTCTTAAATGCTGTGAAGGAAGCTTGAGATGGCATCAGTAGTAATACAGTTGTTACAATCCTTAATTTTTTTTTTTAAATGTCTAATTTTCATATACACTTTGTGTATAATTAGAATTGTAATAACCTGTCTTTGCCTGCATAATTTTAAATATCTTAAATGAATTTTATATCTTTGAGATTTTTTTTAATTTATCTTCTCTTTTTAAATGTGGTTAACCCTCATCTTCGACCTGCTTCCCCCAAATGAATATGGTTTCTTGTCTTAATTAGAAATATCATAACTGAATTTCTTTATGGGAGAATTCTAAAACTAGCATAGAGTACAGACCAAATAACAATCTGCTCAAACATTTCTTTGCATATGGGCAACTATGTGCAAACATGGATACCTCTGGTTACTCACAACTACAGTTTGCTTAATTTGATTAACTTTTCATTCATTTTTTTAATGAATTGAGTTTAGCAACTTTTGTGAATTATTAATATTGAAAGTGCTGAAATAAGTTCAGTACAACTGCTTCTCTCTTTTCTTCTCAATGTAATAATCATCTGCTGTCCTCTGACAATATGGAAGATTCCATATCTCCTTATACACTACTCTTATGTAGTGTTGATTTGAGCCCCTATATAATTTAATTACACATGAAATATATTTACTGTTTATGTGTAAACAATGCCCAGAAAAATGAAGTGAGGACCAGTGAGTATGTACTATTGAAGCAGTGATGTATCATGGAAATACTACTTCATATTAGTTTTAAAAATTAAAAAAGCTTTATTTCTTTGATCACAGCTCATATACATGATGAATGGCAATGTTCCATATTTGACATGCTTCTTAAGTCAGGAGATGGAAAGAGGAAATCTTTAGATTGGAGACATGTTTTAGTAAATTAAAAATAAAGGTTAACAGAAAGATTTGGGACTCCAGAATCAATACACCAAGTCAATGGATAATGATCGCTGTAAGAGAGCTCTATTGTGAAGAAAGGCAATGGTATCCTTGTTTGTCACAGCTGGAAATATTGCTGGAAATAGGCAAAGAACAGATACACAGGGGAGAATCAGGTGGCAAGGAAATCTCGTGAAACAAATCAACGCAAACCCCTAAGTATTTGTAAGACAGTCATGCGCTTCTAAAAACAATTTCACAACAGAGGTAGACCTTGCAGATTTCTCCAGTCATTTCTTAGAATTGTAAAACAAAACCAACAAAACAAACGAACAAAAAGGTATATTTTGTTGTATTTATGAAGCGATATAATCACTGAATACAACTTCAAAAAAAAAATTTAGAATTGGATTTTTATGCTGTGATCTATGATCATACTAAATTGCACTTAAAGATTTGAAGCTCTTTGCAGATAGTGGATCAAAAAAGTCATGTTTAACTTTCCAAGATTTAAAATATTTCTGATAAATTTTCCAATTCTTATAATTGATAGAAGGGGACCTACTGGTCTATATATGTTCTTCACCATTCTGGAGCTGTGCCTGCCAAACTCTTTAAACTGAGAGCCTTTGGAAAAAATAATTGTAAGGATGTGCAAAAGACGCTAAATCAGATGTCAATAAAACGTTCGTACAGCTTTTCTTCAGCTTTCATGTAATATTTTAAAAAATATAAATAAAAATATAGTTGTTAGATTTCTGTCCAAGTCTGAAGTAAAAGAAACCAGCAAAGTCATCAAGTTTTGTATTTATGAGTTAGAACAAGTCAAAGCATGGCAGTGGGGCGTATTGTCATTTTGTCATTGCATGTTCACTTGATGTTGCTAGTATGTCTGTAATGCTGTATTGGATTTGACAGATCCATCACATAGCTCAGTGAATGGCTTGCTTGAATTAAGCCTATGGGCAGACTTATTCACATTGATTGGCTATTGGTTTTGTGTTTTATGATTTGATTATTGCATCTTCCATCGGAGTAAGAAAAATGTTCCTTACTTGCATATTAACTTTGTCAGCAATATTTATGAAAGTGTATATGGTAGCATAATAAAACAAAACCCCAGTAATAGTAAACTAGCCTTGTCTGAAAGGCAGAGTCATTTCACTTGTACTGCTTGCTAACCCTGTTATACTTAATAATGATAATTATGTGTGTTTATATATGTATGATTGTGTCTTCATATATATACACACATTCCCCATCCATCACCCACCCACAAACACACACACATGCACATGAACACACACGTGCGCACACACACGTACGTATGTACAGAGGTATTTTACTCTGAGAGTAATTCCCTTTTTCTAATACAGCGTCAAATTTAAATCTCACAACAAAGAATGGGAAGATCCCCATTGACTTCTTTGTTGTCTGGATTAGATCCCTCATCACTGGAAGCTGACCTCTTTTTTTTTCACTAATCTTTTTTAAAAGCAAATAACACATATTCCAAAATATTTCGCACATAACACTTTATACTATAAGATTATTTTTTTTTTCCACTATCAGTTTGTGTTACGTGTTCGGTGGTCATACATAGGATTTTGTATGAAATTTGAGACAGGACATTTTGTCACATGGAAGTTGAGTATCTTCCAGATCTGAAATCTTACTCCCAGTAAAATCCTGATATTCTAATAGCTTCCATTTTTAACATGCCTATGTGGAGTATTCATTTTTGTCAAAGTACTAGTGTCTACAAACATATAAGTTAATATATTTTTCCAGTTCTCTTTGGGCAAGTGGTAGAGACTATTGATAGTTTTGGTCAGATTATCCTAAAATAGAATAGGTACAGATTTGATTTAATTGGAAACATGCTCATTAAAGAATGAAAAATTAGAATGAAGAATAAAACTAAACAAAATATAAAATGTGAGCTTCTGTAGAAGGAGGTGATTTTTTTTTTTATATTATAGACGTTAAGATTTTCTATTTTATGAAAAAAAAATGAAAACCGCTACAGTTTTATTAAAATTATTGTCTGTTACTGAGGATCTTACTAGTGATATATACTAAAAATCAAGGTTTTTAGAGCATATTAAATATAATAGCATCTTCAGTCAGAATTTAATTTTCCATTAAATAATTTTATAGAAGGATAAATACTTTAAAATGTAGTACTTGATTCATTTCATGATTGTACTTTTTAAAATTTAGGAAAAAGAGCTTCTATACACAGTTTTAATTGCTAAAGTAATCGGGTCGGAAGAGGAAAAAGAATAGAATATAGCGATAACTTTACTCTTCTACTCCCAGCTGGAATCTTCAAACCTTTTTGAATTTTGCTATACAAGTTGAATCTTGAGAAATGGAGAAGTCTGGGGGACAAGATAATACATAAGCAAGAACTATATAGCACATATCCTGAGCTACTCAAATTTTGAGAATGAAAAGGATCAGTTGATCTTGACGAGGCGCAAATGTTGTGTTTAGCTTTTGTAAGAGCAATAATACATCATATATTTAACACTCTTCTTTTTCAAACACTTAGGTTTGATGCGGTGATGTTTGATTGGTCTAGTTTTTTCTGGTTATCCTGTGTGGTAGCTAAAGCTTCTTTATTCCCTAATACTGCAAATAAAAATAAAATCATTCACTTTGCTATTACAGAGAGGTAATGGATTTGGGCATCGACCTATTAGGCTTGTATGTCTTTATGTCTGTATCTGATCTGTGGCAAACTAGAGGATCACTGGCATCATGTTAATATGTCATAATCCATCACTCAGATCACAGTTTTGGGAATGACTGGAGTATATGACTC
The DNA here is from genome assembly GCF_030936135.1 of Gavia stellata. Classification (NCBI taxonomy): domain Eukaryota; kingdom Metazoa; phylum Chordata; class Aves; order Gaviiformes; family Gaviidae; genus Gavia; species Gavia stellata. The sequence goes on along the minus strand of NC_082611.1, from coordinate 14,939,377 downwards.
ATGTTACAGCCATAACAGTACCTTTTAGTGAAGGAATTAGAAAGTAAAAATGGATTATTAGGAATGAAGAGAATGTAGTAGAAAAAAAAAATAATCAAGAAGTTTAAAATACTATGAACAGAGAGTTTCGTGTAGAGCAATTTGAAAGGAATTTCCTGAAATAACAATGTATTGCATAGAGTACTTTCTAATGATTGAAACATGGTTCATGGGAGACGCAGGGAGTCATATTAATGTAGGAAAACATGGCAAACAATTACATTTCATAAAAAGATAATCTCCTATGAAGTCTAGAAAGCTACTTTATATACTTTGATGTTTTAATGCATTCCTCTAATGTTTGGTAGAATTAACATGTTTTCTGGTACTTTGAAGGCTTGATTCACCTGTGTGTAATACCAGTATTCATGTAATATCCATGTAACTATTAACACTACGCCACTAGTTCAAATCTGAGGTAATACAGTAGTGAGAAAGCTTAGGGCTCCCGGCCCCAAATGGTGGTAAACACAGATTATGAAACTTTTATCATGTCAGAGCTTGTATTCTTCATACCCTACTTCTACTTCTTCTTCCTGTAATTTCCATTCTCCTTCACTGTAATATCAAGGCATATTTTACGAATCCCCATAGACAAGGAAAGGCTTGGCTATTACTGTAAAATCTGGTTTGGCATCTAGGCTGGAAATCATGAAGAAAAAATTGAGAGAGAAGGTAGAGGAACACTAGAGCCTAAATTTCCATAGCTGGCTTCCTAAAGTGCTCCAGGTTTAAAGATGCTGTGTACTTTGGCTGCCAGTTTTCTTGAACGTAGTGGGAGCTGTTAAACGGTTATAATTTAAAACAAAATCAGTGCACCTATTCTGACATTTACACATCAACTTCAATATCCTTGCTTTCTTTTTGTTTAGTACATCTAGCCTACATCAGGTTGTATAGCATGAGTTTTAACTTGGGAGTTTCTTACTTTAAAATAAAAGTTCATAGTAAATAACTGTGATTATAAATATAGTCCTTTGAAGCATTTTCATGCATGTTTTTCCTCTAAAAAGAGGGGGGGGGGGAAAGGATTGGATAACGTTTTTAAAGTAGGAATTATCTCTTTAATAGTTCATATGGGCTTCTTCACTCTTAGACGATATTGAAAGAAAGTGTGACTTGAAAATTTTTAAGAGTGTCGCATTCAGCAGACTGGATAAATACGGAGTTAGGGAGTTACTAAAACATTGATTCCTAATCCAACAGACCAAAACTGTTACAGTCTATTGGGTCAGTGCCTGTGACATGATAGACCATAACAGTTCCTTTGCAGGTGTCAGTGTCTAATTATACTCTTTTCAGTTTTCAGGTCATTGACTTGATAGACCACAAAGAGGCAGATTAGAACATGCTATAAGTATTGTCAACCTGAGTGCTTCCACTGTGCTTGCTTTAAAAGCAATTGGACATAGTCTATATGGATTAGCCATGTAATTTGCAATGTGTTTTAGGCAAGGTGAGGAAGTACTAGAAGAATGAACTTAAAATAACTACCTAGAAGAAATTAATCAAGAAAGAGGCAATTTACACTCTTGCGTGTTTTTCCTGTAGTGTTTCCCACCTCAGAGGAGTCTAAAGCATTTGATTAGGTATTTAATAGAATTTTTTTTTCCACATACCTTTGGGCTTGTCAAGTTTCTAACACTAGGAACACACCTGTGGCAAAACAGCAGTTTGTAAATTTGTTGCACAGCAGAAATGGGAGTAGAAAGTTTACCCAACTTTTTCTGTGAAAACTGCTTGTCGTGGTTTAAGCCCAGCTGGACTAATCACCACACAGCTGCTCACTCACTCCCCTTCCTCAGCTGGACAGGAGAGAGAAAATATGAGGAAAAGTCTCATAGGTCGAGATAAGGACATAGGGAGATCACTCACCAACTACCATCATGGGCAAAATAGACTTGACTTGGGGAAATTAGTTTAATTTATTACCAGTCAAAATCAGAGTAGGATAATGAGAAGTAAAACCAAACCTTAAAAAAAGCAACACCTTCCCCCCACCCCTCCCTTCTTCCCGGGCTCAACTTCACTCCCGATTTTCTACCTCTCCCCCCGAGCGGCGCAGGGGGACGGGGAATGGGGGTTGCGGTCAGTTCATCACACGTTGTTTCTGCCGCTCCTTCCTCCTCACACTCTTCCCCTGCTCCAGCGTGGGGTCCCTCCCACAGGAGACAGTTCTCCACGAACTTCTCCAACGTGGGTTCTTCCCACAGGCTGCAGTTCTTCACGAACTGCTCCAGCGTGGGTCCGTTCCACGGGGTGCAGTCCTTCAGGAACAGACTGCTCCAGCGTGGGTCCCCCGCGGGATCGCAAGTCCTGCCAGCAAACCTGCTCCAGCGTGGGCTCCTCTCTCCACGGCTCCACAGGTCCTGCCAGGAGCCTGCTCCAGCATGGGCTTCCCACAGGATCACAGCCTCCTTCGGGCATCCACCTGCTCCAGCGTGGGGTCCTCCAGGGGCTGCAGGTGGATATCTGCTCCACCGTGGACCTCCATGGGCTGCAGGGGGACAACCTGCTTCACCATGGTCTTCACCACGGGCTGCAGGGGAATCTCTGCTCCGGCGCCTGGAGCCTCTCCTCCCCCTCCTTCTTCACTGACCTTGGGGTCTGCAGAGTTGTTTCACTCACATATTCTCACTCCTCTCTTCTCCGGCTGCCGCTTTCCGGTTTTTTTCCCCCTTCTTAAATATGTTATCACAGAGGCGCTACCACTGTTGCTGATTAGCTCAGCCTTAGCCAGTGGCAGATCCGTCTTGAAGTCTGCTGGCATTGGCTCTATCAGACATAGGAGAAGCTTCTAGCAGCTTCTCACAGAAGCCACCCCTGTAGCCCCCCCTGCTACCAAAGCACTGCCACGCAAACCCAATACACTGCTACAGGATGTTTCATATACGTGGAGAAAAGAGTAAGGTCTTCATTTAAAGCAAACATGTACCAGCCTCTAAACGCTATTTTGTTTTTCTTGAATGAATTCTTAAACAATCCTGGCAAGGTTTTCATATATATGGTATTTTAGTTATAATATGAAAAAAATGATGTTGTAAAGTAATTTGTAACATCATTCAAACATTAAAATAAATCAAAGGGAAAGAATTGTTAATGCTAAAGAAGTTTTATAATTATGCCTCTGTATATTAGGAGACTTTATTGTGGATAAAATGGTGGTTACTCATAAACCATAATAATCATTATAGTCAGAAACAAAGTATGTGTTAATGAGACATTGTTCTAAAGATGGCATGATATACATAAAGAATAAATCCCCCAACAAAGTAAAGACATATTTTGTTATGTATTTTACTGGATATAATACTGATTCTTTACACAAAGCTGACTTCAAAATGCTGTACTGTTTGCCCTTTAGAGAGTGAAAAATATGTCCAAAACATAGTAATAAAAAAAAAATTTCAAATATAAATTATAAAACTTCAAAAGTAGCCTTAATTTAGCAGTCCTGGATTATGCTGACATCAGTTTACATTGCTGACATGGAGCACTTCAGAAGTTAAGTTACTGGATTACTTTTTCAAGGATTTAGTTTAAGTGTGTAGACTGTGTTAATCACAGTAAAAGGCAAATAATCTTAGAGCAGTTATCCCGCTGACATCAATATGAATTCTACTATCGATTTATGTGGCGTTCAGAATTTCACCTGTTAGTTTTAGGTTTCACTTTAAAATGTTAAGATCCACTTAAAAATAGTCTGTGTTCCTCTTGCAGGTAAATATGCATATTTGTACTATGTATATTGTATTATTAATAAGAAGTAAATTTATACTATGTTTAATATATTATGTAAAACTTCATACATAGAAAAATTCCACTGATACAGCAGGTAATATGAATTAGAACTAAGCGTATTTCATAGGTCTGATTTAGAAAATAAATAAATCAGGAAATAAAATATGTGTAGATTTAAAATGTAGGTGAAAGGGCTACAGATTTTTCCACTGGTTGTGATGTAAGGCATTGTCCGCGTTTTGGCAATATGTTAAAAGTAAGCGTATTTTTTGCAACAACTATACTAAGTTGCGCAACAGCTATTCTAAGTTGCAACGTATAGCACCAATTTGCTAGAAATTTTCTTTATACAGTCTTTGAGGTGTAATGGGAGGAGAGAGAGGGGGAGTTCATATACAAGGCTTTGCCATGGAAGAATTCTATTGACACTGTATGCAGTATGAACACCTTGTCATTTCCCTAACATGCTTTACAGTATTAATATCAGGCTATGCTGAAAGGAGTCTCTCTCTTGTAGCATCTGAATGGGGTATTTAGTTAGTTCAATAGAAGGGCTAAAAAAGATGCCTGTCTGTCTGCTGGGGAAAGCCTGACATAAGAATAAAAATTATGAGAAAGATCTTCTGTTGACCATTTTTCTCTTTAGTTTTTTATTTTTTTTCGCTGAGTAAATGGAATAATTCAGGCATATCACTGGTCTTGGGAATGCACATTTCTGCTAGTGTCCAGAAAAGGTAGGGATTTTTTTTCTTTTTTCTTTTTTTTTCTTTTCTTGAAGGCATGCTTTTCACAATTGCAAAAGTGCTTTTTGGTGTTAAAATGAATTATTCCTATTCAAGAAGTTGTGTGACTGGTGGCAGGATAAAATTTAATGAGAGAGATTTCTTAACTTTTCTGTCTCCTGCTGTCTTTGGCAGTCTGAATTATGTTAGAGGCATCTTGTCATTGGCTAAGTCACGCTGCAATGTCCTGTATTGAGCTCAAAGAAGACACGGATAAAAAGCAATGCAGAGGTGCCTAACCTGGCAGTCAAATTAAGGGCTTGGTTGAGCCGCCTGGAACAGGCATCTACCGCCATTTGAGACACTGTAGGGCATGAGGGACACCCATGCAGGCAGAGGTGACATTGGACCTTCTGGAGTGGCAGCTGAGTCCAGGCAGATGGGCGAGCTGCCTTTGCTTGGGCAATCAAGATGAGCTGTAGTGTTTTCTGTGAGGTCGTATTTACAGAAGAAGCTACATTACTTTATTTTGATGCAGGGTTTTACTCCATACACTTCCAAGGCCTGCTTCAAAATTTCAGAAAAGAGCGTTTAATGAAATGATCAGGAATGATGGAGGTGGGAGATGCATTATCTTTCGACAGTGAAAGCAGAATACCTAAGTGAAAGCAGAATATTTGCATCTTCCTCTTTATTTTGGCATCATTATTAGTAACTAGGTTGAGCAAGCAATTCTGCAGAAAATAAGAACCTGGCATGGAAGAAATTATTCTAAAAGAAAAATATACTTTCCTAATGCGCATCAGGTCAAACAAGCTACTGTTAGTGTTGTCGAAGCTTGATACCACATGACTTACTTTCTGTTTATAGCTTTATTTTTATTTAATATATTTTATAGGTATGGCTATAAAGTTATTTAGTTGTCTTTGTGTTGTGATTCAAATGCTATGAGTATGATAATGTACTTTGATCTTCCAGTAATGGGACTATAAAGCACGATAATAGCAAAATCGACTTTCTTATTATAGTATTTATACTAATATTAAAAAGTTTAAGTTCTTTGATAGCCTTGCTAGTTAAATTTAGGCCACCAGAAGGAGGGCGTAGGGGAGACATAATAAAATTATTTTAGAGGGAAACTCTGAAACTTTGTCCATACTTGAATATTACAGGGACTATTCAAGCAGCCAGCCGTCAGCTATGTTATAATTCATAGTGAAAAAGCCCTCAACATTAGAGTCCTAACAAGAGCAATGAAGCCTTCAAGTTTAGAGCATGAAGGAAAAATAAAGTATCTCTAATGATATAATGGAGAAACTTATAGATGTACCACATATAACACTTCTGGGAAAAATCATTGCTACACTGTATAGTTAGCATCAGATTCTTGGAGAATACGATCTGGAATAGCTCTTGTGAAGTCAGTGCTTTCAGTTAAGCTGCATCAATTTTACTGGCTGGGGTTCTGATCCACGAAATCGAAATACTGACTATTTGTAAATCCCATGGTGGTCTTAACAGAAAAAGTCAACTGATTACATATCATTTAAATCTTCCCACTATAGCTACTGTTCGGTATTGTGTTTGCCTTCATCTTAATTTCCTATGTTCTGGGGCTCTGCACTGTTTTCAGCAGTTGCTGTATTTTTGGGAGGGGGGCTGCACCTCTGTGTTAAGAAAAATTATTTCCATCTAATTTTGTGAAGTTAGGAGGAAAAGTTCAAGAATTCTGGTGTATGAAACATAATCACTGTATGTAAGTGGATTATAATTTCTTTTACATTTCAAATTTCCTAGAGTTAGTGTGATTATTTTTAAGGAAGTCCTGATTTCTTAAAATCCCACTGGAGCTCTATTATGGCTTCTGTTTTATGGAAGCTCTGTGTTGCCAAGAAGAGGGACTAAAAACTTCTGGGAGTGCTGAGTGAAATTATATGTGTGTCAAAATTTTGTTCTGTGTAAAATATAAATAGTGTTGAAAAGTCCAGCTGTTAGCCAGCCTTTTAGGGAGAAGATAGGGCACAGGCAACACTAAGTAATTTATCCCATGTGCCGTGCGAACATGGGTTCTTACACCCACAGTGACCTAAGTATATAAACTTCCCAGACACAGCTGTGAGTACTTTCTTACATGTGAAGAATAGCGGGGCCAATGCCTGTAGGAGGGAGAATGCGGTAGCAGGTTGATGCTTTTTTAGGAATATGTAGTAGTGAAGACAAAGAGGAGCACTTTCTTTCCCAGGGTGGGGCGACCATATGGAAACGTTTAGGGGGAGCACTCAGAGTAACAGTCTATCCTGAAATTAGGTTGGAATTGTGCTTCATGGTGCTTAGGTTCCTCAAGTCATAAAAAAAAGCATCTGAGACCCGTTCTCTGAATGTCTTCCTATCTTCCATTTCCCAGTTCTAAATTTTCCAACTAATAGTAAAGTAACCAAATCACGTACGGGTCAGGCAGGATCAGTGGTTAGGTCTGTACTGTACACGCAATCCCTGTTATACGCTTCTGCTCTTTCTGAGCTCCATTTACTTTAAGTTGCCACTGACCTTTAAAATAAAGCCTATTTAGATGTAGAAAATGTGATAAAAGTTGTATATATTTATGTGTAACTGAATTATCAGAGCTTCAGTGTTTAAGAAAACTTTCACTCCATTTTCTCAGTGAGGAGAAACTCCCAACTTTCCACACGTGAAGGAGCCTAAAGTTCCAGTATTGTATCAAAGATGTTATAAATCAGAATTCCCCTCTCTATTCTGCTATCTATTTGACATTCCAGTAGCTGAGATCATTGGTGTTAGTGTTTATGAGGATGGGAAACATTAAGGAAATTTTGGAAAAGTTTGAAGGAAAGTGATAAATGTTCATTAAACAGAAATGCTGTTAATAGTCTAACTTAATTTTTCCTGATGGAGCATGTAAAATATGTGTACACTAAAAGCTAATCAACCTCATTGGAATATCAGGTATATCAAACTTGAAACTAAGTCTGAGTATGTAGATTAAGAGAGAGTCAAGACTGAACATTCTTACAGAAAAGATTTCTGTAGAAATAAAAGCTAAGAATATTACATAGTAATTACAAATTGTTGACATGGTTCTACTAAATTTCACATATAAAGTCTTACTTAAGCTTAAATTCAGTGTTGATATGCATGTAAATTCCATATTAGGTCAGTATGCTTTAGAATGAACATATGGAAGTTTTTTCTATACTACTTCAGCAGAGTTAAGGTGACTTGTCAGAAGCAAGACTGTAAAAGAGAGCTCTTCTTGAAAATGGGTAGATGCAACATTTTGGTAAGGGAAAGTACTGACAAAATATATTTATGAAATATCTTAGGCCTCTTAAATAACTTGTGGTAGTATAAACATGCTGAAGAAATTAGGCTATGGTATTTAAAAAAAATACAATTTAAACAAAATTGCACAGTCCAGAAGGCCTAATTTCTGTGACTACATAACATTTACTGAAGTAATTTGTAGTTAGTGATATTTTTCACTAAATAGTGGATATACTGAGAAACCTTAGTCAAGCTTCACTTAAATTCCTGTTCTTCACTTGCTTAAATATTTTGGTTTAATACTTTATTATCTAAGTCTTTCACTTCAGTGGCCTGCTTTAATTTAGAACAGGGTACTTTTAGTCAGGTGATAAAGTTGAACCTGAAAATATTTTGGTTTTCTCTTTGAAGTTTGATGCTGCACACTGGTTTTGATGCTGGCAGCTGGACTTTTCCTGCCCACTTCGTGCCATCATAAAAACTTTCAAACAATATTTGGTTTTATAGTGCAAGCCCTGTCCCTGGCTAAATACAAATTATTAGATTAATAATGACTGCAAGTTGTTCCTGAGGGCATAAGCCCTAACGTTGCTAATCACAGATCTTGTAATAAAAGGTCTCCTATAATAAAAAGTGCGGTACAGAAAGATACTGTAGCATATCATGCCTTTTTTTTCAAGCTACCCTGTGAAAAAGATGCTAAGGTAGAAAGGCTGACAGACGGTGGTCAAAGACTCCTCTCCTAAAGCTGTTCTCCATTCTGTCACAGACTCTTTCTAGGACACAGTTTAGCAAGAAGCAAAGAGGGAAGGTACTCACATATGTGGTTTCTTCACAGAAGTAGTTCTGTATATTAAACAGCCATAGTGAAAATAAGGCTTGGACTCAGTGATTAAAGATGGGGGGGGGGGGGGAATAAAAAAATCCCAGTTTTATGCTATAGTATGGCCTGTTTTTACCAAACTAACAGCATCAAGGAGAGAGAAAGCAAGCACCTAATATATTGGATATGCTGGGTAGGAACAGCAGGTGCTAAAACTGATCTGGGGCCTTTGAGGAATGTCTTTGGGCATATGGAGAACAGTGCAGGGGAAATTAGAACATGTCTGAACCTTTTTGAAAATTGGGGTAATGCGCGCTCAATAACTACCCCAAGGTAAGAAAGAGCATCAAATCCCTTACTATTACTTTTGCTGTCCTCTCCCTCTGTTTCTGTCCGAATTCAAGAAATACATCAAATGTTTAAACATTTTTTTTCCAACTTTAAAAACATTTTTATTACCATACTGGTAAAAATCTGTGGTAACTTTCAATTTACTAGAAGAAATATGAAATTGATATACAGGATTGAGAGAAGTAATAGTATGCAGAACTGTTTGCCCTTGGGAAATAGCTGCTCAGATGGAACACAGCCATTCTGAGTCCCAGAAGTACGGTTTCATGACCCGCGCTGTCTGGGTTTCCATCAGAGAGCTCAGGCTGCCGAAAGGTGCCACTTCAGCACTTAGAAGGATTGCACTTAACCCAGGGAGTGAGTATCTGGCAAGCTGAATGTATCCAACTGTACATTCAGATCAATGTATTTGTCCCGTTACTCTTTCAATTTGTTTTCCTCCCTTACAACCAGTAACAACTTTTAAAATTTTATTTAAAGAAAAAAAAAAGTTCACAGGATTTTAAATGCGTGTTCTTTTACACCTGAAGTATAAAACAATAAGCAGTTAAAATTTTGTTCTATACTTTCACTGTTAATACACAAATTAAATTGATGGAAGCAATTTTGTGTCTTAATTGAGCAGGGCTTATTGTATAATGAAGTTGGGTCCACTTACATTTCTTGTACCTTTTTGAATCAATAAAAAGTGTAGAAGTGATGAGGAACATTAAAACAACTTAAAATGCATCATGAATTTTCCCCATACCTTACTTGTGAGTTTTTTAAGCCTTGTACGCTCAATACAGTTAGCGCATCAAATTGGTCTTTAAAGGGAACAGCCCTACCCTTGCGAAGGACTGAGTTAGGTTAGCTGCCCTTTTCCAGTCTGCTTTTCACGTACTTTAAGACAGATAGAATGTGATGCACCACAGTGTCAGCTGAACTCAGAAGGACTTCTGCAAACTGTGGGCTTCTCCACACTAAGGAATAACACTTGCTTTGGACATCAGGTGTGGTGTATGGGTATAGTGACACCTCCGATTATCAGTTCTCCCTCTAGGTCTATGTAAACGATAGTATAGAATTTAACTAAATAAAAAACTGCCAGTATAAAACCATTAAAGCCATCAAACTACTAAACAGCTTCTTGTAATTCTTACCAATAACACCTAATTAGTTACAGAAAATTGAACTGGCTTATTGAACTCCAGCATCTAGCCTTACCTTTCATTCTCACAGTTGCTGTGCTGACCAATATGTAACTTTCTCCTTATTTTTAACATTGATTTATGGAGTTGTGAAATGAATTTTACAAAGCAAAATACAGGGAAAATAGTATCTTCCTATGTAAATTGAAGCAGTATAACAACAAATGTTTATGGTAGATGTTTTTTAAATAGGTATCAGCTTGGGTTTATTTTTTTACAATTAATTTTCTACCAGTAATTAGTAAAGAGTTGGCAACAAAAAGGAAGATCTCAGAACAGTTTCAGTAACATCTGTCATTCCAAAAGCTAAATAGCAGTTAGTGTTCTGGGGTCTTTCTGTAAGTAACTAAACCAGCATATTATTCTTACAGATAATTCTGTACTTTGTCATCTGAAGATGTAGTCTCTGTGGCTCGATGTTCCACAACAACAAACGTTCTGAATAGAGATAAAGAAAAGGAGTTTTTCAGCTAGCCACTTGAGAGGCAGTTTTTAAGGAAAAGCGATCTCTTCATTTAGATGAGAGGGCAGTTTAATAACTTCATAGAAATGAATCAAAAGGATTTTCTGTAAAACAGTAGCTGGTAAGTCTGCATTGCTACTAGATGAATCCCTTTTAGGCAAACAGCTACTTGTTTCTTTCTATGTAATTATCACATGAGGTGACAATAAAAGAGGTGATAGCAGTAAATACAGTGACAAATTATACTATCTATGAAATACAGAGTAGCTCTGTATTTATAATGCTAAATTTATCCCCCTTCACATTTTTAATTCATCTCTTTAGCATTACATGCTAGGTAGATCTCATTAGCTTGTGAAATTGCTGCAGATGACAAAATAAGAGCAAAACTACCAATCTGTACATCCAGTTGGAAAATGAAAGAAAATACAGCTTGATCACTAAGTTCGTTCATACTAAAAGGCGGGTGTTAGTATCTCTGAGATAGGGCAGAGGCACTGATCAGATACTACTTTTGATCTTAATCAATCCTGTCCCTATAGTATGGATTAGATTCCTTGTTTTGTTTTCTTTTGTTTTTTTCCCAAAATGTGAACTTCTACGTAACAAGGTTCACAGATTTCTAAAGGAGAATTTCAAAGCAATAGAACTAGATTTTGTTCTCTTAGGGCTTAACTCCTCAAGGTTCTGTTACCCCTAACAGATGTTTGCACCTGAACTAAATAGTTTTCAATAGGATCTTCAGGGTACTTAATGCGTGACAGAGCTTTCATCATCTTGCAGAACTAAGTTTTCCAGGTTAGTCCTCAGTACAAGCTAGAACCAGTTCCTTCTAGCTCCTATTTTGTAGACTCTTGCATTAAAGCTGTGCAAAACAGAAAAACACAGATTTTCACCATGCCTGGCAGTGCGGGCTGGAGGAGCTACGTGCAATTTGGAGTTAAACAGCACCCAAGTGTTAAAACTTCACCCAGGTTCTTTACTCATCCGGCACCACACAAACTTAATTCAAGGAAGCTATGTATATGCATATAAAGGAATCATTTGATGTTAATCCTTAAACATGGTTTCCACTAACCCAAATCCTGTTTGCTTTGACTTCAGAAAGGACAAATCAGGATTTGTGCCATAGTGAAGTTTTCTGCATTTTGAACTACTAGTGTATTTAGCATTTCTCTTTTTATGTTACCTGGTTTACAAAAGAATTTTGCAAGAGAAGGTTTATATTAAATTACTCATATCTCTAGTTTATTCTCCTAAGTTTCTGCAAAAGACTTTTGTATGTATTTGGATGACAGTATATGAGAATATACTATGTCACTTTTTTAATTAATAGCAGAAAATTAATTTTCTGATTGCAATTATAATAGACATATAAAAAGCAAAATATTTTACTTTCAATATCCTCCTTTCAGATGCACAAAGTAAATTGCAATTTTTTATTTATTTATTTATTTTTTTTTTCAAAAAATGCCTTTTACATAGTTTGCAGTAGGGCCCTTTAATAGCTATATCAATATAAATATTGTTTTATTTTTATTAGACTTCATAAATATATTGACATACCTGTAACACTAAACATGAAGCTTCCAATGCAAGAGTTTGTACATAGTCCATATCCAAACGTCACCATTATTTCATTTAAAAGATCCCAGCATGTCTACCTCATGATCCTTATAAACTCTATAGTACTGAAATACGTCAACACTTTTTCTTGCTACATTCATTAAAATTAAGCACCCTTACCCTACCCCATCTGTAAACATCAAGTCAATTGGCAGCTAGCACATTTCCCAGTCAGCAAGCAGTATTGTGAATTTTATCTTCTCTTGCAGAAATCAATTCGTCTTCGTTGCAGCAGATGAAATTTCTTGTAACACCTCTGCAGGTAACAATCATTGATACTTCTTGATGCATCCATCCAGGTCTCAATATCCTTTTTCACATGCTGCATTTAGTCGTAAGAGAAAGCATAGGAAAGTCCACAGTATAAATCTTTGGAATAGTTTAATTAATTTATAGCTTGAGCCTATAGGTTCTGCCATATAAAAGACATTAGGTTATTTTGCTGACTTTGGTGTTTTATTTCTGGTTTAACTATCATATGGCCTAGAAAAGTAAAGTTATGTTAAACCTTCTAATAAATACTTGCTGTGCAGTATGATCAAGATTGTGACTTTAAAAAAGCCAAACCAAACAGGACTAATGAAAAGAGTGAAGGCTTAGATGTATGTAGGACATTGTAAGTGCTATAGATGTAACAATTTTCTTTCCAACTCTTTGGGGGCAAATATTGCCCACAAGGGTACTGCAGACCCTAAAGCACTCACAAAGTCTATCCTATGGATAAGATAGTGGGAGAGAGGGTCTGTGTCTTCAGAGGATCGCTCTCTAGTAAGTAAAAAGTCTTAGCTGCTTTGCTGATATACTATCGTGTTGTAAGCCACGGGTACAGAAGAATGAACAATGTTTTTAAAAGGTAATGGTCATTTATAAATATATTGAATATGTCAAGGGATTTTCTCTCGTCTAAGCAATAGAGCTCGAACAATCTTAGTCTTAATTCAGGTAAGGATGGTATTATGTCACTATGTAAGAAATCAAAAGCCAAAATAAATAGTAACAGTGCCGGGACATAGTCTGGCAATAATGTTATGCAAAAACTCTACTGAGTTCATAGAAGCTGCTTGTATTGAAGGATGAAAGGATATATAGTGTGACATAAAATGTTGGTGTTAAGAAGTGTTTATTTGTAGAGTTTTACGTTAGCAGAAATAAATGAAAGGTGAAGAGTTTTCTGTTTATGCCATAGTGACCTACACAGAAACAAATAAAAACTTTTATTTATGAAAAAGAAGATCATAGCTAAAGCCAAAATATGCTAAAATTGTAATAACCTGTATGCTAACCACAGCATTTTTGGTGGTAATCTGAAAAGTTCTTCTGTATCAAAACCTGATTTAACATAGGTTTTTCAAGTTCTAAATCATTAAGAGAATACATTTTGAGAAGTCAACATTTGACGCTTTCTTGATCTCACTAGACTGGGATTTTGGCTTTCCTTATTTCACTTGTGCTTCCTGCTCAGCTCCGGATTAGAGTGAGCTGTAGTAGAGAGGCTACTAATTTATAAATCTAGGCCTTGCTAAGTAAGAATAAATATAATTACTTCAGCAAATTTTTAACTTGGAATTCTTTAGATAGACGTGATCTTTAATTCTTTTCTTGTCCTGAAAACAGTTTCGTGTTTCACAGAGTGAACCCTTCTAAGTAATAATTATTTCTCTAACAAAGACTCTTTTTTCCCCTCAGTTCGGTGCCCAAGATTATATTATACGTATTCTGTATATCACTACTTTGGAATTCCAATCAAAAATATAGCTCTCATTTATCAGTAAATTCAGTGAACTTTACACAGAAGGAAACAGATTTATTAAAACTTTTCAGTTTACCAGTTGATTACCTCTGTTGAATTGATTCAACAATAAGGTATTTTTGTTAGGTTTGGTTTTGACTATATGATAACCCTATCCATCATAGCTGACTGTAGGTGCCTTTTTTGTAATGTGATCAGAAGGAGAAAGCTAATGAAAGCCTGTATCTTCTGTTTCTTATATAACTAAATTTTAGTCATAGAATTTAAAGGACTTTTGGCTTTATACAAAAATAACTCTCTGGCCCACGTTCCTCTGGTACAAGTTGCCAAAGTTGCATTTGGTCTTGCAAATCTGTAAGTTGACTTTCAACTAATTTATTATCTGATGTTTTGTGTTTTAATACATGGAGCATATCTAGAGATACATAAACTTTTAGAACCGAAGCTAACCTTCCTGTGGTTTTTCAGGTGCATGCAAAACACCTACAGTACAATTTTCTAGTGCTTTTTTTAGTGCTCCTAAACTCCACTACAGTAATTCAACTGTGTTTGTAAAATTGATATAAGGTGAAGATACTGACAATATGCTCAATGTTTGAAATGTGAGTACATGTACGTTTGTATTGTTTCCTTGTAAAGAATGTGTGTGTTTGTAGATTTCGAATAATAATATAACAAGTAAACTTTTGGTTCGAACTTTATTGTCAAATGGAAATGGGAGGTCTTGGGTGATTCTGCTGGTAATATCCACTCTTCTCTTCTGAATACTTTATCATTCCTGCCAGAGGATACTTAGCCCTCAGCCACATGACATCTTTTCTGATTTGGGAATAAATAAATGTGCTAATGAACGGATAGTGTGTCCAGATACATGTTTCTATTTAGGTATGTGTATCTGTTCTTGCATGCACATTATATAAAGAAAACGTATTCACGTATCTGATGGGGATCCTTCCATGGGAAGTTTAAAAATTTTTCACTCTTGATTGCATCCAGGGCATTCTGAGGCTCAAAACAATTACTCTTCAGAAGAGAAGTTCTGTGCTTCTGGGATAGATCACCTCTGGCAGGCATGATTAAAGAGTATGCAAACAGACCTGAACTAGAATAGAGGTAGGGAAACTATCAGAAACCTCCGATCAGTTTGATGATGGAATTTTAACAAGGATCTCTGAAGACCTTCCTCTAGCAAATCTCTGACAACGGGTACATTAGGGGAGAATTAATCCTGAGGTTCCTGGCTGATGGGGGCAATGGGCATCTTGTCCTAGCAGGCTCCTAATAAATCAGAATGAGACCCAGAATAAACCCACGGTTTATTTACATGTTGGTTACAGAACATTGTTAATTTTGAATCTTTAGCATTTTTAATTAATTTTCCAAATCAGTGCTCAATATATTTTCTTCTTTTAGGTTTTGTAAGATTGAAATTCGTAGTTTGTAAAGAAAGAGATATTTTGTAGTGTCTTTTTCCAAGTTCATTCTAGGATGTACCTGTGTATTTCATTTAATGATTTTTTGCATAAATGTGGGACAGGATCATTATTCTATATTTATATCACTCTTTCTTTCTTCCAATTTTTAGCTGTTATCCAACTTCCATCTACAAACAAAAAAATCCAGTGCAGTTGCATGCCTGCTATTATTTCTCTTCCAAGTGTATATGCAGTTTATGATTTTGAAATAACGGAGAGAGAGGCAAGTGTATCTATAAACCTAAATTTGGAATGAAGTATGGTGGAAGTGGATATAACATCTGTCCAATTGTGACTGCATTTATTTACATATTTGAGCAGAATCATCCCCAGGAGGCGGGATTGTGTGTGTGTGTGCAATAGAAATGCATTATAAAGCTTTAGAAGTTGACAGTCTTAGATTAAGTTATTGACCTCCATTTGGAGAAAGATGTAGTCTCCAAAACAGATTAAACATTCGGAAAGGTTTAATTTCATAACTCTAGGAAAAACATTCCATAAAACCAGGCAGCTTAAGGAAGCAAACATTGGAGTTTGTACTACTGAAATAGTTTGAACACAATATTGGCAATTTTTAACCAGTGCAATTGCTCAAGTCATTGCAATTTTTCTGTACACTATCATTAACCTGTCAACACTAACACTACCACAAATTTAGTTAATGAAACAATAGCAAATATGGAGATACTTATTTAAAAGCAAATTAATATTTGACAAAGTGCTTGGAATGGTTAAGGTGGCTGTTGTGGCGCACCTCTGCTACGGCACATAAATAATCATAGCTGGTCAAAATTTTGCCATGCGTGCTTGCATACATCTCATTGACTCATTCACGCACCTGGTAGGAGATGTTGATCAGATCATACTCTTCCAAAGGAATTTCCGAGAAGTACATATAATCCAAACTGCTTTGCAAAAATGCAGTTTCAGAGATGTTTCCTTCAGCCTTTTTGAATTACTGTGTAAAGACGTATGTTCGGTTGTGAGAGGTTCTTCCCTTTTAGGATTGCTGCCTATGGGTTTGACTTCATTTCATGAAGCGATTTGACTGGGAAAATAACCATTTTCTATGAGATGCTTTTATTATTATGTTATGCTCTTCCACTAATCAGATAAAATAAAAAATGAAGACGGAGGAGCATCTGTAAGGTCTTTGTGCTAGTCTTTATTTAAGGCTGTACTGCTTTTTCCTGTGAAAAATAGCCGATACTGAGGTTTTTGCTCTGGAAAAACTAGAGAATGTTGTACTAATGCACATTACTAAACAACTTCTATAAATTCAAGTGTCCTTTATGTTGGCAGTTTAAACTTGCGTTTACTGCTGCTGTAAATAGTTGCTTATATGGAATTCCATTTGTTACAGCTTTTACTGCTCTTGGTCGTTGTGTGGTAAAGATGTTCAGCTATTGGATCAGTTGATAAAAATCAGTAAACAGTTTGATTATCCTCTGTTCTTCTTTCATGAAGTTTGATTAATTCTTTTTTCTCACCCAGTGAAAACACTGGCAGCCCTTTTTGGCATCGTTGTTATTATCTCTTTGACAGCTTGCCTTCCCAGTGCTTACAGTTCTAGGTCAGTTCGCATGGCTAGTCAAATGTGACAACATGACAAGATTAAGTAAAGCTGAGGTTCTGTGATTTGTAAATGGAGGATTTGCAATGTGAAGCTCCTTTGATAACAGAAATAGTGAATAATCTGTGTTTGTCCTCAACAAGTGCGTATAAGCATGTGTGCATCTTCTGTACTGTTTTTTTTTAATGAAGCAACCGGAATTTTTTTCTCTGATAGACTGAAAATAGTACACAGGAAAGGTGGTTTGTGCGTGTGCATGTATATATGGTTATATACAAGTACGTTAAATAAATAAGGCTTCAGTTGTAGTATCTTCAGATCATCATATTACATTTAAAATATTAAACAGACGAGAATATTATTGCACACTACAGAACGTTACACTCAAGCACAAAAGACCGCTTTAAAATTTAATTAACAAAGTACCCGGTATATTTATTATTGAACTAGATAAGAATTTATTCAAGGCTTATTGCCCCAAAATATAACAGCAATAGTAAGAGGAAAATGCTTTACAGATCAAAGAAATACTTGGGTTTCATTGTAATACAGCTGGTTTTAGGTGTCACTTGATGGCAAGCCTCGGTTTCCTCAGTGGCTTTTTTCTGAAGTTTATATAAAGTCTAACTTTCTTGGACAGAGATTATACGGAAAGGCGTTGTTGGTAGCATAGAATTATGTTAGATTTTTAACTAGGCATCAAGTGAAATCCCCACATTTGTGTAAATCAAGACAGCGAGACTGAAACTTGAGAGAAAGCGTTTAAGCTGCGGTCTGTCCCTGGGATTGTTCCATAGCAGCCATTCAGCGGCAGCGCAGGAGGGAAGTCACCTGTGCTGCTCTTTGGTGCACTTGTATATTTCTGCAAATTAAGCAATATCAACCATATTTATTTAAACGTTTAACGAGATGGCAGCTCAAATTTGATGGCTGTAAACATCTAACAAACTTCAAAAGAAGATACAGGTTGGCACGCAGAAATAAAAATTGAAACCAAGTCTGAGCATCAGTGACCAAAATTTCTGCAAAACATGCCCATCAATTAGCAAGAAAAATTAACTGGCCAAATTCAGATGTGACATAAGTAAGTAAACAGTCAAGAATTTGAAATTCACCTCTGCATGTAGAAAATTCTGAATAGGCTTAAGTTTATTCTTGCTCCAACCTGCAGGAAAAAATAAAGACTGCTTTTTATATTTCATCAATGACGTATTTATGAAGATCCCTTCACGGAAGTCTTTTATTATTGCCCTATCCCTCATGGCTTTCAAGGTACACGGGAGTTCAGCACTGCAGTATACCTTGAAGTTTCACTGTTTCATTGTGCTGTCTGTCTCTACTACATCTTCCCAATTCTTTTTCTGCTTCACATCACAAATCTGTAAAGCTTTATTAGTAACAGAAGAGGAACATAAGATGCAAAAAAAAATTTTATGGGTCCTCCCTTGATCTTGGTGTTTGATATTGTGCATTTAAAACCTTGCATAGAGGATTTTGGAATTCTTAGCCTTTACAATCAAGGAAAATGACTAGAAACTGTTTTTATCAGCAGATTTCAATCATTTTCCTTGGTCTTAAGTAAAAACTTAGGATAGACATCTTTCCTCATTGCCTTCTGAGATATATAGAGAGACTCGTTGCTCATTCAGGTGACTGAAATGCCAAAAGTTGCTTGGTATTAATATCCAAAATGAAATAAATTGATAGGTTGCATATGCTTTGAACACCAAAAGCAGATACCATCCTACTGTAGTGAAGAATTTTAAGTTAAAGAACTGCCACTGCTGCACAGTGTTGACTCACTGAGGTTAAAATACTGCTCAGCAACGTGGTGTGTAACTGGTGCGTGTACGAAGGAGCTCTGCTGCTCATGTCATCTGTCTTGGTATCATCATAGTTATGTGACCAAGAGAAAGAGCAAGACGTTAGTTACTGGAAACATTTATCTGGGTAAGGCCGGGTAACCCTTGCTTTCCTTGTGTTCCACCCAATTCTTTACTAAAATCTTCACGTCTTTGTCTAAAATTTTATTGCAATTCTGCATTAAGATGTGACAGAGGAGAGGTGTGGATTGCCCTTTCTGTGCCACCGGCAACAGCAAGAGGCACATCCTGCACTAGTGCCCGTTTCCCGGGTGAACAGGCAAGGCAGGAATACCAAAGCACTCTGCACTGTACTCTGCCTTCTCGTGCTCGGCCAGGGCTTGCTCCTTCCGTCGCCTTTTTGTGAAATTTAGTAATAATTGTCAGTACAAGGATTTCAGTAATTTAAGGTTATTCTGGTTGAAGATTCAACACATATAGGTCTGAAGAAGCAGCAATTTTGTTACTTAATTGTTCAATTACAATCAAAGCTAGTAAAGAATGGATAATATTGTGGAAAAGGTAGAAATATGAACTTTCCAGTGATACATACGCTTTGCTTGTAATATGGCAAGTAATGGGGGACTAGATCAGAGTTAGATTTAGCTGAGGTAGTACCGGATTTTTAACCTCTCTTTTTATATTTCTTAAACAGATTCATCATTTTCTATAGTTCTGCTAGCAATATCTAGACTTTAAAAAATGGGGGGAAATGATAGGGATCAGAAAGATATGTGCATCAAATTTCTGAAAAATAAAATCATGTTTAAAATCCTCCTATAGTTGTCAAATCACTTATGGAACATGTGTTAACTTGTTTCATATTCTATACTGTGAATTTTTCCTTATTAATGGTATTAAACCCTATAGTGTGTATATTATTAAGGAGCTTCCAAATGTCTCCAGTATCAGAGCTCCACTGTCTGTCCTAGATGTGCATGGAAATACAGCCATAGTACCAAAGAATGTAAAAACCTAAAATGGTAATTACAATTAGAGAGGCACATACTTTCCCTATTTTTAGAGACTTCAGCTATACCTACTACTGATAATTTAAAGAGAGAGATTCGATTTCAAAGGCCCCACTAAAATAAATCTCACAGCCAATTACCACTTTTAATTATCTTTTTTTTTTTTATTTCTGCAGTGGACAACAAATTGTCCTTTTATGTAGCATTTTAGTGATTTTAAACCCTGTACTGAAAATGATTGAAGAAATTGAGACATAGGATGAGTAAAGAAGAACAGACTACATACCATACACTGAGCTTTTGGTGACTAGTGTACAGCTGCATTTACAGATGTTAGCATGGCTACACTGATTTTTTTCTTAGTAATTTCCCAGTAAGGTGTTAGTCCAGCTACTGAAGAACCAGTGCCAGTATGGTAACAAAATGCTAGCTCCTGAATGCTTGTTCCAGATGTACTGGAAAATAGTGGAATTTACCTTGTTCTAATTAGTGGTGCATCAAAATTGTTCATCAGATGTTTTCCGGGACAAGAATCTGTGAGTGCATGTATTGGGTTTGATACATTGATTTAACATTCTGTAAAATACACAGATAATCACATTGACTACTAATTTATTCAAAATACTTTGCCATTTGCATGTCCTAAATTTTAGTAAATTGTTTACCTAGAATGATTATTTCCAGTGTCAATTATCACAACGCATTTAAATGCCACTAATTTTAATGAGAAAGAAGCATGCTGGCGCAATAGTGAATAAATGAACCAATGACTATGTGACTGAACTAGCTTACTGATTTTCAGTGTGACAATATAGTTTAAATCCTTCTTAATATTTTCAGCATGGAAATCAGAATCTATTCTGCTAACCTTCTGAGCTTCTAAATTTGGTGTCATGCAAGGGCGTGTTTAAAAATTAGCATTTAAAAAGAAACCCACTTGCTTTAAGTTTAAGCTGACACTGTTCCTTTCCTCTGTGGAAATGAAATTTATTAATCATAATAAAACCATCATATTCTGAAGGTAGAGGTCACCCTGAGGAGAAAAAAAATTCTGTTCATCACAGAGGAATTTCAATGCATTTTTTTCCCAGATAATATCTGAGCATGTATTCTCTCCCCTTTGGAAATATATTCTTCCACGTTTGTGCTTACATATGTCAAGGGTATTTAGGAGGGTGCAAGAATGAGAATTTTGCAATTAATTTTATATACTTTATTTTCTTTTGCAGAAGATTTGGAAGAATGCTTTTCACATTTTATTTTATTTTATGTTTACATTGCACACATTTGTTCAGGTGGAATTCCAATATCCTGTACAAGAAAAGGAAGAAGTGTTTCTTATTTTAACAAGAATATAAGCATTGCTAATTCTGAAATATCATTTTTATGTTAATATCACAGTACAAACTTTAGCATTATCATAATATAAATGTAAAACATTCTTTTTAAGGAGCAAAGATTAACGCAGGCCACAGTTTTCACGTTAGGATTACTTCACAGCTCTTGTTTTAAGGAAGAAACATGGTTTACTCAGTAGGATGAAAAAAATTATGTAAAGCACCGACAATAAGCTACTACTACTTTGGCAAAAGAGTAATGAAAATGTACTCAGAAGTAAATACTGGGTTGAAACAGTCATTTTTTCTTTCTTTTGAAATTGCTTAATGTGTTTGTTTATCCATATTTTTCTCATAGCTGTCCAGATTTCTGTAAAATACTGACGTAATACTATTAGCAACATGGTTTATTACATCAGTGTTGTAAATTTGCTAGTTACTTCACTAGTTGGGTTAAATATACTAATAATTTAATAAAGCCTGAGCACTATGTATTCAGGCTTGTTCCTTCCTTCCAAGTGGCCCTTGCCTTCAGGCCACTGCATCCCCTGCCATGGGGGGCCCATTAGACTTTCTGTTTTTGGGGGGCAATGTGACATAGTCAAGGATCCTGCAGGAATGGGATGCAGCATGGAGTCAAAATGCAGCCCTACAGCAGGAGATGGATCAGAGCAGTGGGAAGGAAAAGCTCACAGAGTAGGTGCCAGTGTAGTTAATGTTTTACACTAGACCAAAACTACTGTAATTCTTACAGATCTAAATTTAGTCTTTGCTCAGTACTGCAGTAATACCAGTTAATCAGAAAAAAAAATAAAAATAGAAAATATACCAATTACCATTGCTTTAAAAATAATAGTCATGCCATTAAAGCCGAGTTTTATGGAATTTCTTCCAACCAAAGAGGCTCCAGAGTATGGGGTCAGTGTCAAACCTGCTCAAAGAACCCTTATGCCCCCTTTCCAACTCAAAGGATCGCCAAGTGTCATTTACCCAACGTAGGCTGCTGTGACCTATTTTTCCTTCCCTTTTTTTTCAGTGGGAACTGCCTGGTTTCTTTGTCATTAACGACCTTGGATAATTTCCGAAGATAGGTATTCATGGTTGCCAAGTATTTAAATGGGATTGATATAAAAATTTAATCCTTCACTTATCGATATATTGGATGCAAAAGAGGAATTAATATGTTTTGTACAAGTCTTTTACACATATTTTCCTGAGTTTAAGACCATGAGATAGAAGGTGATTGCCCAACACGCTGCTTCCCCTGGATATTCATGTATATCTTTGACAGCTACGAGGACTTCTCTGCCCAAATCTAAATTAAACATAACTGTGGGATAAGATACAGAGCCCACATTCATGAACTTGCGGTACTTTCATAGCTTTAACAGATTAACTCCTTTTTAATGTATTATCCCTTAATAGAAAGTTGACTCTACTGAGTAAACAAGACAGTACAACTGAAAGCATTCAGCTACTATGGTTGTACTTTATAGCGAAACATCTAGGTTTTGCCATAGAATACTTCATAGGAACATAGGTACGCTTTACATTTGCTCTAAATGTCAGACTCTGTTGCTGGAAATAAATGGCTTATTCACAATACTGAATATTAACCAATGTACACTTTGAAGTTTGTACTTACTGAACTTTTTTCTATTCTTTTTTCATCAAGATATGTGGTTATATATCCTTGGAAAATGAAAAGTATATAACTTCTGCACATCTGTGCCCCCAAGCTTGGTCAGAGAGTAAGAGACATTTATGTAAAGTCTCTGCCTTTTCAGCGCTGAACCCTTTTGCTTTTAGATAGCTCAGTTGTCCCAGGAGGTGATTTACTGGGATTTCCATATGCAATGAATCGCTCATACTCTTGCAAATGTTGGCTCAGTGAAACGGAGAATTAAAGACTATCTTGTCTATGGTAATTTCTGCTCCTTCCTTGAAGATGTCACTGGGTAGGCAGGAATGTCTAGTTAGATAATTTGGACCTCTTCTCTACCTCACATCCAGGACCCACAGTAGTGGGTGGTGGAGGATTGCATATGCCATGGAAACATTCCTTTCTCAGCTTTCCCTCAGCTGATTATCTAGGAATTGGCTAATCAGATTCTGCTTGTGGAGGAGCAAATACGTGATAATAAAATAGGACAACTGTCCTCTTTTCAAAAAAAGTAAGTTTGTGTTTGTATCTGAAAAATAAGTTAGTTGCACAGAATGACATCAGTCTGGATTTACTGTTCACAGAAGGCTAAAAAATGATTTTTTTGGTGAGATACCAAGAGTATTATTAAAACTGAACTTGTTTACTACATTAGCGCTTGTATGCAAGACACCACTATAATTTTAAGATTGCTTTTGTTGTTATATGTGACACCTGAGATCAAATGGAAATTCTTTGATTACGGAAAAAATGGTAAACACATTTAGTGAAACCTGTATCTAGTTGACATGTCCACCTCACTAATGGTAACTGCATTCAGGCTCGGACTGTGAAGCAAAGCTATGTATTTCAAGGTGAAGAGGAGGACTGGGCCAGCAAATCGAGCAGGTGTACATGTAAAGAAGCTTTGAAGTAGTTTCAACGATAAGGATTTTGTATGGGGAGAAATGACAAAAATCTGATTTTCACATCACTGTCTTTGCCTGGTTGTAGCAGGAACTTGGCCTGAAAATTGAGACTTCAGCTGTGCAAATATCATGGCTTAGGATGACACTCTGTCTCTTCTATAGAAAGATCAGGAATGTGCAAGAAGCATGTTCCTTAAAGCCAAGTGCCTGCCATTGTTCTACAGCCACTCTCCTTAGCCTGATGCCGAGTCTTAATAGTCTAGTAAAGCTAATTATACATTTGCTGTCATTTGTAACCTTAACATTTCCCAAAGCATATTGCTTTTGAAACTGCAAAGTGAGTTTATTTGTACTGAATTTGGATAGAATGGAATATTTCATTACAAGCATTTTGTTAATATTGGTAATATCTGTTTTTAACTTTTTTTTTTACTGTTAATCTTCAACTTTATTTTCTTTTCAGTTACGGACGAGTTTATGCTGCAGACCCCTACCACCACACACTTGCTCCAGCAGCCACCTACGGCGTTGGTGCCGTGGTAAGTGATCATTTCCTCCTCTTCCTCATCACTGTCTTCCCTGTCCCCCCACGCTCCACTCT